>NC_092066.1:5558000-5867000 GCF_039877785.1 Chaetodon trifascialis
CCATTTTCCTACCAAACCAATTAGTATTAACAGAAAGACTGTTTAAGTCAGCCTCTGAGCTGTAACTGCGAGTCAGAGATAACAGAAATTTCTGACAGCGACAATGTAATTTGGAGAAAAGAGCTGGAGAACGTGTCAGCAAACTGACGGCAACATGTTCGCAAAGCCTCTGTTGCTGTCTGCTGCTTCGAAATAAAAAACAATATTAACACTAATGCAGCTGATTCAGCTTGTTTAAAATGAGCTGTACACAGTTTGTTTGCATCTGGTTCTACTCGTTATGAAACTGCTCCAAATACACTGCAAAAGTGTCTCATTTAAGCATTGAAATGATGTGGCTGCAGGGTTTGGAGACGGGGGACCGTGCGTGAGTCATAGCGACGGGAAGCTTTGCCGTTCTTTCTACTGTACTGACACCATTTCCACAAATACATCCAAAAAATGTCTTTATACTGTTTTTGAAAAAATGGAAAAACGCTGTAGTTTCATCATAATTTATATTTCCAAACACACAAAAGTGAGGAGAATGCAAATTTCACTTTGACTTTAACTGAACTCTTTTCCTGACTCGATGACCTAAAAGGAAGTCCTTGTCTTCGCTCTGCTGTTGGCATCCATTCTCTCAAACCCTTTTGAGCCAACAGAGTACCATTTAAGCGTGTGGCTTCTTTATCATGGTAATGTAACCTACATCTGTTGTGCAAACACACACACACGCACACACACACACACATTGGTGCAGAAGCTAGTGCAAGGGTTAGCGTATTCACAGTGGTAACCCAGGGTGATAACCTCCCTCCAGATCTGGCATTAATCCACACTGCAGCAGTCGTAGTAGTAGTAACTGGGCCAGTGCACTGAGCCTCCACTCACACAAGAAATCTAATCAACATCTGGGAAGACTTAAGGCTTTACTTGTCTCGTTAGTTCGTGCTATTAAGGTACTGTCTAATCCTGGGTAGTTTAATCTTGGGCCATTCTGCCAGCTCGGGATGCTTGAACTCTGCTGCCAGTGCTGGTCATTTTCTTGGCTGTTCACCCCTATTGGGACAAAATACAAAGGAAAGACACCCAGAGTTTAATGAAAGAGGTGATATGGCAGCTTACAAATTAAGTTCCACTCTGTAATTGCAGTCACGGTCAGCAGCATAAAATTACATGTCACTCACAAAGAACCTCTGGACCATAACCCCTATTATTACTGTACAGGCATTCACAAAGGACCCTTCTGAGACTTTAATGTCAAGGTTGAAGTTTTGTACTTTAATTACCCTAAAACAAGAAGACCGAGCCAACAGTCATGTGGGAAAGAATGAAGCGCAGTTATTAATCTGCCTTTGTTCCTCCTGACATCAGAATAAAGTGCAAATGCATTGCAGTGAATACAGCAGAGCATTAAGGTGCATTTTCGTTTAAAAAGTCAGGCTCATTGACTCAAATGAAGTCTAGACTTTCATAAGAGCATCGTCGCAGCCTTTCCCTAAGTCAGGGCTGCCCACAGGCCAAAGCTGACCGGCCATAAGGTTTGATTTAGCCCACCAGATGTTTCGTTTTTCATTTTTATACAACTAATTTGCAACAGGAAATCAGTTCTGAAGGAAACGCAATACGTATGTATGTTTTCAGATCATCCACACCGACCCCCTCCCTGTGACTGCTGTGCCTCATAAATGTAATATTTCATTTGCTTGAACAAATGTTGTGAACATAAACAAGGCAGCGATTATGTTTGTCAGCGTAACTTCGCTGAAAAAACAATTAAGTAATATATAACCGTAATTTCCAGGAGACAGGGTTGAATTTTCCACCCATTGACTGATTAATTCATGAACTAATCGTTTCAGCTCTGGTAATCTGTCTTTTTGGAAAAGGAAAAGTTCAGACGAATGATGTGTTTTGTGCAGTTTACATATTTCATGAACCGTCTCGAGCTGCTCCTAAATGATCTTCTGGCTCTCTCTGGGGTCCAGACATCTTGAGAAGCTGCTTAATGGCTGGCCACAGTGTTTGTTTATAACCACACCTGTGTGATCCGTCTGCAGCACAGCACACGTTCACCTGGGCAGCTGAGTTCTTCAGGGATTAAAGGGTCACACACCGTTTTAGGATTAAGACTGGCTTCTTAACACCCAGTCAGTGGCGAACCCGCGCTGGTAGATGAAGGCAGAGTGACTGAGCGAGTGCCATCGGTACAGACTGTGAGGCAGAGACTGAGCTGCCAAGACGGCAGATCGTTGGTGGTCAGATGGCATCATCCGGCCCTGATGGTTTCCTGGACGAACTCTGGAGTTCTGGCTTAGAACATGATGCAAGAGGTGAATTGCCAACTTACCGCTGCGAGAAAATGACAAATACCGCATGGACTTCGCATTGTGTATGTGTGTAAGCAAAGACCAATGACTGGTTAGCCTGTGTGTGATAGTGTGACGTAGTGTGAGCAGTCTGATTTGAGCTACCTGTTAGGGTGAGATATGTGTGTCTGTGGAAAAGGAGGGAATTGAGATTTCTGCAAGGCGGCAAGAAAACAGAAAACTGTGTTTGGTGCAATATAGAAACCCTAACACTAACCCTACCCTAACCCAACCAACAATTACTTTCAGCTGTTTCCTTGATTAACTGATTATTTGTCCTATTATGTTGTCAGATCTACAGACCAAAACCAAAAGATATTCCTTTTGCAATGATATAAAATGATAAATAATCAGGAAATACTCACATGAGAAGCTGGAACAAGACACTGTTTGATATTTCTGTTTGAGAAATGAACAATTACTGATTATCAACATTTTTGCTAGAAGAATTACTTGCACTAATTAATCTGTCGATTATTTCAAAATTTATCAATAATTTAGTCCATGAAATGTTAGAAATGAGTGAAAAGTTCCCAGAGCTCAGGGGCATCTTCAAATATGTTATTTAGTCCAACTCTAAAAGCCAAAAGTATTAAATTAAGAGTGATATAAAACACAGAAGTAGTAAGTTCTCACATATGTGTAGCTGGAACTTGCAAACACTGATAAATGACTGATGAGTTATTGTTTATCAAAATTAGAGCTGAAATATTATTTGGTTAATAATGAGACCATTAAAAGAAAATAAATATAATTATATAAGTATTTGCATAATCACTTTTTTTGAGTACTTTTTCCTGATTCTTGTACTAATAAACTGAGTCTTTCGGGGTTTTGGACTGTTAATCAGACAAAAAGCCATGTGGAAACATCATTTTGGGCTTTAGTGAACTGTAATGGACATTATTCACTGCTATTATTACAGACCAAACAATAAACAAACTAATATGATTGGTAGATTAATTGATAATGAAAATAATCGTTAGTTGCAACCCTGTTACTGTTGATTTTCCGTTGATTTACTTATCAGTTAATTGACTTAATTAGAGTAGTCCTGTTTGGAGGAGAATTGATTTGGCTGCATATATTTAAGTTTTATTGTGCAATATGAAAACTGTTAATATGACAAACTACCATTTTTAAGTCAAATGACACTTTGTTTTCTGTGTTTTTCTTCTCTGTCGCACATTTAACACTCCTAATCGCACATTTCTGGGCCATTTTATCGACTTTAAGGAGAATTTATGTCCTTGGTGTCTGTTCATTTCCTAGCATGTAGTAGTTACAGAGCCATACAACTCCCAGCCAGTTGGATTCATTTGAGCCTGTTGCACCATTGCTGGATTACATTTGGCAAGTACCCCCCCCCCCAGTGTACTCTTGGCAAGGCCGAACTGCCCATTGGCACGGGGGCGATCCAAAGCCCCAGAAGAGACAGATCAGCAGAGGCCATGTTTGATAAGGAGTTACGCTCTCCATAAACTCAGATGTGGCTTAGAAGTGCTGTCCAAATAGCACAAAAAGACGTCTTACAGAATCAGAAGAGGCAGCAGGAGGTATCAGAAGATTGTGAGTAAGCCTGAAGGAAGTGTTTGCCTCGCTGAAGAGTCCTTAAGAAAAACACTGAATCCTCTTTAGCTGCTTGCTTGTACCTGACCCTGACCTTTGAGCAGCTTGGGCAAAGGGTCAAGTAAAATCCTTCCTCAGAGTATCAATTTAGTGTCATAGTTTTATGAATTCCTGTTTCAGGAAGCAGCCATAGGTCACATCTTTATTTCTCACAAATTAATTCTTCAAACCACAAAATTTAAGAATCCACACCAGCTCAGCTCAGTTAGATCCAGGCGGGACCCGTCAGAGCACCCTTGATCTCGGAGCCACTCTGCTGTAATCCTGTATATATTTTCTCAACAGCTTTTCCAGACAGTGAGGTGGCAAGATCAGGCTTGGCTGTTACCCTGAGTAACGGCTGAGTCTGTGCAGCTCGCCTCGAGCTTCCTGCGTTCCGCCCTTGAACCGAGCCTCTGAGCAAGCAGAAAATCCCTGTAATTGCATTAGTGTTGTCCAACTGTGTGCTCGGTGCCACGCCCGCTCCCTCCAGACCAGCTTTTTAGCTTGATTTATTGCCTTGACATGTTAGGATTTATTTTCATCCTGTTGCAGAATTGCGGACAGCATCAGATATCCTTGACGAATATCCTGGCTTTGATTCAGTCCCCTCTTTTCTGTCTCCTATTGAAGTGTCAGGTTGTGCTATGAACTCGGTGATATGCTCAGCGGGAGCCCGGTCTGGTCGTAGTATAGGCCCCTTCCTGAGGACTCTTGACCAAGTCAGCTAATAAAAGGTTTCAGTGCCACTGTTATTATCCCCAGAGGAAGCCTGGCAGTGCTCTGGGCGCCAGCACCAGGAGGCTGATTGGCTCGTGAGCTGAAGAGGTTGACAGACACAAATAGAGCCTGGCGGTTAAGTGAGGGCATTAAATAAAGTGCAGTCAATTTTTTTTTTTTTGTGAAATGTAATCTCCCTTCTGCTTTTATGCTCGCTCGTGCCCTGGAACTTTGTGCTGTTGCGTTGGTGAAAAACAGAAATGGACATGACTTGAAAATGCCACAGTGCACTCGATGTAATGCTGCATGTGCTCACCGGCCTGCTGCTGTTCTGTGGGGAACGTGTGCTGCCGGTTTGTCCAATCACGCGGTCGTGTTTGTGGTTTCACGGGTGTTTATTTATTTATTTTTTTGATTGCGATTGTTTTGTCCATCCGGGTTTGTGTTTTGGCCTCTTATTGATCTGTCTGACAACTGCAGGTTTTTGCTGCTGTTTTTGTTTTTGTATGTCGGCTCCGACCGGCGCTACCACCTCCCCATCCTTAATCCACACATGCTCATTGAATGCCACACTCTCCCACCCCTCAGTTTTGCAGCAACACTGCAGAGGTTTTAACAGACTCTGCAGACTTTATTGTGTTGTTCCAGCACGAACACCTGCTTGTGCCACACAGCGGTGCTGTTTGGTGGCCTTGCATTCACCTGGCTGGGTTTTTAATGTGAGCAAGTTTCATAATGCCGTTCGAGCTCTCAGAGAACCTTCGCAATCAAAGAGGATTAATGAAAAACAAAAAGCTGGCAAAGCATTTGAATGCTTTTGTGGTCAGAAATTTCTGCTGCTTTGAACAAAGAGGATTCAGTTGACTCAGACTTCCTCTCCTTCAATAAAAACCCAAACCATGAATTTTCAGAGTGACTTAAAAATATGTCTTTAATGCAACACATCCTTTATCCGATCCAACATATCCTATTTGTTCTGCGGCTCAAGACGATAAGAGCAAATTCCTCCTCGTCCGTCTATTCTTATGTTTGGCACTGACTGCCATGTAATCCAATCCTGACAGACATTCAGAGGAGGCATTTGGCTGATTTACTGGGAAACATCTTTAATAGTTACTCCACTGCCAGGTGTAACCAACAGTTACTTTCATTACCAGTAAGTCTGCTGATTTTTGTCATTGAGCTTGTGGAACATTTGGAAATTGTGAAATGTTTCTTTGAGCTGACCAGTCTAAAATCCAAAGATATTAAATTCACGACCATATAGGACAAAAAAAGAAGAAAATCCTCACATTTGAGATGCTGGAACCAGCAAATGTTTCTTGGTTTATCGGGTATCAGAATGGGTGCTGGTTTAAGTGTGCTCAGCATGGGCAGGGCAGCAGTTGAATAATGTGCTCTGCAGCTCTGGAGGGTGAAAAAAAGAATAACCCTGGTGAATTTATCAGGGTTATCTTGGCTTAGGCTTGGAGATTTTAAATGTTTAACTGAAAGCTTGTGTTAGTACTGTGTGCTGTGGAGTTATAACATAACTTAGCTGCTAAACCCTCCGCTGAGAGTTTCGGGGTTCCAGTCTACGTGTCCTGGAAGATTTCCATGTGCTGGACAAATGTGAGAAAATGTTATCTGTGCTTATGGATCCTATTTTCCAATGTCTTTGTGTCCAAGTGACTAATAGGGACAAAAAATTTTGGAATTGGTATTGAGCGAGAGTGATGAAACTGGCAACTGCGAAAAGGGTTGCAATGTAATCCCTCCATTTTTGTTACGGAGGAAGATCTTTTTGTTTAAGCAGAAACAGCCGCCGTGTTTCTCTCGCCAAAGACTCCATTTACAGAAACAGTAATTTCATCATCGTGAGACAAACTTCATTCAAACTTGACAGAAACAAAGTAAAACTCACCAAAACTGCCTTTTTTTGTCTTTCCACTGTTTCAGTGATCACCCACCAGCTCTGGTTCGGTGGAAATAAACTCTTAATTCACAGAAGTGGGAGAGGAGCGAGAGAGGGCAAAATAACCTGTAGAGCCAGAATATTTTCACATAACAAGAAATTGCAGAACAGAAATGAATTCATTTTAACACTGTAAAAGTCCAGTATCGGTCAGCTGTACTGTCAAATTGCATTATGGGAAATGTAGGATCCAACACTTTTAGAGCTTGACTCCTCTGCTGCTTTGATTTTGGCCTTTTTTTAATAAAAATTGGAGGATCCCTTCAGGGCTGCAAGTAATGATTTTCATTCATCAATTAATCGATTAATCACTCAAGCTTTTAAATGTCAAAATTCAAATTTTCTAAAAGCCCACTGTGACTTCTTCAAATGTTTTGTCCGACTAAAAGTCCAAAACCCCAAAATACTCGTTTAGTTATCACGTAAGAGAGAATAATCGAGTGTTTCAGATGTAATCCAGTATGAGTATTTGTTTCTTTGTTTCTCTCTTCTTCCACATTCTTCTGCAGGATGAAAAGACTGAGTGATGTTTACGTTGTGAAAGCATCAACTTAAACCAGACGCACATAACCTTGCCAGTCAGAACAATGCATTTGTCGCCTCAGCGTATCTTAGTCATCATCACTGTGAGGGCTGAGCTCCAAACAGGACAAATTGCTTTTTATTGCTGAGCCTCTTGAACATTCAGTGTTCATTGCTACTTTCTGTCTCTGGCAGCCTTGAGGAGACGTTTCCTTGTCAGACACGTTCTTTAACAAATAACAACTTTAGGAGAATGTCTGCAGAGGCTGGACATCTGTTTAGTGGAGTGGAGAAGGAAATTGGTGATGCTGTTTGTTCCCTCGTCCTGCAGATGATGTACTGCATCTGTCTTCTGTCTAATCCTCTCAGATTCTCGCATGCATTGCATCGGTGGCGTATATACACACACATCTCTCTGTGTGAGCAGTCATGCTGTGTGTAATCACTATCAATGAGAGGCTCTATTATGGAGTTATGGAGGGATACTATTGAGTTTCTTGGAAAATATCAGTTGCTAAATGTCAGTAATCCTGCACTGGCATTTGGCAAATTGAAATAGATTTTCTCTGGTCGATGTTTTTCTCAGCAGCCAGCTTCCCCTCTGCTTTTACCCTTCAAACACAAAGAGACAGGGAGAATAATTGCTATTCAGCTGTAAAGTACTCCATAGTAATTCAAAACTAGATGTGCGGCATCTGCTCCCTGTTGCATTTGCTGTTGCATTTAATTGTGTTTTTGCACTTAAGTTTCTCCTGCACACTGTGTGTTCGCAGCCCCTTAAAGTTAGGACATCTGTGATGGATGGCGAGCAGTAGATTCATGACTATACAGTGGCTTTGTTCTTGGCTGGCGGTGCAGCCTCCCCTTCCCGCTGGCCGTCTGCGAACACAAGAGCCACCTCAAAACTCAGATATTACAGTAGGATAAAGCCAAAATGCCATAATTGAGTGGCAGAAGTAATCTTCCGTGATTGGCTAAATGCCGCTAGACATTTTGGCTCGATGCTGTCTCTAAATATAATCCTCGGCAATAGAAGTTATAGATATTATAGAAGAGGGAACGTTCTCAGTCTCCATTTGCCCATAAAAGACAAGTGAGTGGAGCAGGTGGTCTGATACATGGAGCTACTGTATCTTTATGGCCAGGCTGTCCCAGCCTCCATGCTGTTTATTCATTCTTTTTATTGTTTGATTTACAGTTTATTAGTTTTAACAAACTTTAACAATCACACAAAAAGTTACAATTACACATCACAGAAGCAAGGAAAAGAATAACGAGACCACAGATACAATCATAAATCCAGAATCACTGATGATTCTCAGAGGGCTGTATACAGTACATGATCCCCCCCCCGTCCTCAAACGAGGGGTTGGTGATAGTGACTTGAAATGATGTCATGGCAGGGCTCCAACTACGATTATTATTATTATTGATTAATCTCGATTATTCCTTTTGTCTGTGAAAAGTGATAAAATAGGGCTGCACGGTGGCACAGCAGCTAGTGCGCATGCCTCACAGCAACAAGGTTGCCGGTTCGATTCCCGGATCGGTCCTTTCTGTGTGAAGTTTGCATGTTCTTCCCGTGCATGCGTGGGTTCTCTCCGGGCACTCCGGCTTCCTCCCACAGACCAAAAACAGACAGACCTCATTAGGTTAATTGGTGACTGTGAAATTGCCCCTAGGTGTGAGTGTGAGTGTGAATGGTTGTGTGTTTGTGCCCTGTGATCGACTAGCGACCGGTCCAGGGTGTACCCTGCCTCTCGCCCGCCCATTGACGGCTGGGATAGGCTCCAGCACCCCCCGCAACCCCGAAAGGGATCCGCGGTATAGAAAATGGATGGATGGATGTGAGAAAATAGTGAAGAAACAGTTCTAATTTCTGGCCACTTGGGGGCAGCAGAAACAAGCTGTGAGCACAACATTGATGTATCAGCTATATTGCAAACTTATTAGCAGACAGCTAACTGTTCACACATCCAGCAGACATGGAGTCACGTTTGTGTCCGTCTGGTGAGTGTTAGTCGAATATTCACTGTGCCTTGACCTCGTTTTTGGTCTCCACCAACTCTGGAGAGACATATGTGGCTCTGTACGTGCTGGTGTCTGGCGCTGGCAGTGTAGTTTTTATTCAGGGTTTTTACAGCATTTGGGACTGAACCAAAACCGTAGAGTAGCAGCTGTAAAACCACAACAATGAGCTGAAAGACACTAAAACGCTCCGTAGAGCTGATGTGATAATCCTCTGTGGGTTCGTCAATACAAGGGACCTCTTCTATATAAGAGTGCTCACAATTAATCATATTGCAGCAGCTTTATGGATTATAAATATTGAAATCATCATGCTGAGATGATGTCGGATTAGCGCGACGTGAAAAATATCCCTAGTTCGACATCTCGTGTTATCAGCCTGAGACGGAGCATCATCAAATGAAAAAAGAGCCCAATCCAGAGAAACAACTGTTTTAAGTGCTGCGAGGAAGAAAAAGACACTGATGTCTCTGTCTCCACACAGCAGAGAGTCTTTATGGCAGCAGAATAACTTACAGTCAGACTTGAAATCTGATCTGTTCCTGACAGGTAGACTCATTCTGCTCACAGACATGCAGCTTCTCAGCTTCTCAAAGTGCCACAAAAAGCAGCTTTTTCTTTTATTTTTCCTCACTTTGACAAATTCTTCACTTTCTCGAGCATCAACCTACGCAGCAGAGCTTCACTGAGCTGTTTCTGTGAACATATGGTGCTGTTTTTTTTTTGTTTTTGTTTTTTTTTCCTCGTCCCAAAACTTTCCTGGATCCAGATGGGGAAGTGAATATTGTAGAGTGTTTAATCCGTTATACTTGTGGGGATTATGTTCCATTTGATATCAGATATGCATTAGTCAGATGGGTTTTGACTGCTTTCCCATCGTAGTCACGCACACAAGTACACGTGTGCAGATACACACATGCACGCACGCGCACATTTACATCCACATGCACTGATTAAGGCTGGGATCTGCAGGATTGATGTTCTTATTTATGAATGAAGTGGGCATAGAGAGTGTTTTCCTCCTTATTGTCGCTCCCTGCAGAGTCTCATCCACATGAAAACAGCCAGATTCTTTTTGGGGGCCAGATTAAGATTCTCTGTGATGCTCTGCACTATAATGATGCAGTATCATGCCAACAGAGCAGATTAGTGTTCATTTGACCTGGATTGAAGGATTTTCTTTTCATATGTCACCGCTGATGAGGGTGATACAGCGGAAGTAGTTTGAGCCAAGGGCATCAGCATCAGGATGTTTTGTTGTTGTACTGGAGGAAGGAGGCGTGGTCCACATGAGGAGTGATTAAAGTTTCCTCTGCACAGCATCAAGCAGTGGTTTGAATGTAAAAATTAGTGCTGTCAGTCGATTAAAATATTTAATTGCGATTAATCGCATTAATGTAATAGTTTACTTGCGATTAATCAGAAATTAATCGCACCTTTTTATCTATTCTAAATGTCCCTTGAATTATCATTTTAATAGTTATCAACATGGAAAAGTGGATAGACTTGCTTTGTACAAATGTTTTTAATTGAAAACAATGTGCAGTGTTATATTTCACACTAACATTCTCATTTTGAGCAGTCATTCACATTTGAATGAATCAAATCTCACACAATTTAACACTGTCAATAAACAGATGACAAAAAAATAAATAAATACTTGGTTACAAAAAAGCCCCTTCAACAAGTCTTTCTAAGGGATCAAAACAGGGTGATACAAGATAAAGTTACAAAGTGCACATCATTGTAAACTTAAACTTAAACTTAAACTTAAACTTTCCTTTCTTAAGTTTCCTTTGAACATAACAGCATCCATATGCCTCTGTGGAAAGCCATCCATTGTCGCCCGGTTTTGACAAGGAGGCGGCGGAGACTTCGCATTCGCTGTGTGTTTGGCCATCAAGTGGTATTTCAGACTGGATGTGCTGCGGTGATAACTCAGTTCACACCAACAACACACACAGATAACTTTGGTCTTGTCAGTCGACTCATCTGGCAACTTTTTGAAGCTAAACTTTCCATTCAGAATCTTGTTTGCATCCATTTCAGCGTTTCGCGCTTGACATCCACACAAACCGGTAGCCGACACTTTTACAGCTAGCAAGCAGGCAAGACCAAACACGTGTGTGGGGCGTGCCTACTGTTTTGTTTCCGGTTTACAACTGGATCCTGTAGTTTTTCTTACGTTACTAGCAGTGGCCACAGCTTATAAAAAACTACAAGTTCACTAGGTCACAAAGAGCGTTAATTCAATTCAATTTCAATTTATTTATTTGTATAGCGCCAAATCACAACAGAAGTTGTCTCAGGACACTTTCCATATAGAGCTGGTACAGACCAAGCTCTTTTATCTACAAAGAAACCAACAATTCCCCCATGAGCAAGCACTTGGTGACAGTGGCGAGGAAAAACTTCCTTTTAACAGGCAGAAACCTCGAGCAGAACCAGACTCTGGGTGGGCGGCCATCTGCCTCGACCGGTTGGGTGAGAGAGGAAGAGCAAGAGAGGGAGAGTGAGACAGACAGACAGACAGACAGACAGACAGACAGACAGACAGACAGACAGACAGAAAGACAGACAGACAGACAGAAAGAAAAGCAGTCAGAGAGAGAGAGAGAGAGACAGACAGACAGAGACAGAGAGACAGACATGCAGTCACAGTAACAGTGACAGTGGATGTAATAACAGCAGTAGCAGTTTCAGTGGATGTCAGGCAGGGCCAAGGCAGGAGATGCAGCTGAAATCCACAATCCAGATTCAGCCACTGTCCATGGGAACCTGCAAGACGACAAAGCACAGAGACTCCGGGGAAGGAGCTAAGTTAGTAACACGCCGTGGTAGGACATGAGAGCGTGCGGATGGAGAGGGACAGAAGGACGGAGGAGCTCGGTGTATCTTTGGATGTCCCCCGACAGTCTAATCCTATAGCAGCATAACTAGGGGCTGGTCCAGGACAAGCCTGAGCCAGCCCTAACTATAAGCTTTATCAAAAAGGAAAGTTTTAAGCCTACTCTTAAATGTAGAGACAGTGTCTGCCTCCCGGACAAAGACTGGAAGATGGTTCGACAGGAGAGGAGCTTGATAGCTAAATGCTCTGACTCCTGTTCTGCTTTTTGAGACTTTAGGAACCATAAGTAGACCTGCATTCTGGGAACGCAGTGTTCGAGTGGGGCAATAAGGTACTATGAGCTCTTTAAGATAAGAAGGTGCCTGGCCATTTATGGCTTTGTAAGTAAGGAGGAGAATTTTAAACTCTATTCTAAACTTTACAGGGAGCCAGTGCAAAGTGGCGAGTATTGGAGAAATATGATCTCGCTTCCTGGTTTTTGTCAGAACACGTGCTGCAGCGTTCTGGAGCAACTGGAGAATATTCAGCAGCGAATTTGGGCAGCCTGATAGTAAAGAATTGCAATAATCCAGCCTGGAAGTTACGAATGCATGGACTAGTTTTTCTGCATCATTTTGAGACAAAATATGCCTGATTTTTGCGATATTACGTAGGTGAAAAAAGGCAGTCCTTGAAATTTGTTTTACATGGGAGTGAAAGGACATGTCTTGGTCAAAGATAACTCCCAGATTCTTTACAGTGGTGCTGGAGGCCAGCGCAATGCCATCCATAGCTGCTATGTCATCAGAAAGTGACTTTCTAAGATGTTTAGGGCCTACTACTATAACTTCAGTTTTGTCCGAGTTTAGCATCAGAAAATTGCAGGTCATCCAGGTCTTTATGTCATGAAGACATGCTTGTAGTCTAGTTAACTGACTGGTTTCTTCCGGTTTCATTGATAAATATAGCTGGGTATCATCTGCATAGCAATGAAAATTTATTGAGTGCTTCCTGATAATCTTACCTAAAGGAAGCATATATAAGGTGAATAGAATTGGTCCAAGCACAGAACCCTGCGGAACTCCATAGCTGACTTTAGTGAGCACAGAGGAGTCGTCATTAACGCGTACAAACTGAGAGCGATCTGACAAGTAGGATTTAAACCAGCTTAGCGCAGTTCCCTTAATGCCAATGAAATGTTCCAGTGTCTGCAATAGGATGCCATGGTCAATGGTGTCAAATGCAGCACTAAGATCCAGTAAGACTAGTACAGAGACAAATCCTTTATCAGATGCAATTAGAAGGTCATTTGTAACTTTAACCAGTGCTGTCTCTGTGCTATGATGCACTCTAAATCCTGACTGGAAATCCTCGAATAAACTATTATTGTTTAGAAAGTCGCACAGCTGATTGGCAACTGCTTTCTCAAGAGTTTTTGAGAGAAAGGGAAGGTTGGATATCGGTCTATAGTTGGCTAAAACCCCTGGATCAAGAGTAGGCTTTTTCAGTAGTGGTTTTATCACAGCTACTTTAAAGGACTGTGGTACGTAGCCTGTTGATAAAGAGAGATTGATCATGTCTAAAACTGAAGAGTCAATTAGAGGTAATACTTCTTTAAACAGCTTAGTTGGGATAGGATCTAAAATACAGGTAGATGATTTTGATGATGAAATTATTGAAATTAATTGGTGAAGGTCAACAGGAGTAAAACAGTCTAAAACTGCGACAGACTGAGTAACAGTTTCTGCGATTTCTGCGTTTGAAGACAAAACAGTACCTGTTAACGGCAGGAGTCGATGAATTCTGTCTCTAATAGTTAGAATTTTATCATTAAAGAAGCTCATGAAGTCATTACTGTTCAGAGCTAAAGGAATACATGGTTCAACAGAGTTATGGCTCTCTGTCAGCCTGGCTACAGTGCTGAAGAGAAACCTGGGATTGTTCTTATTTTCCTCTATTAGTGCAGAGTAATAGGCTGCCCTGGCACTGCGGAGGGCTTTCCTGTATATTTTAAGACTGTCTTGCCAGGCGGACCGAAATTCTTCCAAATTGGTAGAACGCCATTTCCTTTCTATTTTCCGTGAAGTTTGCTTTAATTTGCGGGTTTGAGGAGTATACCATGGAGCTAACCTCCTATGTTTAATTTTCTTCTTTTTTAGGGGAGCAACAGAGTCAAGTGTCATACGCAACGATCCTGTAGCACTATCAACCAGGAAGTCAATCTGGGAGGGACTAACGTTAGCATAAGACTCCTCTGTTGTATTGAGACATGGCATTGAATTAAATACTGATGGGATCATATCCTTAAATTTAGCTACAGCACTATCAGACAGGAGTCTAGTATAAGAATTTTTGCCTACTGGCTGGTAGTCTGGTAATATGAATTCAAAAGTTATTAAATGATGGTCTGATAAAAGAGGATTCTGTGAGGAGACTATTAAGTCTTCGATTTCAATGCCATATGTCAGAACAAGGTCGAGGGTGTGGTTAAAACAGTGAGTCGGTTCATGTACATTCTGGCGGAAGCCAACTGAGTCTAATACTGAGATAAACGCAGTGCTAAGGCTGTCATTATCAACGTCGACATGTACATTAAAGTCACCTACAATAATTACTTTATCTGCTTCAAGAACTAAGCTTGATAGAAACTCCGAGAACTCAGCTATAAATTCGGAGTAAGGACCAGGAGAGCGGTATACTACAACAAATAAAAGTGGCTGCACTGTTTTCCATTTCTCATGAGAAAGAGTGAGAACAAGGCTTTCAAATGAGTTGTAGTCGAGTTTAGGTTTAATCTTTGTGACCTACAGTTAAAATTGATTTGCATTAATATGTAATAACGCAATATTTTTGACAGCGCTAGACTAAAAATACAGAAAGAGGAAACGTGCATCTTTACTCCAAATGACACCTCATTTTGGTTTTTGGTGTGAACACTTAAAATAAAAGTTGATCCCTAAACTGAAATGAGCTGTTCCTAAACCGAAAAACTGGTCTGTAAATATCTTTTTGTCATCCTTTGGTACAAAACATCACAGACAAATCTGGTCTTAACTCTACTTGCCGATCAGAGTAAAAATCGTCTGCTATGGTGTGATCAGTTTAAATATTATGACATTGATATTTGCTGTGATCGTCATCAACGGAGGGAGTTTTGTCAGTTTCTGAACATTTTAAAAACTCTTCATGGACAAAATTACTCGACTGGAATGTAATTTTGGCTCTTTCAGCGAAATGAATAGCCTGACAAATGAAGGTACTTTATCACACTGATGCTATAATTATATAAAAACCCGATATTCAGTGGTTTGTGACAGTGCCCACAGTGGTCTGAAATGCTTAGAGATATGACATACTTGCAGTGGTATAAACCTTTGGGCTGTGGCTTTATGCCAGGCTGCAGTTAACAATTTTATTTTCATTATTTATTCTGTGGTTGATTATTTTGATGAACTGATTGCCTGTTAAGTCTCTAAAATGTCAGAAAATAGTCAAAATGTTCCCAATGTGATGTCTTAATTTGTCTGACTAAGAGTCCAGAACACAAAGATTTTCAGTTTGCGATGGTGTAAAAGAAAGAGAAGTGATAAATCCTCGCAGTTGAGAAGCTGCACTCAAACAATTGGAAATTTTCATATATCATTTCCTGTCAAGCGATGAACCAATCAATCAGCTAATTGTCTCAACGCTAAACTGAAGTCATCCCCATAACCTTCATTCAGAGTGACACGTGCAGGTCATTAATGTCGGTGTGGTATTGAAGTTAAAGGAAGCAGAAATCTCTCACGCTGTCAGCCACTTTTAACTAAATACACTGAAAAAACAGCTGTCGAACGGACCGTCAGTGTGCAGGAGCTCTGGTTCGCTCTCAGTTTGCTGATTGGTTGTACTAACGCTCATGTCATCAGGAAATGAATTGTGTGCAAAGCTTGGTGAAGTTTTGGTTTGCTGTTATTAAAGTTTATAAGCTCCTCAGAAGAGATTTGCAGCACTGATGTTTTATCGCTCTGCAGTGGGTAAAAAGGGCGTTTCCTCTTTATAGTCGCCCCCTGCAGAGTCATTTTTGAGGACAGATTAAGATTAACCAGCAAATTCAACAACAGAAAGTGATTTTTTATGAAGATGATGGATTATGAGAAATATGTTATTGGCTAAGCAGAGTCTGACAAACACTGTGGAAAGTAAAATGTAAATGAATGAGCTGGATTGTTTGCACTCGCAGAGTCAACACGTTTCAGTGCTGCTGGAGTTTCTGGGAACAGTTGAGAAGAAATAAACCTGCTGCTGATTAACACGCTGTAACTCTGTGAGAGGGGAGCGAATGTTTAGAAAGGACCTCCTGACCTGAGCATTAGTCACAGGGACTCCTCGGATCCTTTTTTAAGAGAGGAAAAGCCGGAGCTCCTCTGGTCCCGCCTGGGTGCCACATGACAGCTGTGTGAGGTGACTGCCCCCTCTGCTGGGCTCTGCAGGGACCAGCAGGCTCCAAACCTCCCAGACGCCTGCCACTCGTACTGCTGCATCTTCAGCAGCATCATGGAGGCGTGCTAAGTGCTTTTCTTTGCATCAGTTCAAGTCTGCGTCAGTCCTTCAATGCAGTGCACTGAGAACAGAGGAAACAGAGTGTTTCCATGCTATGGTACTTCATACTTCTGTTACAGTCCAGAGGGAGATGCCGTGTTTTCCCACTGCGTTTATCTGGCATGTTGCTATTTATTTAGCATTTTTTACATGTCATACAAAACCTGTGATGAGCTGCTAAAACTGGATGCATCATTCAGTGAAAAAAATGGCCCTTTGATCACGAGGCATTTTTATTTTCTTACGAAAAGTTAAATATTTCAACCCTTTTTCAACTCAAATGAGCTTGCTTAGAAATGCTTTTCTCAAGTCAACATGTTCAGGACTGTCATGCAGCGGTGATGCCTCCAGAACACGTTTTAAAAGCAGTATTGATTGGTATTTTCGACAGAAATGTTATTTATGCCTCCGCACTGACGACAGTCGTGGATGGAGACATTGTATTTTCTTTTTGTCCGTCCATCACGTTCTCGTGAACACAACATCTCTGGAACACGTTGAGGGACTCTCTTCAAACTTAGTACAAGCGTTCACTCGTATTCAAGGATGAACCGATTAGATTTCGGGGGTCAAAGGTCACTGCGAGCTCCCAAAACATGTTTTTGGCCATAACTCAAGAATTCATGGGCCAGTTATGACAAAATTTCACGATGTCTGTGAACTTTCCATGTTTTACAATTAGTGGCTTCTGTGCTGCAACGTGAAGCATTATAGTCCATCACAAGGTCACATTACAGGTGATTGTCATTGCTCCACGTGATGAAGCTCTCTATCAGTCCTCTGTACTCCTCTGGAAAAATAATCTTCAAAAAATACACTTCATACCTTCAGTCTTCACTACAAATGTTGTATGAGGCTGGACAGAGGTGGATGTAAATGCAACTTGACTGGTTGGCGGAGGCAAACAACACAAGGCGGTAATCCTAACTGCAGATTTAACAGCGGAAGTCTCTATAAAACAGATAAAATCAGCTCCACATGACAATAATCCTACAATATATGACATATACACGGTAAAAGGGAACATTTGGTGTAGCTGGTACTTTTGTTGCTTAAAGTGCATTTTGCTGATATTGTTTCTGTACTTTTGTGAAGATTTCGAATGTCGGACTTTTGACTGAAATGGAAAGAAAACAAAAATGTACCCATGTCATGAGTAAAAATCCCAAAAAGACTGAAAAATAGCTCATGAAGTAAATTAATCATGCAGTCATAAACCTAATATATATGCAATAACATCTACAAATTGTATTAATTCTCTTGCACAGCTCCTGTGGCAGTCAGAGCTCCTGTGGGTGAAATTTGGAGGGGAGCTTGTGCGTGACCGTGATACCAGCAGCACAGAGTCAACCTCCTCTTTCTCCTCCCGGGAAAAGAATAGTTTGTTATCTTGTACTTGCCGACTTTTGAAGCGAAACCTTTACTGGAAATATGACACGAATTAAGCGATGTGTCTGGACCAAACTCTCAATCTCAAGAGTGGCTCTTTGTTTATGCTCCTGTCTGTTTTCCCTGGAGAACAACGCTGAGGCTTAAAAGAGAGGAGGACGAGTGAGAAAGAGCGTAAATATTTTCTCAAACGCCTTAATTGAAATTGGATTTTAACTGCTCGCTAGACCGTGGTGGCAAGAATCAGGTGCCAGGGAGGTAGCGTTTTTGCATTGCAAATGTAATTTTCTGTTTTTTTTGCCTATTGCCCAGGAGGCACTGGAAAATAGCTACCAGATATGTTTTTTCATGAGCCATTTTCTTCAGGTTGAGCCTGTCATTATTCCAATACCCATTGTGATTAGCTTTTTGGATTGAACTGCGCTGTGGTCCTGTTGTTTACTGAGCTGGAGCGTGAGTCTTTTTGGGAAATTGTATTCCCTTCATGCCCAGATAGAGCCTGATGGAGTTGAAATTTTGATTACACAATATATACCGCTAATGTGCTTTGAGTTTTCATTCATCACACAAGTGAATGGGGCACTACTTGTTGATTATTCTTTCATTTACTGGTTTATTCCCTATTTGGTGAACATTAAGTAGGAGAACTGCTGCAGTGATTGATACCTAGAGTAATGTTTGGACTTTTATTCACACCTGTAGATGCCAAAAACTGAGCCAAGAAAATGCCACATCCTCATATTAAATATGTTATTGTCGGGGGAAATATTCAGATGCTCTGTTTACATAGAAGTTGTAGTAACATTGTTGGAACAAATCCATTATAAGTAAAAGACCTGCGTTGAAAATGCCACTCGAAGCAGCTATCATGGATATTCTTGTCATAACAATGTATTCGATGATAATGGAAAACAGTGCGACAGTGTGAAAATGTGCTCATTTCCCCTCCTATATAGACTCTGGTCACACAGGCTCGCTGCTGGAGACAATGGTGGAAAATTACGTTTCTCTCGTGTCCCAGTGATCCCGCACAGTCTTTCTGTGAGCTGAGATCAATACCCCCTCGCAGTAGGTTTTAGCACCTTTAAAAATAGCCCCCTCAGAGCTTTCGGTGGCGGGGTGTTAAATGAAACGTCCCCGGGCTACAGCCATAAGTGGCGCTGCAGTTAATGGCCATCATTGTCTGATTTGATGGTCGCAAACAAGGTCGTTGCCGCCGCATATGGAGTCATATTCCTCAAGCGAAATGTTTTAACATTGACTGAAAGCTCTAATGTTGAAACTTTATAGCCATTCTGCTGCCTCGCTGCTGGTGTTAATGGTCCCCATTTCGCCCGGCGCTCCCCTACTGTACTCCTTCCTCAACATCAGGCCTTTCGACTTCTCTGTCAAACGGCTCAGCGGGCCGACGGCCGATCGTCCTGATGGATGAGCGAACGAGGAGAGGAGTCGTGAGTCTCGAGCCAGTGGTAGTTCAGCGCCCCGAAACGCCCACGCCGAGCAGGTCCAATCGCCTCCAGACTTTGACACATCATTTCCCCTGTGATTTGTGGCCAGATTGAGGTTGAGGGAGACAAGGAAATTTTCTGTCGTCATGAGAGCAGATGGATGTTGCAGCGCTGCAGACTGAGCTGAGGGTTGTTGCTTTTTTTGTCTCACGCTGAAGAACCCTCTCGCTTTATAAGGCATTGGTTTCATGCTCCGTAATGGACTCAATGACCAGCTATTACAGCACATTTTCAGAAAACGACCTGACATTTTTAACATTTTTTTTTTGGGGATGACACGGACTGACTGTCCTTTCAGGAAAGCGATCTCTCTTATTTTGTAAAATACTTAAAGTACAGAGTGGCAGTCGAGAATTTCCCATTTGTCCTCTTTGTGCTGTTACAAGATCAAAGTCGGGACCCCTCTGTTTGTGATCAAAGATGGGCAGTAATGCCATGAAATGATGCGTGATGTAACATACGTGCAATTGGTAATATGTGATAGGCTTGTCAGGGCAGCAAATGGTCACCGTCTTTTTCATCCATCCCCCCGCACACGTTTGATCTCGCCTCTGAGAAGCGAAGCCTCCGGCGCCTCCCTTGGGACGTTTGATGTTGGAGATCAGAGCTCGTGGTGGTACGGGCACTTTGGCGGTGGGGGCTTCACCATTACCGCACGCCACATCCAATCTTCTCACCATCAGATAACTTCAAAGGCTCTTCGAAACACCACCTTCCTAAAAATCCAGAGTTTCCCACCGGTGTTGTCTGTTAGATTAGCAGCATGTTATTGAAGTTTCCTGGGACAAAAAACACACGTCTGTGATTCTGCTGAAATCTATCATCACCTCAGGCTCCGAGATGCTGTAGCACCATGGGCTTTTTTCATCTCCGTCTGATTCTTTCTCTCTTCTGGGCATTGATCTCCAGCTCTGCCAATAGCTTCTCCTCTGTGAGACCTTTCCTCGTCCTCCATCTCTTATCCATTATTCATCGCTCTCAGCGCTTTCTGCCAAGCCATAATACCGCTTACCTCCAGACGATCATTTTGCTGTTTTGCGATGTGCGACAGAAAGACACCCCGACTGCTGCTTTCTCAGTAGAGATGCTGAAACACAAAAGTAGATTTCCATATTTTTGCACTCAGAACAAGGTCTTTAATCTTCTGACTTTGATAAATCAAGACCAACGATGTACAGCCATGCTAGAGGCTCTGTGAAGCTGCTTAAAGCACAGTTTTGCTGTGAGCTAAATGCTAATGTCAGCATGATAACAAGCATTGCATGCATAGTGTTCACATGCTGATGTGTAGCAGGTATAATGTTTAACATGCTCACCATTTGTTAGCATGCTAATGGGAGTGTCACTGCAGCATTTTGACTGGATGATGGTGCAGAATGAAAAGTCAGAAATATAAAATATATTAGGAATCAAATTTTGAGCCAATCTGTCAGGTAGATTTTTCACTGTATAGTTAGTTCATATTTATTTCTGTCACGCCAAACATCTGGTCCTCCCCACATGGGATTACAAGACACCACATCATTGCAAAAACATGCATCAAAAAGACAAAATAAGTGAAAACACTGACTTTCTGCAGAGCCACCAGCAGGTCAGTGGATCATATCCAGGAAACATGAATAACTGCACAAAATCCAATTCAATATTCCTTTACTAGTCCCATGAGGGGAAATTCCAATTCCAAAATTTCCCCTCCAATAGTTGTTGAAATGTTTCAGTCTGGATCAATGTGTTGGACAGTCTGAACTTGCCTTCCCTGGAGCCACGCCGCCAGCATGGCCAAAAAACTCTCGATAATTTTACAACCATGTGCCGCGTCAGCTCTTCTAAAACGTGATGAGCCAGTGACATTAGAAAGAGTGAAAAGAGAAATTCTGTGCGTCAATAAACAGAGATTAAGTGTTAATCTGTGCAAATTGACTAAGGAGAAAGAGGGCTTCAGAGAGAGCTTCTCGTACTTGATACATCTGAAGTGAAAAGAAGAGGTTACTGTGAGTCATCTGTTCAATTGAAAACATCAGTGATTGAATTTAACACTTTCTTCCCTCGGCACTCGATGCCGCGCTGCTACTTCAGAAGTGTCTTCTAACTGTAAGGGCTCTTGTCTCTGTGACTCACTGGTCAGACAATATCAAAGTGACTCCAGTAAGATGCACTTTTATGAATCCTCATTAATGTGTCAGGGATTTTACTCAGAAGGCTGCTGCAGTTAAAACACACTCTTTACATTTCACCCCTAAAGCAAACCAGTATGTTACACAAGACAAGTCAGTCAAAATGAGTTTTCACAGAGATGTCACCAGTATACCAGTATACAGTTGCTATACTGCTGAAATGAGCCAAAGAGAAGTGAAATATCTCAAAAAAACAAGCTCACTCCACTCAATTTACTGTAGATTGACGAAGTGACTGAATGCTGAATTGCCCAGTATGAAAAAATAAAGCTTGCTCATGAACAGATATTTACTTTCCACATGCCGTTTCCTCCTTCAGCATGTTACCTGGCTGTGACGAGCTGAAGGACAGATGTGTTTCAATATGTGTTCTGATAATGGAGCATCACATCTAACAAAGATCTAAAGAAACCTCCATCTTGGTGCAGTAATCCACACCAGCCATTACACCGTCAATGACATGATGATACAATTGAAGGCGTCGTGGAAGGAAGTCATTCAGATAGTGGCTGATCTGTACAAACAGCCTGATCTTTTATCATTTTGACATTTTATCTCTCGAGGAGGAAGCTGTTGTCTGAAATCTCTTAGAAAACAGCCGTCCAATTATCCAGTTTAATTGCATGCAGCGCTGATGCTTTGTGACAACTGACAAACAGTACAGTGAGCAGAGGACGCGAGATAAAACATGAGCGCTGACAGAACCACAGAAAAATACCTTCGGAGCATACTGTTCCCTCCTGTACAGGTAGATGTTTGCTTTATTTATATCTTTACAGTGTGCATGAGGCATGGCTTTGCAGTACATGGATGCAGTATGTTCTGATACTGATTTGTACAGTGAGGATTTATTTGTATGCTTTACAACAAACGAATCACATCAAAGAGACAGGAAGAACATGAAAGCAGGGATAGAAAGTGAAAGTTAAATAAGATGAATAAAAGCCTCTCAACAATAATAGGAAAAAATAAGATAATAAATATGAAAATAAAATAAAAAGAATGCACAACAAGATGGAGAATAAAACCCAGTGAACAGTAGTAATAAAGGAAAGTTAAAAATAGAGTAAGGCACAGCAGTGTGAGGCAAAGAGATAAGAGACGAGTTTTTATCTTTCTTTTAAAAATATTTAGCGAGCTGCTTCCCTGATATCTGTAGGTAGTGTGTTCCAGAGCTTTGGGCGTAACTGACAGATGCTGCCTCCCGGATTTTCTTTCACATTTTGCTGGAAACCTCCAATAAAGCAGCAGCAGATGATCACAGTGTTCTCGAAGGCAAATAATAAACAAGGGATTTAGAAATGTAGCTCGGTCCTAGTCCATCAAGGGCTTTGTGCACGAGGACGAGGACTTTAAAATCAGTTCTGAATGTTACAGGAAGTCAGTGCAGAACAGCTGAACCCAGACTAATGTGCTCTCTCCTCCTGGTTCTGGTTAACAGCCGAGCTGCAGAGTTTTAAATGAGCTGAAGTCCATCAGTGTTTTTTTCAGGAGGCCAGTAAATAATGCATAACAGTAATTAAGTCGGCCTGCAATAAAGGCATGAATCAGTTTTTCTGCATCTTTTTGATTTATTAGTAGTCGTACTTCGTAGCTGCATGTCTAAGATGGAAGAATTCATCACCTTGTTGATGAAGGACTTAAAATTTAGATATGAATCTATGACTGTAACCTCAGATTTAATCCAGCGCGTTAATTTCCCCAGATTATTAAACAGCATTTTTCTTTTTGTTTTAGGGCCGACTAGTCGGATTTCAGTGTTGTCCTCGTTTAACTCTAATCCAGAAATTATTGCTCATCCGTGGATTTATTGCCAAAAGACAGATAGTGATGGCGTCTGTAGGTGCAGATTCATTTGGTTCAGCGCTGATGTACAGGTGTGTGTCATCTGTGTGACTATGGAAATAAACATTTCATTTCGTTTTCATTAAGTTTTATGTACCCACATTACTTTGAGGCACACTGCTAGAGTCTAACGCTGTGCGTCTGATGAAATTAGAAACAAATCTCTCATCAGTTTTATTAAATTTGTACATTATTTTTTCTCATTATATGTATCATACACAACATGTGCTGCAAACATTTTCCCCAGTCATCTTCTAATTTCTTGCCTGGTTATTATGTTTTGTACTTATTGCTGTAATACAATATATTTGTTGTTTTTATACTGTATATTTATTGTTTCACACTATATTTGTGTTTGCCTTTTTAAAGTACATTGACAGCTGTCACACAATACGCAGTATTTGTCGGCTGCAGGCAGATTGATGAGACTGGACGGCCTCTGCTTTTTGTGTTTACTCTTCTATTCAAACAAACTACTGACAATAAAGAAATGAAATTTACAATTTGATTGATCGTTCAGTTTGAGTCTCCGGTAGCTGCATTTTTCAGACCTGTCATAAGTGCATTTCCTCTCCCTCCACAGAGGAAGTCATTGATCGCCACCAGTCTGATCGTGGCGGTGTCGCTCTTCGTGGTCGTGGTGAACTACTCGGAGAAGCCCTACTTCCTCCTGCAGCCGGTGTTCGGTCAGACGTTCAGCAGCCACTGGATGTTCTCCAAGCAGCCGTACAAGGCCTTCAAGCCTCACCTGGGCTATGTCAGCATCCCCAAACAGGAGGTGAGCGACATAAACAGACTGAACACACAGGCTCACACCAGCAGGCCCAATCAGAAACAGCATCGTCATCATTTTTTGTCATCTGCAATTAGGTGACTAGACTTGATATGAGCTGTTGTTTAGTCTCATTTCTTTGTTGCTGTTAATGCTGATAACATCTGCTCAAACTGATCAATTTAAAGCTGCTCTGGGTGTATTTCAGTCACATAACTATGTGCAATTTTAAGGGTGTCACTTGTGATAAACTCACAGAAAATTGTCACCTGACTTGGCAGTTTCCCTCTGCTGGAAGTGTTCATTTTGCTAACAAGCTCTCCGTATCAACTATACGGATAATATGTCAGTGATGTATTTACAGCTTCTTTCACCATGGCCAGACTCATTAATGAAGGATGGCCTGGCTGACATGACTAAGAATATAACCATGATAATTAGTTCCATATTGTTCCAATATTCATATTTATCACGTTCTATAATTTGATAATGCTGCCAGTTTGAACTGTGCAAACAAGGCTTGATGTAGACAGTATTTTGTGATAAAAGAATCAATTGAAGAACATCTAAAATTAAAGTTCAACTTAGCAGACAGGCTTTATCTGCCTAAAACAATATAAGTTAGCTTGTAACTCATTAGAATAAAGGTTGTGTTTCCCGTCCTGGTTGCCATCGGCTGACGGCGTATTTTGCAGACCGTCCAGGCACTTCAGCCTAAACTATGGTTGTGTAAAACAAAGCGGGTGTGGATCGAAGGGGCAGAAGATGCCACATTTCTGCAGGTTTGTGTTCCGCTTGTGTTTGAAAAATTGATCATACCGTCTCCCGTTAGTCGCACTTATGGATAATGAGCGCTGGCGTCTCTGACAGTAAAAAATATCCTAAAGTCTGTCTCATCCCCTTCGCTGTGGGCTCTGCTCTGAAGTCACGCCGCCGTCCGTGTGTGAAGAGCTCGTCCTCATGCGAGCAGGCAGCGACACAAAGAGCAGAGGCAGAGAGGGAAAAGTCACTTTTAATGCCACTCATCGTTCCTCTCATCATTTTTCCTCTTTTCCAGAGGACGTCCACATCCACAGTCCTCACCGGTAGCTCAAACAGGGCTGTGCGGTAGAAAACTTTGATGTGCAAGCCAAAAACTGCAGACTGACCAGCTGCTGTGGTGTTTATTTCTGCTGTGTGAGAGGCTGTTAGATCTATCCACGTCGAATGCAAAGTCCAAGCTCATCATCGTTATTGATGTAAATGTCATGGCGGTGTGTCATATTGTCAAATACACATGATCCCATGATGTTACTTTATCTTGTAATTATGGCAAACTGTAGAGGATGATACCTGGTCAGCCCAGGATGTTAGCATTAGGTTGGCTGAAACCTTTATTGATACAAGGGGAAAGTTGCTGAGAGGATCTTTAACAATGTTTAGGAATGAACAAGTGTGACAACTTGTAGTTATGTGATAAAACACAACATTACAGCTAAAGGTTATAGATTAAATAGATTTAAAAAGCCAATAAAAATGACAGAAATTAATAAAAAGGGGGAAGAAGTGGTCATGTTTCAGTGATCAAGGCAAACAAAGAGAAAACCCCATTTGTAAGATACCAAGTGACTAAATGAAATAAAGGTTGTTTTTAAAAAAGCTGCCTGATAGATGTTTGCACTAAACCACACAGACGACCTCACAGGAGTTTGGCTTTAATATGTTTTTTAAGATAATTTCATGTAATGCTCAACAGAACATGCATACAATCTAAACCTTTATCCACACATGTTGTGTCTTGAGATGAAAGCATTAACATTTAGTATTTTAAAATGAACCTTTGTGTATTTGTCATATTACAATGTGAGTGTCATAACTTGCATCATACACAAGTAACCTTTTCTTTTGTTGTGCCTTAGTATTCTTTAACCGCTGTTAACATTAACCTCCCATCATGCAGCTTCACCTCGATAATGAAGGTGTATTCAGATGCAATCATGCAAAAAGCGCAGCACCTCCTGGAGGATTTCCCTAATTCATTATATCAGGTTCTCTGTGATGGATCTGAAAATGCCTGTTTGATGTCTCTCGTGTGCTTTATTTCTTTGTAATTCCAAACACCCATGTCCGTGATCCTATTCTTCTGCCTTCAAACAGCTCTGTGCTGTATATTCCCTGCACAATTTATGGAAATTGAAATATCAAAGCCTTTTAATTCCCACCACATCAAAATGTAAAAACCAAGCTATGTGTTTGTTGTTTAGGGAGGCAGCCGGCGAAAGCTGAAATTGTGCTCGTACTGGTGGATATTGGGTAGTCACGCAGTAAAATCCTATAATTTGCTCGCATGAGATGAATGCAGCATTTCCGGCTGACAGGTAATGAGGATTACGCTTTCACTTTTTGGCTGCAATACATCTAGATTTGGAGAAGCGATGGATGCGTTGGTCCTTCATGAGAAGTGGATCTGTTATATTCAGCAGCCTGATATTGGCAGATTAATGCGCAGCATCATCCGCTGCCTCCAGAGAGTTTGATCCACACAACACGGGCCCAGAGGCAATCACGTCTTACACCAATCTCTACGTCTGCACCTCCTTCTGCCTCCAGACAAGCCCGCTTAAATCACTGCCCTCTCCCCACGGAGATTTATGCAAATCATTAGGAAAGACTGGCAGCTTCTGCAGAATTAGGCCTCTTTTCAGCTCAAATTCCCCAAGCAGTGAGCTCTCTATAGTGAATCAGAAGAGGCAGTGATTGGCCCGAACGTGAGAGTCGAAAGTGTTGTGCGCACTGAAATTTTCTGACAAGGGATGGACAGAATTGTGGAGGTCTGGTCAAGGTGATAGTCTTGTGCTGGGTGTCGTAAGCGATTACGTCCGGAGTGAAAGCCTGCTGTGCGAGCTGTCAGCCTGTGTTAAGCACACAGCAACACCTTAAGAAGCAGTAATATTTCTCCTGGACGGTAAGGCAATCTTACATGATCCACAGTGAGGTGTCATTTGGGGTGTTATAAACCTCCTGCAAGCATGTATAATGCATGGGAATGGTCTCCCTTATTTTCCTCATTTGATTGAGTCTGCCTCCAGGTGTGATAAATTGTTCCCGCTCTGCTTTTCAGGAGAAATAGAAAACATTTGTCTTGTGGCATTTTCCATTCATACCCCTGGTCTATCACTGATGGAGACAGAAACTCAATATTTTCATTTGGGTCTGAAAATGTTCAAAGCCAGGCCCTTTTGAAATGTACACAAAGGCCAAAAGAGGAGAAAAGCGCTTCTGTTTTTGCATTACTTTATTATTTTAATGAGAAATCTTGTGTACTGGGTTGCGCCAGCTGTTCTTAGTAACTACCAGCTAGTTTCACATGATGAAACTTGAGCACCGTCTTAGCTAATAAAGACTTTAGTGATATGTAAATCTGTTGGGAGGGAACATCTGTTGCTCCTTCCGATCAACAGCAATAATCTGAGTGAACAGAAAGTCACTTTAGCTTCACGAGCTGCAGCTTAACTTCCCAAAATAACAGTTTTAAAGGAGGGAACAAATATATGGAGTCAGGTCAGTCTCAATATTAATGAATGTACAGATGTTTTATAGATCCTGCAATCCAATGCTCCCAAATTCATTGATGAGAAAGTAGTCATGCGGCACCACATCTGGCTGTGATGATGTGAAAATGATTATGAATAGCGAGCACACAAAATTCCTATTTACTGCTCACGATTGAGTCAAGCGTCTGATGCAGAGGAAGTGAACGAGTGAGCGAGGCAGTGGTTTCAAACACGACATCAGAGTTGAGAGTATTCACACAGATCAAAATGAGCGGGAAGGATCTGATTATGCTAACAATGTTTTTTGCTAACATCATTTTTTGTTCTTTTATCGTAACTGAACTGACATTTCATTTTTAATTTGTTGTATGTGTCTCTTCTCAGTTTACATCATTATTATGAACCGCAGTTTAAGCAGGTGCCAGCTAGGCTCTAAATGGATTATGTGTTAGCAACCTAGCATTAGCTTTGCCAGTTGGCTCAGTTAGCTGCACAAGTTAGCTAGTCTCTCACTGGGTGTGTTTACACTTTAGCGATTCAACCTTCTTCTCATTCATAATAATGTAAAGTTCAAAACCATAAGACATAATAACAAGTCAAAGAGTCTACAGCCATGCTAGAAGCTCTTTGAGGACATACATAGGCAGAGTGGATTAAGCTAAATGCTAATGTTGGCATGCTAACATGCTCGCAATGACAATACTGACATGCTAATGTGTAGCAGGTGACGTTAACCACCCGTATGTCTAAATTTAGCTAACATTTGCTAAGTAGGACTAAACAAACAGTATAGCTGAGCTGATTGATCGCAGTGTCCATAGTTTAGCAGGTATTTGGTCCAAAACTGAAGTACTGCTACACAGGTAGCACCAGATACATGTCACTCTGGACCAATGGGGAACTGACTGACCAAATGACATTGCAATACCTAGAGCCAAGCCAGTAGCAAAAACTTAGCAAAAGCTGTATCTTATTTGGTTAAAGTGATTTTTCCATTTGTTTTCTGAGACATAACCACATTTTTCTTCTTAAGTGTAGTGTACATGCCCCTGGAGGAGCATTTGGAATTAATCCCTTTTACCATGCAGACTGCTACAGCTAATCAATGAATTTTTAAGTGCCATGGAGGCTTCTCACACTGGGACTTGGCATGTTAATGTAATAATTATTGCATATTAATTAATCGTGTTTAGAGCATTTTAATGAACGTCAAGGTTAAGTTCACACCCCAGTGCTGTAATTCAATGATGACCGTGTTCCCGACATTAAGCCTGCCTTTTTTAAATAACCCACTTTATTTTTAACACACTCATGCATTAAAATCCGAGGCTTTGAGTAGATTTTGTACTTATCAGAGAGCGGCAAAATTATTGGGATTATAAAATTGCACTCTGTTTGCGATTACTGCACGCCAGGCTGAACCAGCACCGTCATGAACGTTAAACCAAAACATGAATCACAGCTGAGAGGACGAAGAGGCCGTAACATTTTATTGATTTACAGCACCTAATGTTCAGTGATTTGTTGGGAGCTAGATTCCAGCCCTGTATACTAAGTGAAAATGCTCCTGTAGGGTTCTTAGTTGTTAGATTAGGTTTTACAGGCTTCCTCAGTTTATGTAAATGTCATTAGTGTTCATGTGAAGCTATGAAGCTCAGCCGTTTTTATTTTTGCCACTGTACAACTCAGATGCCTGTTTTTATTCTTAATTAATGCACAAAATTTCTCACTTCAAGTACTTTTGTTCAAGCGCACCCCCGGTCTTCCAGTGTTTGCTCTGCTGCAGCGGCTGTGTATTAAATGCCTTGCTCAAGGGCTCCTCAGCAGAAGCTTTCCAGTCACAAACCCATGTGTCTCAAAAGCTGTTAGCCAGCCAGTTTTCCCCACAGAGTTCAACCAATCTGTGCGTGCTGAAAGGCATGATGGAGTTATGAGCTGGGGTGAAGGGAGCGGCCGATGATGGACGAGCTGCTGACAGCTCAAGGCTGCGGTGATGTGTGTCTCAACCAGCCAGTAAATGGAGAGCTACCAGCCCAGGTCCAGAGATCATTTCTTAACCCATGACTGGATCCATACGTGGGAGAAAAAGCAATAGCAGGTAGCTCTGTCGGAGTAATTCACAAAAGATGTATGTCTCATAAGAAAGAAAATCAACACTGTTTTGATTTCCTTTCCAAACAGTCGATCTTCTGTATGCACAGCGGTGAGTCGTAGCCGTGGTGATGAGCCAAGTCGTCATAATAGAATTTACTTATGGGATTCTCTTTGCTCACTAAAATTCTCTTGTTTGTTGATTAAACGCTGAACAGGCAAGAGAGAGTTTCATGTTCGCTGCCTCAACAGTCGTCCAGAACGCAGCACAAATGCAATTTGTATGCAAACCAGTGACATTACAGTTATTCTCCATTAAGCAAATGATCAAACAGGGCTTAGTCATGATACAATGGTTTTTCTTTTCTAACTTTCCATTGCATTCATTCACTTAAGTCAGTTTAATCTCATCAAAACAAACCGAGCATATTAGCTTCAATTAAGTAAATCTCCCATTTCGGATTCAGAGAGGGCTTTCTCCCTCCCCTGGAAAAGCGTAGCTAAGACCTATTATTGAAGATTCATTATAAACCCCCTTGCTCCAGTAAAATATAATAAGATATATAAAAAAAATATACAGTAAGATAAATGACGCAACCCCCTTTGCTGCATTGTTGCAGTAAAACAGTGTTGTAACCTCTGAGGTCCCAAATTCAATTAACTTAATCAATGTTAGTGTTGGACACAGTGACATTAATCTTAGGAAATAAAGGAAAATTAGATCGGGCCGTAAAACCCTGATGAATAGTTTTTATAAATAATTAGTAAATGCATTTTATTTTATGTTCTGATCACATGAGCCTTGCCAAAACATCACTTTAATATTATTATTGCTCACATACTGTCTAAAGCATAGCACAGACTATCAGGAGATGAAAATGAAACATGAGATGCAGTTTATTTTAGAGGAAAATCTCTCTCACAGCTTATTATCCAGTGCTGAATAAACTAACCTAATTGAATTAAATGATATTAAAAGACAAAGAGCCAGACATGCAGCGCTTTAACGCTGTCTCCAGCACATGTCTCCAATCCACGTCTTCATCGAATTCTTTTAAGAAATCACACGATACTTCATTATTTCTGAAGAATGTGTATCACTGTCTTCAAATATTTGACGACATAAGATGAAGATTTTCTGTGTCCCTGCACATAAAATGACCATAAAATCCTGCAGGACTCAGCAGCAGTTAAGACTTCCAGTTTTAAATTGTAATCTTTATTCTGTTTGCAGTCTGTGGTCCATTACCAACTTCCTCGCATTTTTAGCCTTTTAGTGACAGAGGATGTCTTTACCTGTATGTACAAACGCTGTGCTCTCAAGCTATGAAAGAGAATGATAAAGCACTGCAGCGTTGTGCACGGTGAGATATTTCCCTTCTCTCTGCTCTCGTCATCTAGATTTTTGTGCTGCACCTCAGCCCTGCTGACTGTTGCCGTGGTTATTGATGGAAGTTTATGAAAGTTATAGATTGCTTATTGTCACGGTGGCAGACTTGAGACTTCAGTCACACTTTGGTCGCAAAAATGGGAGCTTGAGACACAACGTGGACATGACTGCTGTGGGACTTGACGTATTTGAGACTTAACTTCGTGAGTTGACAGACCCCTTTAGATTTAACAGGAAAAACATTCAAGTGTCAAGTGACACAGCGCAGTTTAACACCAAGAAGACAGTAGTTGACAGCGTTGTTCATTGTGTGTTGGTATTGTCAACATTCAGACCTGAAGGGCTTGAATCTGTGTGCAGTTTTCATACAAACATTTGTGACTTGACTCAGATGTGCCCTCGAGAACTCGAGGCTCAACATGGGACTTGGACGTGTCTCCATTCACCTGCAACTCAACCTGAACTTCCCTCAACTGATTTTGACTTGAGACTTGCCCCGACATGCTTGAGACACAGCTCAGGAACTCGAGCCCTGACAATATGATAATGATTAATTACTGGCTTCCCCTCTTCCAGCCTCTGAAGCTGCACTGTGAGCTCTGCAGCATCGTGTCCAGCTCTGGTCAGATGTTAGGCCAGGCTGCCGGTCCGCAGATCGACCGCTCTCCTTGCATCTGGCGCATGAACAACGCGCCCACGCGGGGCTTCGAGCGTGACGTGGGCCAGCGGACCACGCTGAGAGTCGTCTCGCACACCAGCGTCCCCCTGCTGCTGCAGAAGCCCCAGTACTTCTTCGGCCAGGGCAACGACACCGTCTACGTCGTGTGGGGGCCGCTACGAAACATGAGGAAGGACGGGAAGGGCATCGTGTACAACATGCTGCGACAGGCGGCGGAGAACTACCCTCACGCACGAATCTACGTCACCACAGAGGACAGGATGAACTACTGTGACATGGTCTTCAAGAAGGAGACAGGGAAGGACAGGTGAGCCAGACCACAGCCTTCTTCATTTCTTTGCATGACTACATTTCACAGCAGACCTCCAATTTTTCTTACAAATTCACCTCTCAGTGGTTTAACATTAGCTCTTCTCTCTGCCGCTCTAATATCGACCTTATCGATGCTGATGGTCTGCTCAAAGCTGTGTGCTTTCCTCATCTCAAATCCTCCCTTTCATGAGGCGTTATCAAAGTGATTTACTTAACTTTCCCTCTGAAGAGGCTCTACACGGCACTGGAGGCCATTCTCTTAAGAGAAGCTTTCATGAGGAGCCTCAGAAGACCGCGCTGCCTGGGTTATAGACATTGGCAAAATGCTAGTCTGGGGAAAGTCTGGTTAATGAGGTCGCATGATGCTGCCAGTCTTTTAAAACACCCTAGTTGCAGTCTCACAACTTCTTTGACATGATGTTGGCGCGTTTTGACTTTGCAAAACGGTAAAAAATTTTCAAGCTGCAGATCATTAAAGGATAACTTGGAAGGAGTGTTTGTTCTTTGAAGACATTTGGCAACAGCATGTGCTAAAATTGCACTCTGTTATTTAAAGACAACCCCACCCAGCAACTCATTTCTGTATCAATTCCCCAAAGAGAATTGCAGGTTAATGACTATGAGAATCAGGCTCCAGGCTCGCTATTGTTTAGGATGAACCTCATTTCTCAGACTAGCCTCTGCTCATGTCTACAGAACTGCTCACTCCTGCCTCTCCCACATGTCATCAAGACCTCTCTTAACTTCTTAAGAGGATTAACATGTTCCGTAATAGGCGTAGCATCCATTCCATTTCAGCTCCATTGTCCCGCTCTTATTCGGGATGGCAGGGTTAACAGCGAATTTCATGTAGAGCGTCCATGTTCAGCCCGGCTCAGCTGTTCCGAAGGCGCACAAAGCACAGATAGAGATGTGGGATTAGGGAGGTATGCTCGGGAGAAGAATCTCATTACAGGACACAATGCTCCTGGGTGTGATGCAGCGCTTCAGTCATTACTGATTGGTAACAGAGACCAAACTCCAGGTGTGAACAAAGAACCGCATCTAATGCATATGTGATGAGCTCTGAGAGGTTCGTCTATATGTCTGTCTCCCTGCCTGTCCGTCCGTCAGTGTTTGGGTTCGTCTGAAACTTGGCTGCACATGTTCCAGTTTGAAGAAGTGTCCATGGGAGAGCTTTTAAATCATCCTGAGAGACAGCAGTAACAGCACAGCACATTTTAATGTAATCAGAGGTAGAGAGGGAAGTGTGGTTTCACTCCAGTAACAGACTGCAGCTCTGCGTTCGCTCACTTAGCCAGAGAAACTAGTTTCCCTGAAGTTCACAGCAATGCAACACTTTCAGAAATCTGAAAGTAAGCTCGGTCAATTTATTTTCTCTGCTCGTCCACGCAAACTACATTTATTAATGTCTTAAAGTCCACGACATCATAGCACTCTCTGGAAACACTCATACTATAGCAGCTCATCCGTCTTTACCCCGTCATTTGCGTGTGTGTTCACCGGTTTACTGTCAGCGCTTGCTGCATGGCGCGGGGGATAATCATCAGCTTGGTGGAGATGCAAGTGATCGAACACAGCTCTAATTATCCAGATTGCCGCGAGCAGCCAAGGAGATGCACCGCCTCAGCTTCGACTTGCTGATCAGACTCGGCGCGGCGCTGACTTACTCGTCAGTCAACCGAGGAGCCTCTCGCTCTCTCAGCCAGTAATTTAAAACCAGACGTGAAGGGTCTGCCAGGGAGCTCAGTCATTCCTGGACAGAGGTGAGGAAGGTACACTGAAGGAGACTCAGGTGGAGTAGTTACGATGATGTAAAAAGGGCTGAAATGAGACCGCCTCAGCCCAGCCTGAGTCAACTCCATCACCAGGACCAGCTGATTGAAGGTGAAAAGGCCAAATGAGACGATTTAGAGCTGCTCAAGACCAAGAAGGGACTAATAAACAGCCACTGAAACTATGCTAATTACTAATACTGCATACTGATTTATAGCAGACTTTGGTCATGCAGTGTGTTTAAACTGGAAAAGTGATTTAAGCACAAAGTTTGCTTCCCTAAATGTCTCACTTGCTGTCAAGCTTTTTTTTCAGCGTGCTGCATTTAGCCACTTTTCCTCCATGTAAACAAACTGCTCAAAATTGGCATGTGGTATCGAACTGAGACACAGTGCCGATTGTCTCAGGATGGATTGCTGAAAGGAAATTGAGGAGCTGCTCACAGCTTGGAAAAAAAATTAAACGGATGGCCATAATGAAAAAAGTACTCCAGTAACACTTCAGAAAGCAGACAAAGAAGTATTATAAATCTTTGGAAAAGAAATTCAGCTCTCTCATGTGTCATCAAGACAAGAAGAATACTATGAAAATGTGTATCTGGTACATGCTAGATATGATGACTGTGTAATGTGGAGTAGGAATCGAGTGGAGATGCACTGCCTCAGCTTAAATAACAATAAATGATAATAATGTGTCAGGAGTTGGGTTAAGGATGCACAGACAGAGATAAATCTACAGGAGCTGCTGTGTCTGTAACTCTAACACCTGAATAAACGACACAACAGATTCAACATCAGTACATTTGCAGGATTCTGCAGGTGAAAACTGTGTTTGCCTGCTGGCGAGGGAAACATCCGTGTTTATGTATTTTCAAACAAAGAGAAAGTGCATCTTGATGACTCAGCTGTTTAAAGCACAACATCACGGTGATGTCCGGGGGTTCAAATCCGGTCGGGGGACGTTCGAAGCTTGCCGCCTTCTCTCTCGCCCCATGCGTCCATCTATCAAGTCAGCCTCTTGAGCGATGCCCAAACAAAACGCCACAGAAATAATCTAAAAGAAACAGGCAGGGAAATTTTAAATCAACATCTAACAGGAGCCAAGACAAAGTCTGACCGCAGCCTTGGATGTAAATGTATTTGACAGCCGCTTAAACATATGATTCATGTAATTGCGCACTGCGGCTGGAAGTTGCACGGCTGAGCCCATCCGTCATCGGTGCTACCTCCTGAGCTGCAGTCGTTGGCTGTCGGACCGTATCGGCGCGGCCCTGTTACCAGCGGTAGATAACAGACCTCGCGACGACACGGGACTTAAATCACAGTGTCACTTTACAGCACTGCCACCTGGGCCTGCGTGACCTGGGTCCCTGCTTCCCAGCCAGCTGCTCCCTCGTAGCACGAGCGTGTTCTTAGGTTCGTGTGGATGCGTGCGTGTGTGTTTTCACAGGTGTGACACGCTCTGTTTCTGATAGCGTGGTCTAGTATGGACATTTATTTATGCCTCTGAGTCTCTCTTCATTTCTGCAGTCTTTTCTAAAAACTACAAGGTAATCTTTGTACTTTTCATTGGAAAAAAACAAGATTTTCTGTGTACTCTGTGTTTTTATAAGACTGGTCAATCACACTGAAAGCATTGTATGAAAACATACAATGTGCTTTACACACAATGCTTTTTTTAATGTTTTGAAACCTGTGTTCTTTGCACAGGTTTTTTTTTGTTTTTTCATTGTGTTTTACCTGAAGCAGAGGAATGTCTCATGTGACTGACATGGCCAGTCTTTGAGGTAAAAGGAAGTTTTGTTCACCAGCAGTTGATAAGATGCTGTCAGTGCAGGCAGGAATGCCCTAAAATCAGGAACACTAACGCCTGGACTGGACTGGACATGTTCGCCCATGACGTGGGAAGAGGGCGAAAATGTCAAACGTCATGCGTACGCTGAGATGGAAAGTAGGATCTGAGAGCTTCAACAGAGAATGCAGGTGTCACTGAGATAAACTGCAGCTCGTTTACTTTAGTCAGCTTGCGTTTCTCCCAATCATTCGTCAGCACTTACGGCATGAAATTAGATTAACATTCACTTGTTTTTAATGTGCAAACTTTTACGGCTTCGCATCTGTCCCTGTAAAACTAAGACGTCTGGGATAAGACGACGTGGATGTTGTGCAGCTGATCCGCTTGTTTCGTTCGATAGACAAACCTAAGACCAACATCCGCGGTACATTTGCATACGGGTCTGCAGTTCAGACATGTTGACCGTCATGTGCATCATCGTGTGCAGCAGAGCACGACATACGAACATTAACTGATTGTCAGAACTCTACTCAAAGGAGGTCAAAAGCTCGCATATGACCCTTTAACTTCAGGACATCACAGATGCTGTTTACTTGTAGCTCATTCACTCCTTTGTACTCCAGTTTACACGACTCTCAGGCGCATCCAGCATGAAATTAGATTAGACAGAACGTCTTGATACGTACGTCTGGCTCAATCTTAACTCCTGTTGAGACATCAGAAGTGAGAAGACATGAATGTGACAGCAGAATCTGTAAGGTGACATGTTTGTGAGGGATTATTTTGCATTGACGACTCGGTCTCTCGCTGTCTTTGTCAGATGTCAGTAGGCTGAGTCAGATTTAGACTTAGAGACTTAGACGGTTTCTTTATTGACCCCAATTTGGGAAATTATTTTGTTGCAGTAGCAATTAAACATACAGCAAACACAGGATGTACACACAATTATTTAGAAAAAGTAACAAAAAATGTAAAAATGTGGAATAAAAATAAAAATATAACTAAAACTAAATATAGTTATATAATATGTATTATAATTTACAATACAAATTATATAATATCATATCAGAAATTTAAGCAGCTCTTATGTTGACACTCTTAACTCGGGTACAGCCAAGTGTAAACCCACCATCACGCCTACCAGGTTTGGTGTCATCTTGGTTTTTTTGGAACCAGAAGTGACCGTATTTGGACGGGAGGGTGGAGCAGGGGAGGATACGCCTTGCTACGCCTCTATCCTGATTGGATCTGGCTGAGAGTTGTTGTGAATTGTCAATTGCAAGGTAGCCACGGCCTAAAGCGCACCCTGCTTTATTGTCTTTTTTTAAACTTTTTTTACACAATCAGACTTCTATTTGCAACCGATGGAGTCGCCCCCTGCTGGCCGTTAGAAATAGTGCATGTTAAAGGCACATCTGCATCAGCTTCACCTTTTACGTTCCATCCACTGTGTTTTCAGTCTATGGGTGAAGTGAAATGAATCTGGAACTTTGATCAAATATGAATCTTCTGATTTGAGTAATAATCGTCTGATCAAGTTATCTTTCACACTGGCCCAGAATCAGTGGCAATAAACCGGACATCAGAGAAGTAGAAGAGAACAAATTCTCCTTCAGCGGCTCGCTGATGCTTCAGGTTAAGTAACAGTCTGATGAAAGAACCAAAAATGGATGTTTCATGTGCACTTCATCATCAGGGGTGAGTCAGTCTAATCACACATGAACCTAATAGCAGATGCTCCACTCTCCAAATATGTGGTGATTTTTATTTTAATCTGTTTTCATGAGCGTGAATGTCACGGCTGCGTAATCATGCTTCATAATCTCCAGCCGTCCACTTCATATGAGTGTAAGTACCCCTGGCAGTCAGCGCTTACTCATCCTAAAATAGTTTTGGGTTGAAAATTAAACACCATTCAGTTCAACAGCTCCTCTGTGTATTAATCACGCTCTAAGAGAGACTGTTCAGTATTTGTGAGCGTGAGCAGCTCTTTACCAAAGTCATGTGTGGCAGATCTGAGGCGCCTCTGTGATGTTTTCATTTAGAAGAGCCTGGAGGTGCTCCAGTCAGGATGAATTGGGAAAGACAGAAGAGGGGGACGCACCCATAGGGATGTTTCTGGTATGAGGGAGGATTTTGTAGTTTAAAACGACATCATCCCCATGGAGGGAAAAAAAAAGCTCACTTTTATATAAACACTCCAGCGAAACCTTTTTTGTATTCTCCTGCTCTTTGTCTGCGAAAGTGCTTTAGGTTTTACTCCTGATAAGTTTCGGCTCCATGCTTCATATGGTGTACTGTATTTTAAGTATTTTAAATCTACTGCATTTTAAGGATAGTATCTCATAATATTTGATCGGACAGACTGAAATTCTTAATACCTGGACAGAGCAGGAGCTGGACATCCTGACAAAATACTGGACATGGGCCTGGAAGCTTGGTGACGTTAAAGCATCATACAGGAAGTTAGTGGAGTCAACTTTTCATGAAGTTTATTAATTTGAAGGTTAATTAATTGAACATTTCTAGTGTTATTTTCAGACCGATAAAGAATTAACAAACACAACTCGTTTCTTTAGACTTGAAATGATGAAATGATGTGTCCGTTAAGATAACTCGTGGTGGTTTCCTTTCATAATAATGAAAACAGTGTTTCTCATGTCTTCAGCAGAGGTGGAAATGAGTCAGGAGTCATTGCTTTTCCTATATTAACATAAAGGCAGGCGTGTTTTTAATACTCCGTACTTATTTTTACACGTGCCGTGTTGACTCTGAAACGCTTCCACACATTTCCTCTCAGGGTCTTCATCATCTGTTGAACATGGCTCACTGTTTCCCTCCGTTTTGTGTTAACAAAGAGAAGAAGAATTGTGTTTTGTTGATTTCGGTCAGATGATTACAGAGAAAATCAGCTAATACATAACTCAGTTTCACTTAACACAGATGGAATTTTCTTTGTTGCAGCCCTGCTCCACTGTGCCGTTATGTAGAAAAACATGTTTCCAGTGCAGCTTTCAGTGTCTCTGTGCCAGACAAAGCAGCTGGAAATTGCTGCCTGACCCTGAAATATTCTAACACAAAGTGAAGGAATATGACAGAACGCACCGATCACTGAACTTTGTCGATGTAATCTACGTCCTGATGTGATCGAGAGCTCCAATGTCAAATGACTCCCCACCACTGCGCAGGCTTTTGTTTACAGGCTGCGCAGTACGTGACTGTATCTATAATTGCTTCGTGTATTGGACGTGAAGAGAAGAAGAAATAGCAGATAGCAGGATTGTTGCTGCTGGCTCTTGTAGGAGATTGAAACACAATGTTTGCAGCATCACCACAGAACTGTAATTTCATGCTTATCACGACGAGCCGTTTAAAGAGAAAAGCGAGCAGGAGGACTCATTGTGTTTCTGTGATTCCCACTGTACGCAGCCCTCAAAATCAGCACTGAGCGCGATGCTCTCCATCCAAACCACGAATTTGTCACTGAGCGAGCGTGTAATGACATTACATTTCTGTGTTGAAAGCTTGCAATTGCTGTGAAATTATCTTATTAAATGAAGCCGCTGGAAACACAAATAACCCGGCGTTCTGGGCAGCTGTTCATCAGGTCAAAAGCGGTCAATTCAGAAGAAGGAGGAATTCATCACAGCGGTCGCTCCCAAAGGAAGAGGGGATCAGCGGCGCGTCATTTTCTCTGTTGGTTGTGACCCCGTCTGAGAGAGGCATGAGGCGGTAGCAGGAGGGAGAGAAGCAAATTGTCAGCTGAGGGCGAAGTGCAGCTTTCCTTAAAGTCTGTTTGCATTTACGTCCCAACGATGTAATGACACTCGGAGGATTAGCAAAACTGTTAGCGGGGGAGGGACACTGGGTTTTCAGTTGGAATATCAGAAAAGGCAAAAATCCTTTTATCCTTTTTTATCTGTATTAGTGGGGGGTTCCTTCACAGCTTCTGTATACTCTGACTGTATTTTTAAAACACAAAAAAGGCTTAAAATTCGTCTCTCAGTAGGTATAAAACTATAATGAAGTCATTTATTCAGGGCTGGACGACTCTGCTGCCAGACCCTTGTCAATTTGCCAATTTTGTTATCATCTCTATTATTAAATTATTAATAATATCATGGTAGATGTAATGTGCTACATTTTATAGTTGTAAGTCTGGAACTATTTTGCGTTGTCGGACATCTTTATGTTGTCTATATGAAAGTGGAGTTTGAAATCTGCCTTTGGTGATTTCTCAGGTCACAGTGTGAAGCCGTCTGGGGTTCCTCAGTTTTTGGTCATCGATCAGCACATCTTCAAGTACCAGTTAATCATTTGTCTGCTCCTTTTCTCATCTTCCTCTGCTTCTTCTTCATCCTCCCTGTCGTCTTCTTTGCTGCTCAGAATGCCCTTTCTTTCATTTAGCTTAGCTATTAGCCTTTATGCACAGTTTGTCCCAAGGGGCTTCTGTAGCGCAGTGGCTGTTCTTTGGTGTAATTTACAGATGTGTTACAGTTTGTGTCACCCTCTATTTGAAAATGCTTTGTGCAGCTTTAAGCTAGATAATTGCTGGCAGTTATTGCGTTAATCTTTCTTCATCCTGTTTTCTGTTTGCCTCTTGTGACGACTCGAGTTTCTGATCACTTGAAACGTTCACCCATAAATCAGATCACATCATTATGTCTGACGTAACTCTTATGTTCTCTTATCCTTTGTTTTCGGGTTTGTTTACTTTTACTTTTAGAGCACAGTTTCTCCGGGTAGCTCAGCATGAACTCAGTGTGCCATTGGTGGTAAAGGTTGTGAGTTCAAGACCCACGTGATGCAGAATGAGCTCCTCAGGCATTGTGCTGTGTGAATTACAGACACCTGACTTCAAGGTCCTTCTTCGTCCTCCTCACAATGGCCAGCTCACTGCCGCACAGTGTGTGGACATCCAGAAATGACCCCTCTATATGACGGATGAACATCGGACCAACACAACACCGTGGGCATTAATATGAGGCTACAACAGCCTCCACTCTTCTGGAAGTATTACCTCAAGAGCCTTTTTTCCATTCATCCACACGAGCATTAGTGAGGCCGGGCAGTGACGCTGGTCAATGCAGGAGCAGCTAGTTGTGCATTCAGCATTACATCTTAGATTTGAAGCGTGCACAGATGGCTGCCATAAATGACATGTATCTCCCCCCAAAAAAAGGGTAACTCGTTCAGGATCTGATGGCGGAAAAGTATCAAGAGGCGTGATTGGTTTAACAGTGGTGGACTCCGGCTGTCTGAGGTGTGGGGTTAAAAAAAGATTTTAAAAAGCTGCATACGCTAAATTGTGTTTTCTCCACTGGAGGGCTCCCTAGAGGGCGCTTTATCATGTTTTCTCCCTAGAGGTCACATTTCTTTGCACGCTGAACCACTGTAGTGGCAATTTGATCATGCTTTATCCACCATAGGGGCATCCAAGAGGGCACGTCAGCTGTGCTTGGTCTTTTTTGGCCACCAGAGGGAGGGAGGGGTCAGATGGGATCAGCTGGTGTTTGTTAGTATGTATTTCTTGTATTTCCCTACAAGTTTGTGATACTGGAGATTCCTCTTAGTGAGACAGACATTAAGCGACTTGAAGGAAGGTGAAATTATCTGCTGCTTTTAATTTACACTCAAAGAGCAAAGCCAGAAACATAGCAGTGATTTCATTATGAAACATGGTCTCCTATTCAGTAATGGAAGAAGAAGAAATTGAGGTCACCTGGGTGGAACTCCAGTGCCGTTAGTGTGTGTGTGTGTGTGTGTGTGTGTGTGTGTGTGTGTGTGTAGCCCGCAGAGTGAATTAACTTACGTTTTTACATTTTATTTTTATGTTTATGTCCAACTGGTTTAAAAAAGTTCAATGTTAGGAAAACAGCCAATGATTTTTGCATTCGTATCAGCAAACATTTTATCACACAGGGCGACACCTTCTGTCAGACCCTCGTTTAGGATGCTGTCTGGCTCTCTGGAGCATTAGAATAAAGTCTCCTCGATGCAGTGGAGGCGGCACGGAAACAAAATCAAGGTTATTCTACCAGCCGGACTGTATCGCAGGTAGACACGATGGTTCGCCCGCAGCCACAAAAGCAGTAAATGCATCTTCTGTTCTGCTTTGCAGCACCTGATTGAATAAGCTCCACTGGGCAAAATCTCCCAAACACACACCTGCATCACTAGTCATGTAGCAACCCAGCCCCATCTAATAAGCTTTATTAGGTCAAATGGCTCTGTGGCTCCAGAAAAATAACACCCTAAAGAGATAAAATGGCCTCATAATACGAGGCTCCATGGTGTGTCAGTGTGTATTAGGTCTGCACCTCTGTCACCGAGATGCTTTCTTGCATATTTATGCGTTTTATAAGAATTATATCTGTCCTGTAAAGGGTTATATTGTCCTTAAAAAGCACAAGAGGGTAAGGTGAGACTTTATTGGCTCCCGTTAGGACATTACACAGCTGCAGCAGCAAACAGTAACAAGGTTCAGACGGAGAAACATGAAAACCGACACTTAAAACATCCAATAAAATATCAAGAAGGGTGTTAAGAACAGTCGAAATACAAGAATGGTACTATAATTGACAATACAATGTGTTTTCACTGACATTTACTGCGTCTATGTTCATTAAAAAGACTCATTGGTGTATATAAACAAAACCATTATTAGATGTTCTGACAGAACAATCAACAACAAAATTAATCAACATGTGTTTTACGAGCACAGACGGAAACCAGTGTTTGGTTCCAGCTTCTTACATGTGAGGACTTACTGCTGTGAAATCTTTTGGTTTTTAGGCTGCTAGTTGGACAAAACAGGACAATTAATTGTTTCAAAAAAAATTTATTTCAATGCAAAATGTTTCACTTGCTCTCTAGTTTCAGCCCTAATATCACCTCAGTGTTCTAGATGTATAAAAGATAGCAAACTGGGAAAAAGTGACATCTTCATCCGTTTCTAAAAGCATTAAAGACATCTGCTGTGTGCAGTGTCACAGAAAGTGCAAGTACAGCAGTGTGAAAAACAAAGTGCGAGCAGTAATGCGACTTTCCAGCGGTACGAGTGGTCCGTAAACATGTTTTGTCTTCACATTAATCAGGTCCGCAGATGGCCTTGCCCTCCTCCCCTCAGTCTTTCTCCTGCTCTTCTTCTTCTTCTTTTCCAGGCCGACATTTGACATTTTAACTGCAGCAGGCACAGACACAGAGCAGATAACCTGCTCTCTCAACATGTCGCATGGATCCTCTTAACTTCTGACTTAAACAAGCTTTTCTCTGATGTTTATCCTGGTTAAAGACGGGTTTCTCTCTGCTCACTGTACTGTGGAATCACAATCAAATACAGTAGCCCGCAAAATAGGCCAGAACGTGAAATGCAAGACTTGCAGCCTGCTGCATAATCCGAGCCGCCGCTCACTCCCTGATTTCAGGTAATGCTTTTACTGGCACGAGCAGGCAGATGATGGATCTTCTATCAGTGTCCAAAGGGAAGAAGAAGGAGTGCAGCCATAATGCCCCGCGCTGCATCAGCTGTAATGCATCCTGTCACTGACGTTCTGTTACATGTTCAGCTCTAAATTGGATGTGAACTAGTCACTTCAGATTATAGTTGTACAACACTGTGTGAAAGGGGCCGCAATCACCTCTTGGCAGCAGCATTAAAATCTGCTTGTAAAATTGTCAAGCCCTCATCCCCGCAAACAGAGCAGCCCCTGTTCTTGAGAGTTTCTCCGACAAATAATTCAGCCGTTTGCTTTGCCTGACAAACACCAGCTTTCAGGCTTCTTTTCACGCAGCGCGCTATGCTTTGCATTTTGTTTTCGGTCTTTAAAAGCATTGACACACAAATCATAGTAATCCGTTTTTTTTCTTGTGCGTCCGCGGAGCCATGTGAAATTATTGTAGATGCTTTGCTTTCTGGTCAGCTTTCAATGCAGCTCCCAGAGACTTAGAGCCTTTCAAGTACTTAAATTTATACCATATTATACTCTGCAAAACATAGTTATACAGATATCTCAGAAGTTTTCTCTCTGAAATGTTATTATTAAGAACTTTTGGTACGAAAGGTCAATTCTGTTCAAAACACCTTGGCAAAAGCTACACTGTTCAGTTTCATGAAAATTAATAAAGATGTTACATGTTGAAGCACATAGTCATATTTGAGAGGCTGAAATGGGTGAATTTTTGGAATTTATGCTTAACGATTATTAAACTTGTTTCAGCTCTAGCGTTAACATTATAAGCAGCATTTTAATGATGTTGCAAAATTGAGGTTAAGCTAATTGGAACTACTTTTTATACTGTTTCATTTACAGCAATGCATCGCATTTAGAAGTAAATCGTGTGTTTTGTTGATAAATTCTAAATCTGCTCACTAATTAGTGACTTTCATCTGTCTGAAACAGTTTGCACTGTGAGCCATAGTCTTGAGTTTACAGTTCCCATGATGCTTTGAGGGATGTACACTGGGAACGCACTGTTGACATGGACTCAGTGAGTTCGCTGTTGGCCACAAATTAGCCCCGTTTCGTTTTTTAGGCTATATTTGTTTACATTTTAACAAGGTATTGTTAATTATCTAGTAAGTATGATGAGTTAGCTGTTAGCGGTCTTTGCAGTGCACCCGTCACTGAAGAAAAATAAAAAATGTGATGATTTTCAGGCAGTTTCTGGACTTAAAATGAGCCTTTTTTGTATGATTTCCAAGTGGATTTATGGATGTTCACAGTGGACATTGAAGATAATGATATCCTGCAGCGTGTAAGTCACACTGAATGTATAACTATGTGCTTCATGGCCGTGTGTCTGTGCTCAGATTTGACTGAATTATGACTCCGATGTGAGTCATTTTTGATGCAAATTGCGGCACTTGGGCTGTGAGGCTTTTAAAGCATCTGAAAGGTGCCCTGTGCTGTGTCCTTGTAATCAAACGAAAGTTGTGTTTGCATTCAGTGTCACTCACCAGAATGCTCTTTACATCCTTCAGGTCTAACAACACAGTGAAACACTTGTTCTTAAAATCTGAAACCTGCATTGTTTACATCCACTTTCACTACAAGGGGGCTTCTTCTTTCCTGACTTTGCCAGTTACCACATCTTGATGTGACGCCATTGGCAGCAATTTAAATCACGTCAAAGTGTAAACCCACCATGATGTCACCTATTGGCTTGTGGATGGCAAGCCTATTGGCAAAATGGTTGTCGCCATCTTGGTTTTTTGGAGCCAAATGTGACCATATATGAATGAGAGGGTGGAGTTTGGGAGGATCCACGCTGCTATGCCTCTATCCTGATTGGATCTTACTGAGAACCCAAGGACAAGCAGTGGTTGTCAATCACAAGGTAGCCGCATGCTAAAGCATGCCCTGCTTTATCGTCTATTAACATCATGCTGTATTGAAGGAGACAATGAACTCATTAGGAAAGTGTTTACTTAGTTAATTAGTCAAGACAGAAGTATGGACATTTCTCATAAGGTTACATACAGTCGGACGTCTTTTGTAAACAGTGGCCATGAGAAGGACTGCAGGTTTAAGGCACTTTCACATCACATCGGCTTCACTTTTCAGACCCGCAAAGTGCGTCCACTAGCTATAGTGTATGATGGCAAAATGGCCACTATTAGAAAAACAACTGCTGGAGGTCTAAAACTCCACAGGGAACCGTTAATTGCCTCCATCAGCGCTACGTCGCAGTTGCCGTTGTGATAACTGCTTACCATGTTAGCAAGTAGGCAAATCATTGCCAACCTACAACGTCTTCTTCTTCTTCAGCTTCTAAGCATGAAAACCTCTGCTCTACCAAACATAGAAGAGTAGAAGTATTTAACATGGAAATCACATGAAGAATAAAACTGCAATGCTGAAATAAATGTACCTGGTTAGTTTCCACCACAGTAGACAGACAGAATGATTGATCGTGTTCACGTGCGTGAATATCTATACTGCATATTTGACGTGCAGACTAAATCCATAAGAGATGTGGCATTGTGTAAATGTGTCAAATTAGAGAAGGCATTACACGTTAAAGGAAGAGTAATCACTTCATTATTCCGTCCGTCACACCTTTCAGATTTCTGATTTGTGTGCAGCATCATTTACCACCTTCATAATGTGCTGTGATGAACATGAAAATGTAAAACCACGACAGCGTGCGCCGTAAGCCTCCTGTAAAACCAGGAGTGGTGCTGCTTTGTTGGAGCGCGGGGGTTTTGCATATTAAGGTCGTAACACGTGTCTTCGCGAGCGGCCATAAATCTTCTTTACTGTAAGAGAGGGGGACCCGGCGTGGCTTAAGAGCAGCCTGAACCGTCACAGAGAGCTTTATTAGCACGATGGTTATGAGACTTTTGCATGGGATTAATCCCTGTTGTGAAGCTCTCTAAGATGTGACAGCAGAGAGGCGGCTGCTCTAAATTATTCAACGGTACAAGTGAGATTAATTGATTATTGTGCTTTAGATCAATGATAATCAGTAGTTCTGTGTGTAATTCTGGATCTCAGGTCTTTGTCTTGATCTCTGTCCCCGGAGAAATCTCTTAAATTGGCCCTCATCTGTTTTGCTAATCCTTGGTTTTCACTGCCCTGGTCTTGGACAGGCATCCCATTAACATGTTGAGTGGGCTGCAGAGCTTTCAGACCACTTACCTCAGACTCTTTTACTTTCTCTGTCTTTGTGTGATTTTACTGCAGGGTTTTTTTTTCGCCGAGTTGTAAAAATGCCTCGTTTTTACCCAAAGCTATCCAGACTCACCTCCTCTGACCTTCCACTCTTTGCTACTCTGCTTTTTCCTGCCAAATAAATCTTAATAAATGGTTTATGGCTCGCGAGCAGAGAGACAGTGTTGTTGCGATGGCGGACGAGTCGAACATGGCACTAACACCGCCGGGGTTGGCACTTTGATTCTCTTTGAGGGCAAGGACTTTAAGGTGTTATGTAGTACAGCCTATTCTTTATGCCGCTGACTGAAATTGGTTAGGATGAACCTCTCAGTTTGCATGAGGCTCTCATTTCCAAGACACTTTACACTCACTTTGAATAAAACATAAATCAGACTCTTCTAGCAAACCAAATTCTGTTTACTGCGAGGTGCGTTCAGTTCTCGGCTTGGGTCATATATGATGGTAGATTCTGTTACTCACGTCAGTTTGTCAGGGCTTTGATAAGTGAAGATAATGTGCTTAGAAACCATGAAAACTGGGTTTGTTTTAAACAAGATGATGTCCAATGAACTGTAGAAATCTGCTGCATGAATGACTCACAAAGCTCAACTGTACCAACTTGAAATAACAAACTTTTCCAACTGGCATTTAAGGTTTAGAGTTTCTCTGCAGGTCTGAATTCTCATGTCTGAATTAATGATGATGATCAAGCTGTCCGTTTGTTTATTCAGTCATTAGAGACTGAAATATCTCAGCCGTTATCAGATGGACTGACATGACGTGTGATACAGGATGACGTGCAACTTTGACTTTTATCTAGCTGCGTCATCAGAGCCATACAAGAAATGCCCATCAGCCTCAGCTGTACTGTGTGCTCAGTGCTAATGAGCATGTTAGCATGCTCATGTTAGCATTTAGCACAAAGCACTGCTGTGTGTCAGCATAGCCTCAGAGAGTGTGGCTGTAGACACTTAACAAATAATTTAAATGATATTAAATGAAATGAAATTTGTTGTTGATTCATTTTTGCTCAATTCAGCAGTTTTTGTTTGGATTCAGGGGTGTTTGTTTCAGTTATTGGTGCACTGGCAAACAGGCTTTTTGGTGTTAAAAATGTTCAAAAGAAATAAGACTATTTGTTTTTTGATTTTTTTGATGTGTGTGTGTGTGTGTGTGTGTGTGTGTGTGTGTGTGTGTGTGTGTGTGTGTGTGTGTGTGTGTGTGTGTCCCATGTATTACTCATGTTGTGGGGACTTGCTGTACTCATGGGGACAAAATGCAGGTCCCAGTAATGTAAATCCTTAAATTTTAGGGTGATGGCTTGAGTTCAGGTTAGGTTAAGGTCAAGGTCAAGGTCAAGGTTAGGGTTAAGGTTGGGATAATGGTAAGGTTAGGGTTCGAGTATGTCTCTAGGATTTGAATGTAAGTTTATGTAATGTTCCCGAAAGTGATGGAAACATGACTGCTTGTGCGTGCGTGCGTGCGTGCGTGCGTGCGTGCGTGCGTGCGTGCGTGCGTGCGTGCGTGCGTGCGTGTGTGTGTTTGGTTTGTTAGTTTTGGGCTCTTTCTTTTATTTTTGGTCTTATTATTCACTAAGGTTACTCATTTTTTCAAGTCTGCAGATGTTGCACAAGTGGTAACTTGAACTGAAGATGAACTGGAGCTGAACTGGAGTTGTAGTATTTTGATCTCAGGCAGACAGTTGGCCCAAAAACAAATGCACTCATGCCAGACATCTGTATAGTTTCTGCTTCTGTTTAGGCCTTTTTAATGTGAAAGGCAAGAACAGAAATAACAGCAACAGAGCGAACAGCACTGAAGATGCACACGGACATGGAATTGGATGCATATCATCGGCTCATGACAATTAAACCCAAATCATTGTTTTTGTTGAGCTTTACGGTCAAACAAATGGGAAATGAAAAACCAAATAATGCCAATATTTGACCTGTGTGAGGTTGCTCATATTCAGTGTGGGTCTGGTGCGGCGGGGGAGGCTTTTTAAAATTCCTTTTGTTATTGTTGTGGCAGCTTTTTCTTTTCTCTCAGAGTCAATTAAAATTCAACCTGCCATTCACAGCGCCTGCTTCAATCTCCCCCCAAAATAAATAAATAAATAAAAAATAAAATGGCATGGTTGTTGACAGGTTGGTGGTGGGAAGGTTGCTAGTTGACAGGTGGCCTGTTTCCATGACACCACGGCACACACTCATTACCAGCTCACAAGTGGCCCATGTGGCAAAATGTATATGTGATGTTTGATACATACGGAGGCTGTGAAATTGTCTGACATTAATGTAGACTAAAATAGGCCGAAATATCAAATTCAAGGCTGTCTATTGCGTGTTAGATATCAGACAGTATGGCAGCTCCTTCTGTTACACAGCTGCAGAAAAACCTGCGCTGGAGATTTGATTTCTGACCTTGCTAGCGGCAAAGCTCTTAAGTGCAGCGTTGGTCTGATTGGTCGGTCGATTGGCATGAAACGTTGGTACAGGCGTTCATGTTGCCTGGATGAGGAATCCTAATGACATTTATGGTTTTAGGTGAAATATCTGGAAGACTATTGGATGGATTGCTGTGACATTAGGTTCAGACATTCATGTTCCCTGGATGATTAATCCTAATGGTGGTCTTAACTTTTCCTTTAGCGCCACCATTAGATCAGAACTTGAATCTGAGCAGCACTTTGGTTTATGAGCATAAAGCTGCAAAACAAGTATCCCATCAGCCTCAGCTGCACTTTGTGTTTAGTGCCTTTAGCATGCTAACTTAGATGCTGAAAATGGAAGAATATCAACATGGTAGCATTGGCCCTGTGAGCATGTTAGCATGCTAATATTAGCGTTTAGCTCAGAGCTGCTCTGTGCCTTTGTACAGCCTCGCAGAGCTGCTAGCTTGTTACTTTACATTTGTGCTGACTTTAATTGTTGATTTCTTGCAGTGTGTAGGTGGGCCTCCTGTTTAGAAAGAACAGATAATCTTTTTTAAAAAAGAAATCATTAATTTGGGTTTTACTGGAGAGATTAAGTGTCCTACGGGGGTCTCAATGATATTTCTGAGGCTTTCTCGCACAGACAATAAGAGAATTTAGGGCAGACACTGAATACTGAAAATACACAGAGTACTGGCACAAAACATCAGCTATTACTAACTAAAAATACTGAAATGAGCAGGAACCCAAGTCGGAATCTGCTCTTCCACTCATTGCGCATTAGTGAGGCTTATCGCGTCAGCTAAATGCCCTAAAATGTAACAGAAAATACGCTTAGTGTGTGTGGCACACTTTGATTCAGTGCTGAGCTCCGGTTGATTAATCTGGTTTTGTCTTGTAAATGAGAAACGAGGTTATATAATCAGTTTGAAATATCTGCCCAGTTGTTTCAGACGAAACGGGAGAGAGATTTGCTTTGAAGTTTTCGCTGGAGTGTGACTGAGACAGAGAAATTATCTGTGGGCGGTAATTGTGTGAAACAACTATCAGTGCAGGCAGACTGCTTTTGAATTTGACTCACTTTTGAGGCTTCCAAGTGCAATCAGTTGAACTCAATTAAAAGAATAAATGGAAACAATATTACAACATCATACGCATTATTTTTTTTCTCAAATGGCTCTCCTCGTCTCCTTGGGGCTATAGAAAATTAATAATGCCTTATTTAGGGGGTCAAAATAATTTTTCAAAGAATTTCAGACTTTGGATCTCTTCCTCAAAGGTGATTGCACCTGGCAGCAGCCTATTTTAGGGGGAAGCACAGTGTTAATTATTGCTTTATTATCAAAGCTTCATGCAGCGCTGAGATGAATTTAAACCAGCACCAAATACCTCTGCTGAGGCTGTGAATTACAACAAGGGTTAAATGCACTCTGAGAGGTACATAAGACATCATTATGCATTTGTTTTGGCCAAATAGAGGAAGAAATGTTGTTTGTGAAACAAACAGCTCAGACACGTTGTCCCAGACCTGAAAAGAAAAAATGGATTAAGATGTAAGTGTGTTGCCTTTTCCAAGTCTTCGCCTCAGAGTCACTGGGGTGCTGCGAAATTAATGAGAGAAAACTGCTGGGGTGGTGGAAGGCATAAAAGCATCAGATGCCTTCTTCTGCACTGAGAGAATTATTAAAGTGCTGGTTGCCAGGCGGACATGAGGAGATCAGTGGAAGCCCCTCGCCGTGAGCTCTGTGCATGTCAGGAGAGTGGAGGGATGGCTGTGAGGATGCGGGGGGGAGGCCGAGGGGGATGGAGAAATATGTTATTTTTTAGCTTTTGCAATTTGCACCATCTGGTTGGTCATTTGGGTGTTTGCGGGGTTTTCGTGTACACGCGACAGGGGACAAATGTTGGGAGTGTGGAGCAAGTTAGACTGATGGATGTTCTCCGCATGCAGAGTGTCAGTGAACACAGCAGCCCTGGCTCATGCTAACAGCACAGACGCTCTGCAGGGGAACACATGCCCAAAAAAAACCAGACACAGCAGCTCTCCACCTTCACCTGAGGAGCTCACTGTGGCTTCTTATTCCCTGTTCTCTCCTCTATGCTATTTATACAGTTAGATGATTGGGAATGAATCAAAACACCATTAAGTTTGAAACATTCGCCACTGTGAGAGCAAACAAATGAGAGTCCTGAAAATAAAGAGCGAGGATGGAGTTTTAATTTGGAAAAAACAGAACCGCTTGTGTCATTATGACCGTCATCATATCTGAATGATTCATCCCAATATGTCACTTATATTAAATTAGATTTTCATATAATTGTTCCAAGTCATCTTCACACAGAAATGCCAAATTTTTCAAGCAGTCATTTCAGTGAATATTGAAACTTCCTAAAAAGAATTTAGCTTTAAAATTAACATTAAATGCATTGTCCTTACACTGTCTTCAGTTGCGTATATGTCAAAAAGGATGAACATATTATCACAACCTGTTTTAATTAATGTTAGTGTTGGAGTGTGGAGGAAGAACTGAGGAGCCTCTCGGTCTGAGGAAAGAAGCTGTATACTTCTGTATCACTTGTCAGACGGCAGCAGGGTGAACAGGCTGTGGCTCGGGGTCGGTCCTTTGGGCTCTGTGCTGCCACCTCACCTCACAGGTATCACCGGTGCTCGGTGGATGGGTAGCGGTGATGCCCCCCTGTCCTGGTCCAAGCACATCCTGTGCCAGTTTGTATTGTTCCAGCCTGGATGCTCCATCGCTCCTCTGTAAAAGTGAAAGAGCTTGGGGGGGGATTTTTCCCTCTTTTCCTTCAGAATACAGTCGTAAAGTCGAGCTTTCTTCACCAGGGTGCAGATGTGACTCCGACAAGTTCTCTGTGATGCTGATTCCCAGGAACCTAAAGCAGTTCATCTGCTCCACCTCAGCTCCACTGATGTAAACAGGGGTGTGTGTCTTTGCCTCCTTTCTTCTAAGATCAACATCCGGCTCCTTGGTTTTGTTCATGTTGAGCAGTATGTTGTTCTCTGTTCACTGCCATGCAACACTGTTGATTTGCTCCTAATATGAGTTCTCGTGTCAACAGTGTCAGGGATTGCAGTCATGGTGGAAGTTAGCGTTGTCGCTCCCACTTCCCAAGGTCAGAGTCTAGACGGCAAATATTAACGACGTGCGCGTTATACTTTCACATTCAGTGTAATTCATCCATGTGAGCCGGTTCGCTGAATTAAAGCTGCTCTTCCTGTAAATCGACAATAAGAAAGAAGATTTACCAGAATCTGGACTCAGCCATTATAACTCTGCCACGTTTCACTCCTGCATCGTCTCCTGGGGTTAATGAGGCATATTTTACTGTTGCACTCCCATTTGAGGCTGGTTGTATTTTACTTCCCTAAAAAGTTTGGTTTTAAAGCTGATTATCGTGACGTTTGCCAACCCAAACAGGCAGACATTGTGCCCACAAGCTAAGTGAGATCTCGCTTTGGAAAAGGCTGAGTAGTGATGACAATGAATAAAAGTATCATCGTCATTAGGCTGCTTTGAAGCTCTGAACTTTTCTCCCTCCTGCTCTCCTCACTGAAATGGAGCACAATTTGACTCCGGTGGCAGTAAGCTCACTGTACTCAGGATTAGCCATTCAGTGGGTACTTCACTCCACAAAATCCTCTGTGCAAAATGTCAGAGCAGTGCCACGACTGTTGGCAGTCATTGCAGGGACGTCAGCCTCCACTCTGGGAGTTCAGAGCCTCCCTGTCCCTTTTTTTACCAGCCCTCTGTCCTCCGTCCTCTCACCGCGCTCATATTGACATCTGCTTTAGGAGGACAACACAGCCATTAACTCGGGGGAGAGGCGAAGGCAGGGAACAAAGGGTCAGAACAGAGAGTGCAGCAGAGAGAGGGATTAACAGAGTGAGAGTGGAAGGAGGAGAGAGTGGAAAGGGTCAGAGGGAGAAATTGTGGATGGAGGTGATAAAAACACAGAGGAGCAGAGATCGAGTGTGAACAGGAAATAAGGAAAAAGGGGTCGTCGGCGGGAAAGAGAGAGAGAGAAAATGTGAAAACAATGAAGAATACTGAACCAGAAACAAAGAGATCCTCAAGGGACTAAAATCCAATATCATCAGGCCCTGAAGGACTACAGTAAAAATGACTAATCCCCAAGAAAAGAGTCTTACGTATCAGAAGACAAAATAGAGAAAGCAATTCAACAAGCTGTCTTCTGGGATTTTTTTGAAGGAAGGCAATGTAAGATAAACTGAGGGAAAGCAAAGAATTCACTGTGTGGCATGACAGACTGCAGCAGCGATGACAAGGTGCTGCACAGAAATATCTAAATGATTGCCCATTAACTTAACCAAAAAAAAATCAAACCCCACTGGGCAAAGAAAAAATGTAACACTATATTAGACCCGAGGCTGTAAAGTCCTGTGGAGCCGACTGTCCAGAGGTGCTAACACACAGTCCAGTGCTGCACAAAAGCTCCATAAAACTGTTTGTTCTTGTTCTGGATTTCAGTTGTTTTATCGTAGCTTTTTCCCTCCATTCACACAAAGGTGACAGATTCGAGCTTAATGATTACAAATGCGTCTCTGTGTATCTGTCATTACTGCAGATACAGTACGTGGAAACTGGCCTTCCTTACTGACCGCAGTGCCCTGAGCCTCAGACACCGCTAACACACCACATTTACATCCATGCACCCTCAATACAAACTGCACCGCAACTAAAAATAGAAAAACTTTGCTTGTTTGTGTCGGAGGATGTCTGATCGAATCTGGCACAACGAAGTGAACATAAACATATTGAACAGGCTTCAGGATACAGTGCGTACAATGGAAACTGAACGTGCAGTAAAAAATGAAATCTGAATGATTAAAGCTGGACAAGGACTGGAACAGGTCTGCACCTCGACGCTAACATCATTTTTACATTATTTCTGGATGCTGACGATCTGGTTTTCTTGTCTTTAAGGAGTGAGCTTTAAGGAAAAGACTCGTGTTATTCTGTATTTTGCTTGTGTCAGTAAATCACGAGAGAAAAAAAAAACAAAAAAACAAGCCCATTGATTTCCACTGAAGCCGTAAATCTTCATCCATTGGCCATAAATATACAGGGTCATTTTTGGCCGGACTGCAGCAAAGTGGGGCCAGCTCTATAAATGCCAAAGTCTGTCTCTGACTGAGTGAGTGATGGAGTTAGACCGCTGGTTATTTGAGTTTTTCCACCGGCTGTTGCTCTTTCCAAATGAATCGATTACATCCTCAGGAGGAAGTCAAGTATTTGGAACAACAAATGTATTCCAGCACAAGGAAAGTTGAACATCATGCGAACATTTTCATTCTGCCGGAAAATATTATTTACTCAAAAGGAGATTTTTAAATAGTAGAAATTAATGCATTTACTTCTTAATCAAGTTATTTCCTCTTATTGGTGTTTGTAGCAGCTGTTCTCAGCTGTGCTGTAATGAACTAATGTCAATGTGGAGCAAACAAAGCTTCACAGTGAGACTCTCAGACAGTCCTCAGTTGAGCATACAGGGTCCAGCCAGATACCAGGTCTTGATCTGGTCTTGCTAAAAAAGGCTCAGTAGTTTCAAGAAAACGTTACTCTCTCTGCAGTGAAAGGTGTATTTACCGGGCACTACTTTCAGCTGCGGATTAATACAGAGCTGGTGGTTTAGTGAGTATTCATGGCAGCAGGATGGTGCATGTAGGTGTGACTCAAAATAAATCATACGGTGCCCTTGTTCATTGTAATGGAAGGAGCATGTCACCCAGTGCAGCGGGGTTTTTAATAATTTAATGACGTGTGGAGGTGTGGAGCTCAGAGGGAAAATATATATCTGGCTATACTATATCTGTCCTCGCAGACGGTGCTTCAAATCATTGTTGGTTTTGGTGTTTTTTTGTGGGATTTGGGGACAATAAGAAAAAAACAGAATACGGCCAGCCTTATCTTTTAATGTCATCTAGCGGTACAATGACAAATGGGTGCTGACAGTTTTATAGTGTTCCAGAGGAAACCTGATCCCAGGAAGATAGAAGCAGATATACTGTATGTGTCTTTACTGCCAGAAACACCAGACATGTTTTATTTTGAGGCAGGCAGAGTTTTAATGCAGCAGTAGATGCTGTAGACTCAGTAACAAGAAGACGTCTTTGGATACAATAACGTCAATCTGAGCAAATGACTGCTTGTGCAGTAATTTGGTAAAAAACATAATTTATTTAATCCACCTGTTCTTGAATTGGAGCGTAATTTTCTTTCTTTCTTTTCTGTTCATTAGTGAAGCTTCTTTTTTTGTTCTGATTTCATTAGTTTGAGGACTCGCTCTTGTGTTGATTGGGGCATTGTCTGCACCTGTTGATCTCTATAAATAGTAAGTGTGTTCAGCCGGGAGGCGCCTGATCCTTCGGTTTCAGTTCAGTTTCAGTAGTTTAATGCTTCAGTTTGAACCAGTGGAAAAGTCTGAGCACAGATGAAGAGAAGAAAATGAACCGTACAGCTAAGCAACACAGAGATCGAATTAACTAAAGTACCTCAAAAGTAAAAAAACATGAGATTTAATCTATACAAAACACTGAATCTACAACCATGAACTTGAGATTAAGAGGAGCCACTATTTTAGGATGGAGACAACAAACAGAGACCTTGTCTGTAACCAGTTTCACATGAATAATTTATACTCAGCAGAATATTTTTTGCGTGCTGGATTCAGTGTCATAATAACAAAATGTTATAAAAGCTCTTCTAAATATATTCAAGGATTTATGAACCTGAAAAGAGAGGAAGTCTTTTTGTGAGGCAGAAAACTACAGCGAAGAGTGGAAACAGTCTGTTCACAAACACAACGTAATTAGAAACATAATGCAACAATTTACAGTTTTCTGAAGTGTCCCTGAGCTCATGTATTCATCTCCTTTATCCAGTCGTGTTCAGTGGTAACCTCGCTCCATCCTCGCTCACCTTTCCAGGATGTCCCTTTCATACCCTATCATGACACCTGTTACCAGTGAACCTGTTTTACCTGTGGAATGATCCAAACAGGTGTTTTTGGAGCGTTCCACATCTTTCCCAGTCTTTAGTTGCTCCTGTTCCAACCTGTTTGAAACGTGTTGCTGCATCAAATTCAGAATAAGCAGATATTTACAAAAATAAATGAAGCTGATGAGCTCAGACATTAAATATATTCAATCAAATATATGTCAAAAAGGTTAATAAGTTATCACATATTGTTTTTTTTTTTTTTTAATCTTTTACACAGCGTCCAAGTTTTTTGGGAATCTGGGTTTGATGCTCATCTTAATACAGCATGTAAGCATTCGCTATTTGCTAATTAGCAATAAACACGGTTCAGCTAAGACTGATGTGAATGCCGTTAGTTTGCAGCTATTTGGTCATAAACCAAAGTCCATCCATCCATTGTCTATACCCGACTATCCCTTTCGGGGTTGTGGGGGGGCTGGAGCCTATCCCAGCTGTCAACGGGCGAGAGGCGGGGCACACCCCGAACTGGTCGCCAGTCAATTGCAGGGCGTAAACCAAAGTATTAAACAAATCAACACAAAGATAAAATAGATCACAGATTAAAGCATAAACACAGCTGTTTCACTTCATCCTTGGGTCACCATGAATGTCTGTACCAAATTTCATGGCAGTCCCTCCGATACCTGCCAAGATATTTCACTCCAAACCAGAAATATCAGCCTCATTGTGGTGCTGCAGAAAAGCCATGTGATCATTAATGTCAGTGGGATTCATCCTCTGGGAGATATTTCAGTCTGGATGAAAGTGTTGGATCACTGTAGAGATAAAAACATATACAATTTAAACAATATGCATGAGTTAAATATCTGCATGTCGTTCCAGTCAAGTAGGCTAAAACTTAAGAGATGAGTTTATGGGTTAAAGTCAGAGTCACTGTAGGGAAAGTAAAGATGAAAGCACTTGAAAAAGAGTCAGCGGCGATGTCTCCGACCTGACATCCTCCAAACAGAAGCTGAAGCGTCTCTGCATCGAGGGGTGACGTCCTCTTCTGGTTATTAATAGCGATGCATAGTGATACAAAAGTAAACAAAACTAGACTTGAAGAAAGTAAATTGTCTTTTTCATAATGCAGGTTGTGGAGGTCACCCCCAATGCTTCATATCGCCTCCTGGCAGAATTAAGAAACGCCTCAGCAAGCCTCCACGGCTGCGTTGCTCATTTCCATCATTAAAATAAATTGCTGTGCTCTGTGGTCTGTAAAAGAAAAATGTTACAAAAAAGCCCCGTTTTCACCCCGCGGCTCTGCTCAGGATTTTGTCACTGTGTTGTCCCAGAGGCTCCTCAGCTGCTTCAGAGACGCAGGAAGTCACGGCATGTTGTTCCTCTACAGAACTCGCCCATCGGCAAAAACGCCCCGTCTCATGGCTTATTGTTGTACAAAATTAACAATTAACAGCAGTCGTTTGCATCAGGCTGCGTCCCGCCGGGAGAGGAAAATCACCTGTCTGGATGTGGACGAGGCGTTTCTGGAGCTCGATTAAATTTGTAAACATCGGGTGAAGAAGCCCTGGTGTGCGATGGTTAGACAATACAAGTGAAACCCCGAAAGCACACGACTGAAGCTCTGCTGGAGTGGCAGTTTCTTTGAGGCAGAATAGATCAGAGAAAAAGGGATTACGAGAGAAATAAATGGTTGATATGATGCCCGCCCTCCTCTTGTAAGAGAGGAAGGAGACTCGGTTTGGTCTGATGAAATGCTCCCTAATTGTGTCTGACATAACTTGATAAAGGCTGGATGTGTGGACGGGCCTCTCCACGTCAGGCGCAGTCCGACCTGGTTGAAAGTTGTGTTTTGATACAATGTCTGCAAAGTACTCTGCAGTCATCTAAGATCAGACATTAAAGGAGTAAAAATCTGTGTTGCTCCACAGAACAACAGGCAACAGCTGCGGTCAAAGAGGCATCCTGGTTGAATAAAAGACATCAGATTAGATTCAAGCTTATTGTCGTTGCACAGAGCACAAGTCCTGAGACAAGAAGTGTCACTAGACATGGAAAAACAAGTGAAGCACAGAGTAATGTATATGTGCCCTGAGCGGTAAGCAAGGATAAATACAGTGTTACTGTAACAGAGGGAAATGAATTAATACATGTAGTTAGAAGCTATGCAAAGCCCAGATATCTAAAATTAACAAATTTTAGATATCAAACAAATTCAGTCCAGTTTAACTCAAACGCAAATCACCAAACGAATGCTTCCGGTGAAGAATGACAAAAAAGGCTCGATGCTGTAAAAACAATGACATACAGAGCGTAAAGGAACACAAAAGCTGTGGATGGAGGAACAAATTAGGCTTAAATCAACTAATAGAATTAAAAGGAGCTTTAATTGACCTTTTCAGGTCACTTGGGGACAGTGGAATAAGCTGTAAACACAACATTAACATATTATCAGCTAATAAAAGTTGCTATGGTGATCAGTTAGCAAACAGGGGCATATTAACATATCCAGCAGACACAGAGCGACATTAGCATTCACTTAGAGGTAACAAAATCTGCTTGCCAGCCCCACTAAAGCTCACTAATTAACTGGTTATATCTCGAAAATGACTGCATCTGGCCAAGAAATACACAACATAACCACAAATTACTGTTTCCACACTTTGGTTTTAGTTACATTTAGATCTAATTAACAAGATACATGTTAATTAGTGAACTTTAGAGGCGGTGGTGGCAGATTTTACTGGCAAGCTCTTCCCCCCTGCTTCCAATTTTTGTGCTAAGCTAAGCTAAGCGGCTGTTGGCAGTTGCTTCATATTTGGAAAACAGAGATGAGAGTTGTATTGATCCTCTCATCTGACTCTCAGCAAGAAAGCAAATGAGTATATTTGCAACTACACCGCTCGTTTAATCCATAGTCATGATTAATGGCCCGCCAAAAGTTTAGTTTTTAATTGTTTGGCTCTGGACTGTCCTTTATGAGACCAGGTGCTCCTGCAGCACATGTCCGATTATGTGAATATTTATCTAATATTCTGTTAGAATTGATTTTTTTGCTGGCGCGGAGCACTTTTCACAGTCAGAATGATCTCCATCCAGACTGAGGATCAACTTCTCACAATAGAGTCGAGTTATACTCCGCTAAGTGTTTCTGACAGGTGTCACATCATATTTGTGCTGCTGCAGAGGCATCATGAAGCACGGTTCGACTAAACCGGTCGTCAGCGCGGATTTTCTCGCGCACACGGACAGCTCCCCTGCTGTGAATGTCAAGTGCGAGTTATTGAACGGAGTCGGAGGTAGACGAGCCTCTCGCTGATCCTGGGCAGTCCTCCGCCGCTCCTTAGCCTCTGGCACTCGGCAGGTAAAGCACAATAAGCTCCGGCTCAGTCAGACTTGGGGGATTATTTACTTAGACCCTGCTCAGAGTGTCTGACTTCATTTCTCAAACATCCTTCAAGTCCCAGCGCCAGTAGCGCCGTGGCGTCCTAGCATGTCAGTCCCAATCACTCCCGTCTCACTTGTCTCAGCTTTGTGTAGGAGAGAGCAAGACGGGCAGATTGAACTGAGCTCTCTCATTGTGCTCTTTTCTTCATCCACCTCTGTTCACGCCCAAACACAATTCATTACGTTTCATTTTTCAAGGAAGCCGTGGCAGCGGGGACTGAAAGAGATCTGGGGGAAAATCCACGCAGCGTCGAGCCAGACCTCGTGACACCTTTGTCTGCCGCCTTTGAGTAAAAGGCTGTTTTTCGGCTTTAACAAAACAAGCAAATTGCATTCTCTCTGTCCTCCGGCTCTGGATGTTATTTGTCGCCTGCCAAAGCAGCTTCACACCGCGCCTTATCTCTCTTTTAAATTGGCCACACAATAAGAGCATCCTTGCTTCAAAGTTGTCCCATTATAATTGCCATAGGTAAACACATCGCCTGTTGTAGACCTTGAATTCTATCAGTTGTTCTCTGCGCGTCTCCGGTCCCAGACATCTGCTTTGAAATGTTAGTTATCAGGTCAGCAGATCCCACCCCCTTTCATTTATTCCAGCAGCTTTTTTGCTCCAGGACATTCAGCACTCGATGTGGTGTGTGTGTGTGTGAATATATGTATGTGTGCCTACTGCTAGAGTGGCAAATGGCTAATGAATAATGCAGGGTAATAGTGATGTGTTGACAGCTCTGACGGCTGAGAGCTGCCGAGCTGTGTATCACTGATAATGTGCCATTTCCCTTCTGTGCTCCTCCACTCCCCTATTACAACAAATTGCATTTTTTGGTAATTTCACCTCCCCACAACCCCAGTGTGTGTGTGTTGTGCGAGTTTGTTGGGCTGCCCAAACTAAAAGCCCAGCTACATCGTGCATTTGGAGCCGTAAATGTTCATTTTACAGTGAGGCTGTTTGAAACTCTTTAGTTTAGTTTGCTGATTGGTTTCTAAATTAATTTTATCTTGTTCCTAATTAGGCTTTGATGTGGTCGCAGAGGATGCTTGTGTAATTGTCTTCTCTTTACATGTTTATCCGTTAAAATAATAATTTTAAACCAAAAGAAATGTGTAATGTTCCGGCTCGTCTGTAGTCAGCCTGGACAATGTCTGCTACTGTGCATCCTGAGACTGTGTCCTCAGTATTTTTTGTTTAAATATTGGCAGTTTTTAAAGGTCTTTAAATATAAGTTAGTTAAAATATAATTATAATATTACAGAGCAAGAGAAAGAGCTGCAGCCATGCTAGCAGTTCTGTGAAGTTATACTTTTAAACAGCTTTGAGCTAAATGCTAATGCCAGCATGCTAACGCTGTGTTAGCATGTTTAGAAGGCATAATGTTCACCTTCTTACCTCAGTGTGTTAGCATGCTAACATTGCTAATTATCACTAAACACAACGTACAGCCAGTGCTCATGGAAAAGTCATTCGTTTTGCAGGAATTTAGTCACAAAATATGGGACAAATTAAATTTTTGACCCGATGGTGACTCCAGATGAAAAGTCAAAGAGTCACTAGAGATCCAGCCAATAGGTGTCAAGATATTTCACTCAAACTAGCAAATGTCAACTTCATGGTGGTGCCAGAGGAAAAGTCAGGGGACCATAAAAGCAGGATTCATCCTCTGGAGACCATCTGTCCTCCATCCTTTTTGTCAACTGATGAAAATGATCTGCACTGACTAGGGTCGACGAGTGTTGGGGGGGCCACAAATTTCTATTTAGCCAAACGATGATTCATCCAGGATCGATCTCATGAAACCTTTTCATCTTCTGTAATAACCACGCTGTCGGCTACGTCGTAAGAACAAATCCTCAGCTGCACAGGAGGGCATGACACGTCTCCCTCGTTAATCAGCAGCAGCAGAGGTTAATTTGGAATCAGAAGCAAAACACAGCTGAACTGACAATGATAAGAGCACCACCTACAGAATCTCCAACTCCATCAAGGACGCCGACGCCGAGAGGCTCATTCACAGGGTTTGACTGATCTCTGAGGAGTGGAGGGCACAAACAACACAGCAATTATTACTGAGCAGCAAACACAGAGACACACTTCACCAGGAAAGCAGTGACGAGGGGCAGCGGTAAGCAGGGTGCTGCTGTGGCTGCAGACACTGAGGCTCATAGGTTCAGTCCCCACAGCGGACCCGTCTCTCAGCAGCTTCACGTCCTCGAACAAGACGCTGCAGCCTCCACCTGCTCGCCGTTTACCAGCAGCACCGAAAACCGTGAAATGTAAAAATGTGGACTCTAGCTGCGTAAATATTTCTCCGTGTTACAGTTTGACCCCCTTGCATTTAATGATGCATGTGTTTGCGTAATATTTGGAATATATTGAAGGAGGTCACAGCGCGCCACAGAACGCCCCTGTGTGTGTTTGCTAAAGTCGTTTTTTATGAACCGAGGGAATATAATGTCTGTGGCCTTCTTACACTGGAATCCATCATTTCACTATTTTTATTGGGTTTTAAAGATTTTAATTGTATTATTTCCTAAGTTTTATGTTTATATGCTGGTTTTTAACATCTTGCACCGTGTTTGGATTTCGATCTTTTGATCCATAAATAAACGAAGATGATTGTAAATTCATAATATCTGTACTGACTATCTTACAGCTTCCACGCTGTCAGCTCAGTCGGAACCTGCTACACACATGCTGTCCTGACAAATTACAGCCGCTGGCCTAATGAGGTCACTGCAATTAAAGGTCAGGATTTTAAACTCAAATGCAGCATTTTGGACGCAGCTCTGTGATGCAGATCTATGAGGTTTTTATTCCAACCCATCTCAGTGCCATCGCCCCCCCCACCGTGTCTCTCTCTGCTTCAATAAGGTCGGTATTAATAATAGCTCATCATCATATTTCATTATTGTATATAATTTGAAAAACTAGCAGCAAGAGGCAAGAAATTGCGTTTCCTGTCCGTGAATCGTTTGGGAAATGAACCTCGAGTGATCATTCAGACCTGCATCAGTCGCTTGCCAGCTGCTTTCACAGCACAACAATACGACAGAAAGGAGTTTTACAGTTAATTATTTCTGATTCACAGCAAAGTTAAATATGTTTACCACTCACAACTGTGGAAATTGGATATTTTTAATGAGCTGGTTTCAAGCTGTTGGCGAGGCTTTTATCAGTCTTTCACTTCACCTGTTTGGAGTTTTTTACAGCAAAGTTTGGCGAACTGAAGTTTGCTCATCTGCAATAACCTGTTTAGCTTTTGCAAAGGTTCATGACTGTAAGTGGATCAGCTACAGCCTAAAGCGTCCTCCTGCTCTCTTGTACATGCAGATTATTTACAACAGTGGATCTCTGCACAGGGGTCACGAAGCAAATTTGATGGTTCAACAGATGAATATCGTGAGAGGAAAGCAGAGAAAACATTACGCTGCTGCACCAAATGATGCTTATTTTTAAGGCTTTCTCTGTTTTTTCGCTGTGCTGGTCACATGGCTCCATGGAGGGTGGTCAGGCTGTCTGCTGGGTGGTGGGTGTTCCTTTAAATATTGTGCATTTTGACCCTCATTGTTCCCATAAGATGAATCCCAATGACTTTGGTGATCCTGTACTTTGTGTCGAGTGCTAATTAGCATGCTAACACACTTAGCTAAGATGGTGAGCATTATACCTGCTGAACATTAGCATGTTACCACCCTCATCGCGAGCATGTTAGCTTGCTGGCATTAGCATTTAGCTCAAATCACAGCTGGGCTTTAGCATAACCTCACATAGCTGCTCGTGGCCTCTGAGTCTTGTCTTCCTGTGAATTACTGAATAATTCTACACTGAAATCTATCAATTTGTTCTCGGGTTGAACTGGTCACAGCCGGTAGACATGTGCATCGGATGATGAGTGCTTAAAACTTCTATTATTAAGGGATCTGAAGCCAAAAATGTCAGGAAATACAGATTTTGAATATTGTGAACCAGAGGTTGTGTTGACCGCTGTCCAGGGTGCTGATCCTGGAGCAGCTTTGGATGCAGGAGCTGTCCAAGGTGCTTCATCAATAATTTCCAGGATTCCTCCTTAAACAACAACAGCAACAGTACATGTATTGGCTAACAGGATTTGCTTTTCCAAACCTGAGCTCTGCTTAGAGGAAGTGCCAGTGAATTCTTTGCTGTGCTGTTTCTGGGCTTCATTTTCATCTCTGTTCTGGAGGAGCACAGTTAAAGAAATGGTCATGAAGCATTAAACTAACTGATATCTGATGGAGCAATAAAGGAAATTATCCAATTTTACACATAAAAAAATTAATCAATTCATAAATGATAAAGGAAAAAGCAGGTAAATTAAAAAGCAAATGGTAAAAGGAATTACGTTCCAAATTCCTGATTAAAGTAAAATGTTAATTCTGTTTATGAATTCAGCTCTTTTAATCAGTTTTGACGTTTTTTTATTGGGTGTTGATTTTTTATTTATTTATGTGTTTAGACATTGATTTATGTAATTTTCTACATAAATCCCTTTTTATTTGGTGGAATTATGTATTAACTTGTAATTTAAATGTCAATACAAATACCAAATAATGAATAACCTGATAGTTTAACCAGTTTATTTGAGGATTAATTGATTTGTTTGTTATTTGTTTTAATTCTTGTATTTTTTGTGCTCTTAGATTCAGTGAATAGACTTGACTCCTGTGCTCCTCCACAATCTCTATGCTGAGTTTGTCTCACTCTGCCGTGATGCCTCCACTTTTTCCTCATTATCAGTATCATGCTGTGCACTTTGTTTAATTTATTCAAGGTCTAAGGCTCCTTGTAGTATTTTGCATTGCTGAAAGGCAACGGGCCCTCTGGGAGTGCGGGGCCACCTGCCCTGGGGGGGCTGCGGAGCTGCGTTTCATGACCCACCTCTGACGCTACTCCTCGAACCTCGGGTGAAGATGCATCTCGACAGTGTGTTGTGTGTTTGAAATGATGAAAGCTTACATGTTTTAAACTTTGATAGGTCATAACTCATTCACCACGTCTGATGCCGATGAAAGGATCATGCATGTTGTTATTGATCGGCCCATGGGGCTCCTGCTTCGCTCACAGGAGATGACGTGTGCTGCTGTTGGCTTGTTGTTGTTGAGCCGTTCAACAACTGAACGCGTGTTTCTTTTCTGGGGCCTTTCAACCTTTTTATATAGTGAAGTGTGGATTTTACAACCTGTTTAACCACTAATGTGCACCATAGTAAATAGGTCTCTAATAGTAGAGAAATGACTCATGTGAAAGTGAGGCAGGCATATGGTTTTACACCGCCTCGCTGTGCCGCCGACGCAGTTACGTTTAAATTTACATTTCTGATCCCGAGCTGATATTTGTATCCAGAGCAGCCTACAATAAGAACAGCTGTTTGAGTAATTTTAATTCCCAGATCGACTGCATTGCAAGCACACGGGAGCGAGGACTATTAAAAGTCAGAGAAACGGCATCCTGGAAACTCGAGATGTTTTTATTTTAATGCAAATTGTTTGCTAGTGTTTTTATGCAAATGACCGGTACAGTAAAAGAGCTGTGTTTGTCTGTTTGCAGGATCCAGTCCGGCTCCTACCTCAGCACCGGCTGGTTCACGCTCATCCTCGCCATGGACATGTGCAAAGAGATCCATATCTACGGCATGATAAATGACACCTATTGCAAGTAAGACACCAGCTATCAACCCCCCACCCCCACCCCCACCACCCCCACCCTTTTCCATACTGGGATGAGAAATATTTCCACTTCTACAAAAACTTTGAAAACTAGATTCACATTCACAGCGGCGTCGGCCAATCGCAGCCTCCCATAACCGCGGACTGCCACGTTGGATTTCATTTCCAGTGCCTCAGTTTGGATTTAATGGCTGAATTTCTATGCTGAAATCCATATTGGGTTCTCTGTGCTGTGAATACCATTATGTCTTCCTGCCTAGTCTCCATGGCTGCAGGTGGCTGGGATGCAGCACCCAGTTCCTCCCCTACTTAAAGTTTTATTTGTATATCGGCCCGTCGTCTTCTCTCCAGCTCCCGGGTGAGTGATCGCTGTCTGGCTGCAAGGCCATAGGAGGGATGACAAACACGACGCCGCTGCTCAGTCTCAAGCCATGTCAGCCTGGATGGGCTCTCCTCCTCTCTCCTTACGCCTCCCCTCCTCTCCCTCAGCTCAACCTGAGCTCTCTCTATCCCCCAAATCAAACACTTTTACCTAATGCGCGGTGAAAATCCTGCCTTTTATCCTCTCCGTGTTCCCCGTGCACAGCGGGAGTTGGAATATAAACAGCCCCAGACACATGGCAGAGAGGAGTGATAATTCAACCAGCACGGAGGATTTTATGATTCAGTGAGGCAGTTAAGGGGTTGCTCTCCCCCTGCCTGTCTCTCACTTATTTCCTTCCTTCCTGCGTGAGACAGGAGCATATTGTGTTTCGCTGACTTTCTGAATGGACAGTTTAGTGTCACACAAAGTGCCGTTGGCAGCCGACGGCTCCAGCGCAAAAAGAAGAGGAATGTTTTGTGTGACGATGTTCGAAGCTTTAGTCAGAATTGACCTCAGCGCTTGTGTGGTAATGGAGTTTCAACAGGTGCTGCAAAGAGGGTGAAATTGAATTTATGTGTTAACGCCGGAGCGCGGCACTGTGTGACACAGAGAGAGGAGAGGCAGCGATCGGGCTGTGTGTTACTGTAAGCTGGCCGACAGCCACAGTCGCTGCGGACCGACTGGCTGGCTGCTGCGATGACTGTGTCTCTTCTGTCTGTGTTCATTCTCCCAATGAAATCGTTACACAAGTCTTCCTCTCATAAAGCCGTCAGTCGCTATTAGAAACCGAGTGCAGATTGCACAATGAGTCTATTCTACTTCTCTGCGCTTGCCTCTGCTTTTATTGATCCCTCGTTCTTTTTAATGGTTGAAGATGCAAACTGTAAACAGAGTGACTCATGGAATCCAGGTCGGGATGGATTAACATTCCTGCTGTACATCCCTCACTTTATTGGGAATGTTTTCACATCGACTGCGGCGCAGAGGAGGAATGAATCTTGTCATGATGTTTTACAAATAAACTCAGTTTAGTTAAAAGAGTGTTTATTGAATGCATCTGGACGCCAAACAGCAGCTCCTGTTTTCTCAAAGAGGTAAACCTGCTGAATGGAGAACTTGCCCGAGGCAGCATCAGTTCACACGGCTGAACGCCGAAGGATCTTCAGTTTCAAACTTTAACAATTGACTCTGATTATTATTTCAGATCGTAGTTTTTAAAGCTGAGCCAATAAAACCCAAGGACGTTTGTTATTTACCGACCTGGATTTGTTCCAAACTGTCACACAAATACATCGGCGCTGAATTTTCTCTCAGAAAAAATCGTATCAACGCTCAGAGCAGCAGCAGTTTTCAGTACGTGCAGTATGTATTATATGCCTTCATCAGAAAGATGCTTTTTGGTCACATAGAAATACTGTAATACATCTCAAACACATCTCAGATATCTGTATTTGAAATTTATGACAATGAGCGTGAAATGGTTCAGCTGAAAGACAGTAAGATGGTGATGTAAACGCAGCAAAACTCTGGTTTCAGCCTCCGTTGTGATGTACAGTATTGATTTGAATAAATGTGATCGATCAATCATCTCTGATGATTGAGTCAGATCCTGTTGCACCTCATCCCATTATCAATGTACTTCCTGCTTGACTGTTTAAACAATCTTCACTCATTATATTCATGCTTTTAGGACAATTATGAGTACTCAATACTGAACAGAGCGTTCAGGTGAGATGATGTCTCTTCCCTTCTCTCCCCTTCAGGACGGAGGGTTACAGAAAGGTTCCCTACCACTACTACGAGGCGGGCAGCCGGGACGAGTGTGCGGAGTATCTGCTCCACGAGAGCGCCCCCTACGGAGGCCACCGCTTCATCACCGAGAAGTCAGTTTTCGCCAAGTGGGCCAAAACCCATGCCATCAAGTTCTTCAACCCGCCCTGGCAGCTGTCGTGACCCTGGCTGAACCAGCGTGGAAATGCTACACCGTCATCATCATCACCACCATCCAGGGACCGGCTGAATCTCGACGCTGACAGAAAGCCTGTTCCCTGATGTGTGCCGACATCCATTCTGGCACAAACTACACTCCATACACAGACAAGGTTGGTTGAGGGGCGATGGTTAATATCCAGTTTTTAGATAACGGCCACTCAATCAGACAGACTTTGACCGAACCGGACAACAAGAACTCATCTCCCTCCTGAAAAATAAGTCTTTTGCTCCTGAATTTGAGGGCTGAAAAGTGCGAACTCTTCTGACTAATTCGATCCACTCGCTGCTCTGTGAGTTTAGCATAGGACGGCTCGAAGACTAACTAAAAAAATAAAAAGGAGAAAACAACATCACATCAATGTCAGCTTGCAGTGACCTCAGCGGCTAGCGTTCCTGGGGGGGAGGGGCGCTGCGCATCACAAAGGCTGAAGAAGAGCTCCGCGGCTGCAGAGACGAGCCACGGTTTCATGGATGTATGACGAGCTCGCCTCCTGTCTGCTGTGGGCGCCTGTCTTCTTCTGCCAGGCTGTAATTAATCTATAACAAGTATCATTCAAGCCTTCATCTCAGACTGAGGGAGCGTTGAAGGCAGCTTTCAGTTTACTCCGCTCTGTCTAAGCTTCAACAAACAAGGTCTTTTGAGAAAGAAAACACGAGCGGGCAAAAAAAAAGCCCAAGGTGAACCAGATGTGTAGATGTGAATCAGCTTTTTTATCGCCATGCTTGGTTGTGCGTCAACTCACACAACTTGAAGATGTCAGCGTTTCTTTCTTCTCTAATGCTGTGAAATTGAATTTGAGCATACACGTTTTGACGTTGGCTTGATGTCCGGATGGGTGGCTAATTTATTCTGCAGAGATAAGTTCCTCTTGCTCTTTTCCAGTGTGCCATTGACAGTGTGAGCATCACAGCACATGGAGCGATGTGCAATTAGAAACTCCATCTTTACGGAAGGAGTTAAATCACTTGTGACCCCGCAGAGGGAGAGATTTACGTGTGCAGTGAAACCATTTGAAGTTAATTGTATTCTATTATCATTTTGTGCCTGCAATACTCTCTGCAGTTCATTGTATACAGGCGGAGGAAGATGCTTTCTGTCTCTTTCGCTCACATTCTCATCCAGCTTTGTGCCTCTTTGTGTACAGTATCACGGCGTGAACACATCTTCCCATTTGTCTTTGAACGCAGCGCGTGTGTCTCCTGGTTCAGGCCATTATGTTTGAATGCATCTGTTCCAGGACAGTGAGGGATGATCAGTGAAGTGTTGAGGTGTGGAGGCTGGCTGGTGGCTGCGGAGGGCTGAGACACTCCGACTGTGACCGTGACTCCCCCCGAGGCTGTGATTAGTGTCCTGGTCAGAGCCGCGGCCCAGAGGGGAGGACTGGAAGGATTCAAAGACTTCTAATTTAGGCAACTTGATGCACAGGGTCCCTGACGACTGTAATGTACTGAGCTTCACAGTCTCACTCCTCCTGCAGAGCACTGTTTACTATCACACTCCATTTTGAGCTATTTCTCAGGAGGCATCGATTCGGTGAATTAAAAAAAGACGTGAAGGTTAAAACTGGCAAGGTTTTGGATGTCTTGGCTGCAGCTGCCATTGAGGACTCTGCGGTCATGTCCTCTGTATTTAACAACTTGGGACTTTGCATAGTATAGTGTGGTGAGAATTTTATAAGCCAATTACAACATTTCCAGATGAATTAAATAAGGTAAACCAATAAATAAAGATACAAACGTTTCAGCATTTGTCCCTCAGAACAGCAGGTCACAGCAGCTGTGCAGCAGAATTTAGATCTTCGTGCTGGGAAGTAAAACTTACAGAAAGAAATAATTGAACATTTAACTGAATAAATGCAGAAAAATCCAAACTGAAAAACTAAAAATGAAGAGGACCCTCTTTTTGATCCAAATTATCTGAGGGTCCAGGGTTCAGCTGACTATAATTGAGTGCAAACCAGGTCCTAACAACACATTCAGACATGTTTCTTAAAGTGCTGTTGAACTAATAATTATATGTAACCTAGACGTCTATAAAAACCACTTTCCACTGCACTGACTTTTTCAGGATCAGAGGAACCTTTTTTTTTGGAACCTTTCCTGCATTTCAATCAGAGAGACAGTGTCTAAATGTAGTTTCTGCCCCCCTGAAAGTCTGGACTTTACTGCTGTACGGGTGCCTGCTGGGTCAAACACAGACGCTACAACTTTAATTCATGCAGGAAGCAATAAGACACTGTTATTGATTGTAGGACTGGCAGTGGAAATTTCCTCTGATGTTTATTGATGTTAAATGGAGCCGACTTCCTGTCGCTTTCTTCAGACGCGAGTCTTTACAGCATCCATTCAAAATGTATCCTCACCTCATGCAGCTGTAAACTACAGAGAACAGAAAGACAGAACGACTCTGTTGTTGTTGAAATTGAAAATTGAAAATAGTTTTGAGTTGTTCGAGTTGATTAGTTTGTTTGAAAAGAGGCTAATTCACCGAAAGTCTGTTGCTGATGACACACTGGTGAGAAGTCCTGAAAGTGCTGGAGATGAACTCTTAACAGCTCCTGTGCTTAACATGACCACCGAGCAAACTGTGGTGAAGCCTGTGTGACATGGTTGAAAGCTCCACAAAAAGCAGATAAGTGGAGGAATCATCCCAGTTTTAACCCAGACTTCTAGTTTTAACCTGCAGATGACCAAAACCCTGCTTCCTGTGCGTCAGCTGCATGTTGGGAAACATGTTTGTCTTCTCCCGCTTGAGGAACAGGTCAGTCCAATCTTTGTTTTCCAGGCAGAGCGAAGTGCCCTCAGCACTGACGAAAACTGTCCTGCAACCCAGAACTCACTGCAAGTCAGCCTAACTGATAGGACCAACATCAAAATGTAAAAACGCCCTGTTTTAAATTCCTGTCAGTGTAGGTCAGCGGATAGGAGGCGGGCGTAGCACAGGCAGGGTCACGGCTCCGATTTCCTCCGGGACGACGTGCTCGAGAGGTATGCTGCCGCCCAGCGCTGCAGCAGCTGCAGATCAAAGTATCCAACACGTGATATATGTAAAGCAGAAATGTCTGACTCTGTTATTTTTCCTGCTCGGCAAGCCTGAAGATCAGATCTGAGCTCCGGGAAGAGTTCGAGATTATACCTCTCTCTGCTCCTGTGGGAAAGCAGCATGGATTCACCCAGCGTGTCATGCGTGTCACATGATCAACGTACATGTTTTAAACGTTGCCACCACTTGTGCAGTCATCTGGCAGCTCTCCACCAATCAGTTTTACCTCTGCTGTACGGTACATCCACCATATAAAGAGCTTCACATCAAGATTAGATTTTAAGTTTGTGCTGGGAGACGTGTTTTAGGTGTGTTATGGTGCGTTATCTGAAAATTGGTTTTAAACTGTTCATCTTCCATCCTCCTTTGTTAAACTGATGCAGTGGTTTGTGTGCAGCATTTTTTTTTAAATTTTTTTTTTTTTTCGCTGCAGGTCGCGTGTTGCCAACGTTTTCTGCTGCTTCAGGCTGTGCTGTTATTTTCTGATCAACAAACACCTCATTGTTCTCAGCCAGAGCACACTGGAAGAATACCCACAGATGTATTATAGAGTATTATGGAGAAAACGCCCTTTTATAGGCTCCATGAACCATTTTTGGCTCACAGGAAGACGACTGTGGACACATTTACTGTGAATTAGTAACACCACGAAGACAAGTGAGAGCAGAGTGGGAGGCAAAAACTGGACTCTTTTAATTGTTTTATTTCTGTTAGTTGTATTTTGTTAAGTTTGGCAAAAAATACACTCATTTACTTTCTTTCACTTGCTGACGATTAGATGAGAAGTGAGATGACACTACACTCATATCTGCTGTAGCTCAGTGGACAAGAGGCTATTAGAAAACTGAAAGCAGCAGCAGGTTAGCTTAGCACAAAGACTGGAAACAGAGGGAAACAGCTAGCCTGGCTGTCACCAGTGGGAGCCACATCATCTGCAGGTACCCCTAAAGCTCAGTAATGAACAGGTTCAGACAGAGTTCAGCACATGAAGAGCCGGATGTCACGTTCAGGGTCGCTAACGTTCAAGACAAATCAGCATCTGCCGCTCCGAGGCTAGGCTAGGTGTTTTTGAACGAGGTTTTCTTTCTTCTTCTTCTTTATATTCACTTCACAGCGGACTGTCTTTTGTTTTTGTTCTGATTAAAGAGTGAGGAACCTTTTTCCTGTCAAGGGCTATTTTTTTTATAACATCCGTCGGGGGTCGTACGAGGTTACTGAACACATATCACACTAACCTCTGCGACGGCTGGAGCTGCTTCTCTTTGATGTCAGATGGTAGTAATAATGATGATGATGGTGATGGTGATGATGCTCCTCGCAGCTGGTTTTCCAGGTTTGGGTCAGTCGTGTTTGTAAGAATCCATCTTAAAAGAAGCTGCTCTCAGTATCAGTATCAGCTGGACACCCAAACTCCACTGAAGAGCGTTAACTTTATCCAGACACGTCTGTCCTCGCAGCTCATCCAGTTTAGCATGTTTGTAGCTATAATGACGCTTCTTCATCACTGTGAGCTCGTCCCCACAGGCTAACTTCACTGGCTTACCTTCCACCTCAAAACAACAACAACAAAAAGGTCCTTTTCTTTTGGAAAGAGCGACACTCTTCTCGACAGGCACCATGATGTATTCACGTGACATCAGTATGACTGCACGTGTGGTGCGTTCATGGACCACTTGCAAGGACACATTAGTCTATTATTTTATGTTGTGTTTGTTATTTTGTGAATTACCTTGTGGGCCAGGTCAAAGTGTGGCATAGTGGTCCACATACGGCCCCGAGGCCAGATGTTCCCCACCCCTGGACTAAGAGAGATTCCATGTAAATGAATGAGCCTTATTTGGACAGAGCCAGGCTAGCTGCTCTGCTCTGTTTCTAGTCTCTGTGCTAAGCCAAGCTAACCAGCTGCTGGCTATAGCTTCATATTTACTGTACAGATGTGAGAGTGTTATCAATCGTCTCATCTAATTCTGCCATAAAGAGAATAAATCTGTCCCCAGAAAGTTGACCTCTTCCTTTAGTAGCATTTTAATTCTTTTGTTTTCACCCGCAGCCTGAACTGGTGATTAAAACTGGCCTAATTTCATGTTCTGAGCAGTGAAGTTTGCTTGGAAACGGTTTCATCCTCAAACCTGAAGCAGACTTTGCTGTTTGCTCCTCGCTCTATATATGCAAATGGAAGAAAAACAAAAGAACATTGCCTGTCGTCAGCTGCTCTGCAGCAGAAGTGGCAGTGGAATGAGGTCCGATTGTTCACTCGTTATGTAACACAAAGTTAAAAGCAAATTGAAGGTCACTTCCCTGAAAACAGAGCCGGCTTTAAGAAAACAGAGGCCTGATTAAAACATCTCGGTCTCGAGGTCTGCAGAACAAAGACGCGAATTTCATTATTCAGCTGAAAACGCTCATTACTTTTTCCTGCTGTGATCAGTCGAGGTAATTACTGTCTGTTTTGGAGTCAAGAGATCAGATTTTAAAGAACTTTTGATTGTCTGACTCCACACTCAAACCTCTTTACTTCACTATGTAGCATTTTACTCACTCCCTCCTGACTTTGTACTTGTTGCCATTTTCTCAAATGCCTCAAGTGCTTTCTTACATTGAAAGAATCGTTTTATTTCTTCTTCTCCAGTGTGCATGTCTCACTATGATTTTTGTGTTGTAAAGCACTTTCCTTTTCCATTTTCAGGTCAAGTGTCCTTGTGAAATGTGTAACTTTGGGTGTGTGTTGAGTTACATAGAATGTAATATAACACTGAGGTTGTTATAATCAAAGGATTTTTTTTTTTTGCTAACAGCTAAGACACTCCTTTGCTGCATGGATTGTTGCAGGTTATTGAAATGTACATTTTGTTGAAAATAAGTAGTGATTATATGTATTACTCTGTCATTTGCTGTCTACATATGAACTAAAATTAGATATATTGTGACTGTTTTTATTTTTCACCAGTGTGGATTCTGTCCTCTGTGTCTTTTATTCTCTGTGGGGATTAAAGAAAACCTAAAACCCTGTTATATGATTAAATTCCTCTCCAAACAAGCGGCATCAGAATGTAAGAGGCTGCTGAAATGTGTTCATGTTATATGAATGGAGCCTGAGCTGAGCTGTCGTCTCCAATCTGGCGTCTCATGAGATTTCTGAAACGTCGGTGAAGGAGCAGCCATGTGCTGAGTTCAGACAGTTCTCGGGAGTTGCAGTGAGCGTCTTTTCTTAATGTAACCTCTGCATAAATGAACACAAGCTTGAAATAATAATGCCCACATTCCTGGTTTTTATGCTACAGTAATGAATAAAGTATCGACATAGAAAACTAAAAGGGCACTCCGGCAATTTATTGGTGCACTTTATAAATTTGGGGAAGTCACAAGAGACTGAAGAGAGGATTTTCAAAAGCAAAGCTGAGATATCCCGACTTTTCATCTGGATCAAACTCTGTGATTTGTAACTTATAAATGAGTAGTCGCAACCTTGTCTTCTAAAGTTTACATTCATATTCAATACTCTGCAACAGCAACAAACTTAAAGCCGCCTGGATCATGTTTTTATCAACTAATGAGGAAATGTTGTATTGAATCTGCAAAATGTTCATATTAAATGTGTCTCCAAAACATGCACTTTGACCCCTTTGTTTTTGTTTTCCCCATACTCTCAGCTCATTGCATGAAAACATGATTAACACTTGGTTATGTTTCCATGGTTCAACACTTGGTTTGGATTTGGGAGCTGCAGGTCTTGTTAAAAAGTAGTCTATGTTTTCGTTTACTTAACCTAAACCTCAATCTTTGCTCATCCAAACGTCACCAAAAAGAACCTGTCTTGGGTTTTGCTTGTTGTCTGTTTCCTGTTTTATTTTGAAATACTTTCCTCTGTTTGTTTGAGGCTTTTCACTTCCTGTCTCTGTGGGGGGTTTTTTCCTCCACTTTTGTGATTGATGATTAGTTTCACCTGTCCCTCATTAGCCTTCCCTCCCCGGTGTACTCATGTCTTTGTTTCTCCCTCTCCTCTTGCCAGTTCGTGTGAGTACCGTGTGTGTCAGGCGTTCCAGCCGTCTCCATTGTTTTCTCAATGTTTTTGGACCTTTGCTTTGTTTTTCCTGGACCTTGCCTGTTTCTGGACTTTCGGGATTCTTGCCTGCTCCCTGTTGGATTTGACTCTTCTCTGGTCTGGACTCTCACCATCCCGTAAGCCTTTTGTTCATTGCCTTTTTGCAATAAATCATGTGAACTGCAGCAGTTCTGCTTCCAGTCAGCATTTGGGTCCCACCTCATACCTGCTTGTTCAAGTGTGACAGAATAACAACATGGGACGCAGGAGACAAACATACCAATGGGTCTCCTTCGTTCAAATCTTGAACTTAGCAAAAGGTTAACTCTTAGTTGATTGAAGAAAGCATTGCTGTGATTATAATCCATGCAGGATTTACATAATATTCAAAATAAATCAGGAAAAACCATCTAGCGGTGTGTAAATATAATATGTAGGAGCTGAGTTTGGTCTGACTCAAAGCCCATGACTTCATAATGCTCCTCCAGAGGTGCAGAAGACTGAAGAGATGAAAAGTACTCGTCATGATTAGTAAACGTTCATGAGCAGAATTGATGGTGTTTCCCTTTAATATGTGTTGGCTGAGCCCTGATGCTGGACATCTTCAGTTTCAGGTCTAATAGAAGTGGGTGGATGGGGTTTTTCAATTAATTTAATTAACCTCAATAGCGCATCATTCTGCTCTCATTCAGAGTAATACTAATCTGTCATGTAGTTCCCAAAATGATGCCAAGTGTTGCTTATTATCAAAATGTTCCACAGCACCTCAGAGTAAGCCAGGATGAGGTTGTTATTTCCTCCTTTTGACAGTCCAAACATGAACATGGACTTCTGCTTCCTTCACCTCAGTCTGAAAATAATAACCCGAGGTGTCAGGCGTCCATGTCCTGAGCTGACCACATCAAGTCAACATGCACTCCACAATAAATAAAGTGTGACTCCAAAGCCCATTCATTTCTCAGAAGTGCTGAATGGAGCCACAGAGCGAGCTCGCAGCCTGAGCAATGAGAGTAATGGACATGATGTAATTTGCACAAGCTTACAACAACAGAGAAACTAATGAGCCGTTGAGGAAATGGAAAAGAGAAACTTTTCCAGAGTAGCTTACCTGGAGGAGATGGTAATATTCCTCCATTTTCACTGCAGTTACCTTAACTGTGAGACCTCACATTCCAGCCATATTTCCTCAATCTTATTTCCCAGCCTCGTTCTTCGTTTTGTTGGAAACTGGCACGCGTCAGTTTTTTATGTGCACAGTTTAACCGAGCAAGGTCAATGAGATGACTGGAATATTTTCAATTCGGTGTTTGCAAATTTGTTCTTGCAGAGTGTTTGACCTCTGAAACATATTTGCAGGAGGATGTGCTCTCCAGGGCCAGATGGTGCTGCAACATGTAGCATTATTGCAGCTCAGGGACACCCGGGTAAGTAATTATAAAATGTAAGGGATGAAAGAGGGGAAGAAAAACATGAAGGAGGGAGCACATATTTGCTTGATCTACACTCTCCTTTAAAACACTTGTTTAAAACACATTTCATACTGGCATCTTTTATGATAAAATAAAAAAACACACATTTAGCTTGGTACCGCAGTACATTCTAATTTGAAACCATTCATAGTATTTAATGTGTTTATACTGGAAAAGTTACAGAATTAGACAGCATTAAGCTCACTATAAATGCCTGATTTGAGTGTTATTTATGCACATTATTGACCCACGATGTAATAGAGGAGGAATCGGAGGAGATGCTCACAGCTGCAAAATATTAAAACAGTGAATATTTATGAGACAGATCTTTGAAAATCAACAAAAACACCTTAATGTTGCTCTTTTGTTTATGTATATTGGTGTATTATATGTATTATTGTGCCACTTTCTGTTAGTGCAAGGTCATAATGTACATTATTTCTATATAAACTGTAAAAACCCTCTATGTCAATTGATTTGTTGTACAAATTGTACGGATTTCAGACAGGAAAATTCAGCATTTTGAGAAACACTTGTTGACTATTCCCCATAACACTGACACCACTCTCATGTTGGTATGCTAAATATGAAGCCAGGAGACGTTAGCTTAGCAAACTAGCTGGTAAGGATTGACGTGGGTGGAAAGAGCTAGCATGGCTCTCTCCAAAGTTAAAAAAACATGCTTATGAACATGTTTAAAGCTCACTTATTAGCATTTAATTAGCTGATATACAAACAGAAATGTAAAAACAGTTCACGGGGAGGTTCTGGGCGAACATCCTCCCAGAGTCTTATCATCAAGAAATAGTTTGGCTTTAACAGTCAGCTCCCTTTAAAACCACGAACTGATTTTATTATTTTTATTTATTTATTTTACATTTGTTTGCATATATTAGCTGCTGAAAGGTGAATTTTTACATTTAAGAGGCTAGCTGTCTGTGCTCCCAGTGTATGCTAATAGCTAATCATTAGCATGCAGGCAAAAGAGCAGTATTGATCTTAATCATAGAAAAAAAATTAACATAGGCACAAATATCTGTTAAAATTACATCCTTTTGATTATTTAACAGCTTTTTGCCCGACATCACAGCTGCAGAGTAAAAACTCCATGTCGGCGTTTGTAAGTTTTCATCATCCGTTGTGATGAAGAAACGCTGATTCTATGTTGTGTTTGTGTGTTGCGCTTGTATTTGGACTGTTGATTGCTTTTCCCTGTAAAGTTTTATCATTCAGATCATGCTGTAGCCCGATGACATCTGCACCAATCTCCTCATGCATCACATGACTTTTGCACCCTGGATCTGAAAGCTGTTTTTAATAAATGATTGAAACTAATTATCCCTGTTTGACTCTTCACATCCAGTCATCTCCTCTCTTACTGTAAATCAGAACTCTTATGTCTGCTACATGTCTTACTGATCTCCTGCACTAATGACCACTTTCTCCTTTGTTGACAGCTGCAGCCAATTAGTCAGGTGTGTGTGGGATACATCAAGTCCAAACACATCACATCACCTTCCCCGGAGCAATGATTTCCAGCTGTGTACAAGGCTCAAACGGTGTGTTTGTTTGTTTGTTTTTTGGGCCCGTGAAATGTTTGCGTCCCTGTTTCCACTCATTTGCATGTTTCATGAGCACTGCGGACGTAATGAGTGCCGACATCACGCTTTCTGGACTCTGTCCTGTCCACTTGGCGCAGCACTTGTGTCTCCTGCCAGATCCTGTTAATTGGTGGTTTCGAAGTGGCCGACTAGTCCAGAAACTGAGTCCGCTCTCAGTTTGTAGCAGAAAATAAATGAGCGAATCCACGTGGGAGTGAGCAGCCAGTTCTATTTTCTTCCACGTCTGGTAACTTTTTAAGTGATCTTTAACGTTGTAAAGTGCATGAAAGGCGGAGGAGTGTATTGTGTTTTAATTAATTCCGTGCAGGTTTCTTAAAGGCTCTTTAAGAATATATCCCTGTAGTCGCTCAGGCGCCTCATTAATGACTTACATGCAGCAGACATCACTTTGATCGCCACGGTTTTACACCCACCTCCCTAAAAAAATATGAATGCTACACTAATTGCCTCATGTTTATATTGATCACACGCCCCCTCCTCCAGCAGCCGCTCATCCTCCCATCTCCACTTTCTCTGAGCATATCGAGCTTGTCAGGAATCAGGAGCTGTCAAAGGATGAAGTGCACAGGCTGGCACTAAATGTCAACAATTTTTAGATTATCTGAGGCAACAGAAAACATTCATCTGTGACTAATTGAAGCTGTAACTCAACAAAAAAAAATCCGTCTCGTCACAAATAGCTACTGTACATTATATTCTTCAGGAATTTTCTTCAATGATTCAAGCACTTTACGAGCTGAAGTGTTTTGCACTGACTTGAGGAAGCGTAATGCATGACCACAAGTTAAATAATGTCTCAGTTAATGTCCCTGTTTACCGCCATCTCCTCCCATCCTTTCATCAACGTTGATGTAATCAAAGTTTATAACATCCTACATTTCCTGTGCGCCTGAAGGTAATTGAATTGCTCTAAAAGGTCTTAGCCTCCCTTTGCTCATCACAGTCAGTCGCCCCCTCCGATGCCTATTTATATCCCCTCAAAGACATTAGCCATGGGTTTTCTTCATCCATGTTCAGTGCATTTTCAGCTTTATGCAGATGACGTCCTGGTTTGTGTGACAGCACACAGGAGTGATTGACTGCACTGTCAAACACGCTGCTTGGAGGTGTTAGCTGCTTTCAAGGTGCATCAGGATCAAGGAAAGCTCTCAGCGACTGGGAAAGTGTCCTGGAAGTGAACGCTGCTTTACATTATCTTTGCACACACAGTCTCTCCTTTGAGCCGCCGAGCACACCCACAAACAGCAAATGCTCCAACGTAGTTTGGATGGTAGCAGATGCAACAGAGATTCGGCGCTGATTTTGCATGGTAAGACCTCAAATCTTAATTTTCGGTAGCGCCTACGTGATATTAACAGATGGTGAACAGTCAAGGAAATACTCAAATTCAGTGCTGCGTCATCAGTATATGAATCTCACAATGGTAAACGCGCTATCGCTAGCTGATCCAGCAAACAGTTATTCACTCCCTGGTCTGATTAGAATGATAAAATATGCCATGTTTCACACTTAAGGAACATGTAAGAAGAAGGACACAACAGGGAGAGTCATAAATGAAGTCTGCGACCATCTGCTGCAGCACATTAGACATGACAACAATTCCCAGTCGGCCCTTAAAGGTCCAGCGTGGAGGATTTAGGAGGATCTACTGGCAGAAATTGGATATAATATTCATAATTAGGGTTTCTACAGTGGCCCAGAACAGACAAACCAAAAATTAGCTCTAGAGTGCTCCTTTTGCATTTTTCATGCTTTCAGCTGCCACTGTGGCTGAGGTGAGGGGGGTTCAGATGGCTGCAGTCTGCAACCTCATCACTAGATGCCACTAAGTCCTGCAGACTGGTCCTTCAACTCTCTGATTTTAAATTGATAACCTCTCAAAATAAACAGGTTGAATCATGAGCACTAATGGTTACTGAACAACTACATGTTAGGTCAATACACCCTGCAGTCCTTTGTTGTGATCCTCACAAACCTCTGAAAACCCCGTCCTTAGCTGCTTTTTTGTTGATAGCAGCTGCTTGCTGCTGCTGGACACAGTTAATGAGAGCGAAATTACAGACCAAAACAATTAAACAAAATAGACTAACCAGCTCTGCAGAGCCAAGGAGGTGGGTGATGACTCTTAGTAAGTCCATCACTTACACAAGACCACAATCCATTAAGACAGGCCCCACAGTCCTCAGCAGGTGTTCTATAATTAGATGTTTTCAGCCTCCCTGCAGCCCTGCGTGGCCACGCACACACTGCACCTCATTGACATTTTCCCACACACTCTGTGAGCTTAGTTGCACCTGTTGGGGCGGGACAACTTACACCTTTATTATTGGTTCATGGAGTTCAAGTGGCTTCTTAAAGCTGTCGTCAGAGTTACATCCCTGAAAGTCTCACAGGCCACTTTCTAATATTACAAGAAGTGTGTGAATTAGACAAGAATACACACATTCTCAAGAGAGTGTGTGCAGATTATCTGACCTTATGTCCAGCATAAGGTGTCGTAGAAGGAGTCAGGGGACATGAGGCAGCCACTTAGTACAGCTGCTGGTGATGAACTGATTGACAGTCATTATTGTCGACAGGCCAATAAGACTCACTCATGAAGCTGAGTGCCTACTGGACTGCGAAGAAGGCATATACCTGAGATATCTGTGTATGCCAGTTCCCTGTGCTGAATGTAGAAACTAAAAAATACTATTTTTGTACTTGGCTTTTAATGTCGTTACGTTTGTCTCAGTCAAGCACGATGTTTTTCTGTCTTGAATGAAAAACTTTCGTCTTCTGCATCTCTGCAGTCAATTTCTGGGACAGTGAAGATTTCTTAGGGTTATATATTATAAAGGTTATTCACTGGCAATGCTCCGAGCTTCACAGAGCAGCTTTGCTAACCATTAAACTACAGCAATCCATGGTTAAAGGAACTGCCTCCAATCATCTGCCTGATAAGTATGATTTTACAGGCAGCGAGAGGAGACGTTCACAGAGCATTTGCAGCCATGCCAGACAGCTGAAGACATGAAATGCACTGACTGTGCTCGGCAACTCGGCAGAATGTTGGAATTCATTGACAGTTTGATTAATCCCAACTCTGCTGGAAATATGCTCCCAACTACAGCAGCTTTTTAGCCCCGAAGCAAAGAAAAATTGCAGTGCGGCATCACACAGCCGTTGTTCTCCTTCTAACCAAACACTGTCTGAGCACAGTTATCATCCCTGCCTCAGAAACCCAGCGTGTATGTTGAGCAGTTTGCTTGTCTGTCCAATCCTCTGAGGCAGCGCTGCTCTCTGGGGATTCTCCCACTACAGAGACAGAGGAGCGTTCAAAAGCCTCCTGAAAATTAGATCTGTCCAAACCAATCACATATCGCACCACACTGCTTCCACCAAAAAAAACTTGATGAAAGGATTCATGGTTCTTCAGCAGCGGGCCCGTCTATCTGTCTCGCTGCAGATGTCTGAAAACTCATGGAAAGCCTGTGGTTCATCTGAACTGTGATCAGCACATCGTGACCCAGGAAACAAAGAGTGAATGACAAAATAGGATAACTCATTTTAGAAAAGCTTTCAGAATGACTGACAGCAAATTGCTTGACAAGTTAAAAGGGGCATTTTAAGGGTCGATTCGTCCACATTACAAAACTTACTTCCTCACTTACCTCTAACAGTATGCAGCCGTGCAGACAGTTTTGGTTTTGTGCTCTAAGGTTTGCCGCAGCCCGTCACCAGAGTGAAATGTTGGACAAAAACCATGGAAATGTTATATTAATACATTTCATTTGTATCATATCAACATTTCTACAATAGGTAGACGTAGTTCAGATTGGTGGTACATCGGCGAGATGAGTGCCGAGCAGCAGACGGCTGTTCAAGACGAGTTCGTGCGTTTGACTAAAACCACAAGAATCATCAAAACATATAAAACCTATATGTGTCACAATTGGCAAACAATCAGAAAAAGTTTTTAAATCACAATCCATAAAAACAAACAAAGCAAAACAAAGCAGATGTGAACTTTTGGATATATCAAACATGAGCAATCAAAGAAGAGGTTTAAGACCAAACTCCATATTGAGGCCCTCAGGAGTCAGGGTGTATATCCCGTAATACCCTGGTTTAAGATCAAACTTAACTTAGGGTATATATCCCATAATACCAGTCAGCCAGTGCCTTCGGGTGCATGTTATGCCAGTTGTCACCTTTCAGGTGCGCTCTGTTGTCTAGACAGGTGCCCTGTTTGGGCTCATGTGATATAAACCGTCTCATCCATTGTTTTCAATGCCTGATGAAGATCCCATGGGATCGAAATGTTGCCTGTTTTAGTAAATAAATATCCTTGGAGCATAAACAGTGTGCCGACCACTTCTTCCTTCCTAATATCTGATATTTTTGTCTAGCACCTGTGGATTACTTTTTTTGGATGTGCGCACCTCACTTCCTTTTTACAAGACGAATTCGTGGCAACAAAACTGGGTATTTTAAACCAAAACACGACCTTTTCCTAATCCTAACCAAGTGCTTTTTGGCCTGAAGACACCGTAACCATGGCGCTGTCAGAACACAAAATTGAAAAATTGACCATTGTAACATAAAGAAACGTGAAGTTTGAATGTAAAGAAACAAAATTTAAACCCAAAGAAATGTGACGTTTGAACATAATGAAACAAAGTTTGAACGTGAAGAAGCGTAAAGTTTGAAGAAAAAAGTGTGAAAGTAAAGAAACTTTAAGCTTTAAACTTTAAGCCGTGCTACGTGTACAGATACAGTTTTGAGAACCAGTTTGTTGAGTAATTAAAAAGTTTGGAGAGTGGTTGGTTGCACAAACTACTGCCAGAATGTCCTCAGCTGTGTTTATGAAAAGACGCGTCCCTCCTACCACCAATTATATCCGAACAAGAATTTGGTCTGACGTTGGCAGACTTTGCCAAGACTTCGAGGATTGTTATCCACCTCTGGAGGAGTCAGACGAAACATCATATTACTGAATGGATGAAATTACCAACAGACATTTCCTCTCTCAATCCCTAATTACCAATAATTATCCGACAAAGCCTCCAAATTAAAATACAGAATTCATCCATTTTGTCATTTCTAACTTCCCTGTAGACCCACACAGTGTTTTCTGACACCCACCACCTCATTTTTTATGCAACAACAGTCTAATTAGCAATGAAATTTCTATGAATTTGTATATAATATTGTAACTTTTTCAAGATGGAAGCATGATAGGAAGTATACGTTCCTATTTTTACCTTTTTCTGTATTCATGTTGTATGTATTCAGACCTTTTTATGCTCTTATTTCACTTGCATGGGTCACTTCTGTGTCTTCAGACTTATTCTGTTCTTGTTCTCTGAGGAGTTCCTCTACGATGCTGTCTGCTGCTGCATTATGGCTTTTATGTGTTGGAAAAGTTAATGAAAAACTTCAATCACAAATGATTTTCTGTTCCCCTCCATTGTTCTGAGGTGGAGGCAGAATTCTCAGGGGCAGTTATCTCAAAACTTGTGCAAATAGAACTGTTCGTATGGCTGAATGTCACTGGAGGTATGTCCGGAAATAGGTTTCTGTGTAATTTGATTGAAACCAACCTGTAAGATTTTGATGAGAAAAACACGGACATACTATCTGCCCAAATCAGAAATTGCTTTTGCCCGTAACTGCCAAGAAATAGAAAGTCTCCTAAGCATCAGAGATCGAAGACGTTATCCAGAAATTAGCCTCGAACTTAACATTGTGGTCACACTGTGGGAGTTTTGACTTTTACAATTCGAACCGAAAACCACCGTGAAAAGTCTTTTTGGAGCTTCACATGAAGCCAACATTTACAAAGAAGGGTTCGCATTTTAGAAAAGTTGAATGGCACATTTCAGAGCTGTATGTTCCTGAAAGGATAAGTGGCGTTTTAAAAAGCAGCACTACCTTGGCTTTTGCTCTCTCAGACAGCATTACAAATGATTTCAGACTCCCTGTTTCGCAGTCCTTCACTCCTGACCTCCAACAGCTCCCTCATCACCGGGGAAGCTTTCCCCAGCATCTGCCCCCCCCTTCGAGAGCGAGCATGTCGGGGCAGACGAGTGTGCCTCCCTCCGGGCCCGAATGATGAGACGTTGCATTTACATTAGCCTAGTGAAGCAGGAGCAGTGGCGCGCTGCCAGCGCTGGAGCACAGAGCATGCAGCCAGAGCATCTGGTGGGCTTTTGCTAACGTCAGTAGCAGCCCGGCCTGCCTTCAGACAGACTCACCGACGACGCACAGGCAGGGAGACAAACTGGCACGCAGTCAGATCATAAAGTCAGATAAACAGTCATATTCAGAGCGTTAATTAGCCATTACTCATTCAGCCAAACTGTTTGTCAGCCAGAGAGGGAGGCAGACTCCTGGCCTGTACCTCAGTCAGTCAGAGGAGAGGGCACGGCGGCATTAAAGCCACTCTGCCCTCCAATTTCTTGGCTTGGACGACGAGGACACCAGGTTGTTTTGTTCACAGGGAAATTAGGGAGGAGAGACAGTCGCTCAGTGTTGAAATTACCTTGGACACAAACTGTAATCTGCCTCCCAACCAGGGGAAATTTCCTTTAGGTTTCAGCATGACTTTCAATAAAAATTCAAATGGAGGAGGCTCAGAAGGGACATTGGAGCGGCACTTGGAGAGAAGCACTTATGCACACCAAATGTGAATTTCCATTAGTTGGAATCGAGGATGGACACGTTAATGGCAGCAAGCACAGCAACATTTCGGGACGGGTTACATTACATCTAGATTTGATGTAACAGAGAGGAGGAATACTGCAGTTCTTTAGCTGAGTTGGGTTAAAAACTGTTGTGCACTGCAGCTGAAATAAGCAATAAAAGTAGCAGCGACAAGCATTTTTACACCACACAATGGTGCTCAAACAGAAAAATGCAGCAAAAACCCAGCCATTTAGACCTGTGTGATATTAGCAAATTTACTGAAGTGACCAAAACTCAACATTTGTAGTCAGTGGTGAGATCTTATCAGCTTCCTATCCAAACTTTTAAGCACAGAGTTATTTTAAAAGGCCTCTCCACGTCATGCTTAATGCTACTTCGCCGAAGAAAACAGTTTTGAAAGTTTGAAAAATTGACCCTGATTTTGTCTTCGTGTTATCTCAGAGTGGGCTTGAGACCAAATACAAAGCCTGCATAATAAACTGGAGGTTGAAGGCTTGAGTCGGATGAAAGACGCTTCTTTGAGTTGCATTATGGGAAATGTAGGACCAAGTGTTTTTTGGAGCTAGACCAATACTTGGAACTAAAAGTCAGGATATCTTAGCTTCTTCCAGCTTTATGCAAGTGCAATGCTGAAGTAGCCACCAGCTTGAAGACGTTTGACGACTGTAGAAACTTGTTGCTTTTTATAGGCTTGAAGAAAAAAATCCAAGCTTATCTGTAGTTTTCTCACCAAGAATAGCAATTACCATAATTATCTGTTGGTTTTAACTTGCGTTACCTGCAGAGCAAAAGCATCCACACATGCCTGCAGGTTGGCTGGTTGTGTAAGTGGTGGGGGGACACTGATGCATCACCACCCAGCTGCTCTCCCATTTGGCGAAGTCAGACTCTGAGCACTTGCTTCACCTCCAGCGGAGTCACACAACAAAGCGGGGCAACAAAGTGCCGGGTCTCCCTCTGTACTCGTGGCCCAGTCACCCCTGAAACTAGATTCCCTCTTCCATCATGCCTGAGGGAACAATTTAATTAAAGGCCAGCTCAGAGCAACGGGCACCCATCACCCTATTCTTGACGATCCACAGTCAACAAACATGGAGAGCAAATAAATCCTCTGGTGAACAATGTCCCGGCCCTGCTACACTAACTGTAAATACACAGCGAGAGAGCAGACCGTGGTGTAATTTACTGGGTAAAGGGGCAGGATTAAACATTGTTTGAGCTTAGAGTTATGTTCATGAGAATGGTCCCGATGATTGACGTTACTTAATTGAATCCGGTCCTGGAAATCCTATCTGTTTTGTAATTTACTTGCAGTCCAACCTGAAAGGGCTTCATTTTTTTTTTGTCCCGGCTTGTAATACAATCCATTCCTTGCCCTCGTAATGACCTGTCAGCTGTTAATATTATGTTAACGATGTGTTTATCACACACGGAGCCGACACCACATTCCTGCAGGGATTAAAGGAGGTCATGCTGTGTTTGAGGTGCAGCTACCACAATGTGTCCAACCTGGTTAAAGTACCACACTGTGCATATATTAACCGCAGTATTCCTGAATCTTTGAGAGTTGCACTATGGATAACGTAGTTGCCAGGTTTTTCACAAGGAAAGATAATAAATCTGCTTCTGCTGCACTGATTCTTATCCTTTTTAAAGCTGTTCATTATCGGTCAGAGATTATTCTAGAAGTGCATCAGCAAAGTGCTTTAACAACTACAAAATCTGTGCCACTGAAGTGATTAGTCAACTAATTGACTGGTCAGCCTATGAAAGATAATCTGAGATTAGTTATCAAAAAATACCAAAACATGTTGTTCCCAGCTTGTCAAATGTGAGGATTTCAGCTTTTCTCTGTTTTATATAATAAGAAATTTAGTTGGGGTTTTGGAAAGTCAAAACAAAGAATTTGAGGAATTTGCTGGGAAGTCTCTTTAGCTAATACATGTTCAACTTTCCTCACCAGCTAGAGTAGTGAAGAGTATGTTGGTTGAAGCTTTTTGGCTGAAAACTAACCTGCTACGTCTGGAATCAAAGCAGTAAAGTTGCAGACTGTAAAAACAAAACAAAGAGCTGAACGACATTAAACGCACCATAGAGCTGAGGGGAGCTGCACAAGTCAGGTGGTAATCTGAACCATTATTCATCTGATAATATTCAGCATTTCAATTTTAAGTTTAAATGAAAATAAATAAGTATGGACTAGGTTCACTGTGATGGATTTAGGTGGTCTGTGGATGTCCACAGTTACTGATTAAAACCAATTTTCTTTCCCCGCACATCCGTGGACGACGGAACATCTTCAAGGTCCTGCTAATCTTTCCATCTGGAAGGCCTGAACCTCCTCACGCAGTTCACAATGTGTGAAGGCCAACCGCAACAACACAGAGACGCACACAGTTTAACATTCAACGTGACTGTCGTGGTCCTGTAACTCTCCCTGTGTGCTCGGTCCTCCGGTGAAACATGCACATATTTTTGAGAGGGCTGAGTGATCAGAACGAAAAGGAATCCCCTCATAATAAATGAACTACCTTGTGAATGCGTCTTCCATCCTCTTGCATGCACTGTTGCTCGTTCACCCTGAACAGGGCAGCCAGTGAGCCTGCATTAAGACAGGCTCCTCATCATTTGTCTCTGGGCCCAGGGGTAATGACCGGGGTGAATTGGATACTACTGTCTAATTATGGAAAGGACAAAAAGCCAGTCAGATTCCCTTGTCAAGGTCCCCCTCCTGCAGCACCACGTGGAGCAGCTTTCACTCATAAATCAGAGGCGGGAAACAGATCTGCAGCGGATTAGAGGGAACATAAAAAGGAGAAATATAGCACCGTGTGGACCCTTGACAATCAGCCATGTAACGGCTTATGACAGGGAACGAGGAGGTGCCCGAGCCCTCCTCACAGACATTATAAACACCTGCTGATCGGCCTCCACCACTGATCATGTACTCAGCAGCAGCAGCAGCAGCAGCAGCCATCTTTCACAGTAACCCCACCATCCTCATCCTCATCATTGCGCTGGCCCTGACGATCAGACGCTGCTCTGTGAGCGCCATAACCTCAGCGCTACAAGACCATTAACATCGATCAACATGCTACCGCCGCTGCTCGCATGTCAGGTTGCTTGCATGGTGATTAAATTTCAGATTTGTATGAGTGCTCAAGGCCTGATCGTCATGGTAAGAGTGTGGAGCGCCCACACAGCAGTGATCTGCAACCGGCCCCTCATGAATACTCATAGTGAGACCTGTTTTGAAAATGACTCCAGTTAAAGTTTGCTCAAACTGGAGTTATTTTGTGAATATTTCCTGAATGTTTCCCTGCAGGTCCTGGGTATTTGAAAAGCAGTGGTAAAACAGAGATTAGTCCAGGAGCGTTGCAAGCAGAGACTTTTAATAGTCGCACATAGAAAGAAAAAGAAAGTTATCACTTTAACTGGAGCAGCTGCAGCCACTGACCCTAACCCTAACCCTAACCCTAACCCCTAACCCCTAACCCACTGACTTTTCATCCCCTTTGGGGACATTGCATTGACTTACATTCATTTCCTGCAGACTTACCCAAACCATGACCTTAACCCCTGCTTGCCTAACCCTAACCACTATGCTAACTTTAATCTAAACCTAACCTTAACTCAAGTCTACACCCTAAAATTAAAGGATTTACATCATGGAGGCTTGTGCTTTGTCTCCATAAGGAAGACAAGTCCCCACAATGTGGCTGAACAGATTAATGTCCCCACAATACATGGCCATACACACACACACACACACACACACACACACATATTCTCACGCCCATATATCCTTTAACTCATGCATACACTTAAGTAAGTGCATGCATGCTTGCATCCATGTATAATCATGTATATAGACATGCATATACATACATACATGCAGGGTTATGCATCCATATACTGCATATTACAGCATATGTATGTATATGCGTGAGATTACGCCTGAATGTGCAAGTGACGCCTACGCAGCGTCTCATACTGGAGGCGTGATCCTTTTATCTTACACAGAGTCATGTATAATGTAGACACACCAGCATAACATTTGCGCTGTAGTAATCGAAGTATTTTCAAGCTGATGCCGGAGTGGAAAAAAAATCCTTTCATGTGAATTCTTATTGAAGTATTTAGTCCCACAATAAAGCACACTGATCATTAAAAGCTAAACGCGCTCACTGTGGGGATGCGCAGCTACGTCCTGGTCATATTCCACTGAACACTTGGATTCATTTCCAGTTTCCGCTTTTATTCTTTACTCCTCTCGAGAGACTGTAGATAAAAACATAAGTTTACCAACTCTGGGGGAATATAAGTGCAGGTGTTGCCATGTAGAGGCCACATTTTCTACTAAGTGCTCATTGAACTTTTGGTACACTTCAGTTCTGTTTCCCCAGAGAGAACTATGAGCATTAAAATAGGCCGTGTTCTCTTTTAAGCCCTTGGAAGCTACACTGAGCGGTCTGGTCATTGGCTAGATTACAGTTTTATGTCACAAATATTATGTAGGTTTTACTCTACGGTGTAAAATTCAGCACAGCTGCAGCTCAGAACAGCCAGAAAATAGACACAAAAACACACCGTTACCTCTACAGTTTCCTGCATTTTCCTAAATATTCTGTTAAAGCTGCTCGTGCCCTTTCACTGCCCTTCAGTAAGTGCACACTTCAAAGGCTGCCTTCCTTTGAGACTGTTTTTCTGATGTGTTGTTGTTGTTGTTGTTGCTGAGCTTTCCAACCTTCCGCTGTGTTATCGCACATTATTCCCCCGTGACTCCGATGGCGACACTGATGTGGATTATTGCTTCTGGGAAGTCTCCCTTGTGTCTCCCATGAGGACCTGTTTTTTTTTTTTTTCATAAGCAGATTAAACACAATCGCTGGCAAATGGGGGCGAGACATGTGGCAGCTCCGCTCCAGATTGAATGCATTGTTATATGTGGTGTAGCTGTCCATTGTGTGGTGGATTAGAGCGTAGGGATGGTGACCCGAGGAGATACCTGGAAATGATGTCATTAAACAAAGCCTTTAAAGGATAAGTCCGTAGATATTCTGTACTGATACAGCTCATTCCTGTGAGCCATAGACTTCCATTGTTGTCCACGCTGTCACACTGGGGGACATGTTTATTTTGAGTCAATCCCACAAACAGGATCCCCAACAATTACATCCATATTGATGAAATTGCACCTAAATAATGTCCCAAGCCAAGATAACTAAGTGCATTTACTCAAGTACAGCACTCAAGTACTTTTCATTCCACTTTGTACTTCTACTCCACTTAATATTATAAATATTGTACTTTTTCTTTCACTACCTTTATCTGACAGCTGTTATCCTACTATTTTCATAATAGGACTTTTCCTTGTAAAAGAGTATTTTTACTGGAGTAAAGGATCTCAGTACTTCGTCCATCTGCTGGCGGTCAGAGCCAACTATTTGCGGACTGGTTGTGTTTTTAAAACCATTGTTGTTGAATGAAATCAGAGGTTTGAGCCTTTTTTAAAGAAATCAAACTATATCTTTGTGATCTGTTTTTAAACCTGCGCCAACTGACTTTTTGGCCACTTGGGGGCAGCAGAAACGAGCCGTAACCACAACACTGACATATTATCACCTTATAAAGTTGATAAGGCAAACGTGTTAGCGAACAGTTCCTTGCTGACACGTCCAGCAGGTGAGGAGCGACTTCATCATTCATTTGCAGTCATATTTCTGTCTATCTGATGAACTTTGATTGATTGAAGCCCACCGCTCACCTTCTAGCTTTGATTTGCTCTCACTGAAGGTAAAGTATGCGTCTCTTTAGCTGCTGGATGTTCCTTTTCTTCACCGACTGCTCTCTAATTGTGTCTGTCTGCTGTTTGGTGTACTGTGGGTTTTAAGAGGTTTTCAGCAGCTGCTTCTGGAACCAAAACAGTCACATCAGGGGGCAGTGAAACCAAAACAATGAGTTAAGAGACTCTGAAGCGCTGAGCAGAGCTGAGGGAACGGCCGAGTCTCTGTGGGCTCTTCTCTGCATGCATGCTCTTTCACATAACACAAAGAGATCTGATCCATTGTTAATATAAAAATATTGATTATAGCAGCTTTAAAGATTTAAGTCTTCAGTGGGAAGAATGTGCTGAGATGCTTTGTTAGTTGTAGTCTTTTCATTGGCCTTTAATTGATGCTTTTGCAACTAACTTAGTTTTCTCTGCTCCAGAATCTTTAATATCTTTTCCTCCTCAGTTTTCTCTCACTGAGGTTTGAGCTTCTCTTTTCTCGTGTTGTTGCTTTTTGCACTAACTGTTTCTTTCATACTTTAATTTTTTTCATTTCTTCGTTTATGAGCAGGAAATTATTTCCACAATACATTTTTGCATCCGTTGCTGACTTTGTAAAGGTGGAAGCTGCTTTTATGTCATCTGTTTAAATAAATGCATCCTCCATTCACACTGACTGAGTGAGAAGTCGCTCTCCTCTGACTGCAGCTACAAGACGTCTGGCTGAATCTACAGGACGTGACTGTATTTCTGCTGCTTTTAGCTTCGTAACGCTGGTCGAATTTTAACATCATTGTTTTTAACATGTTGTTGATCGCCTTTCAAATCCTGGGCTGGACATCTTCGGCGAACATCCCGGTCTTAATAACTCTCAGCCTGACCTCCTCTGTGAGCAGCTCCTTCAGGAAATGCTTTGCTTCATGTTTGTTATTCTCTCTTTTTCTTAAGGGTTATTTCATGTTTCTATTCGCTGCATTTAATTTAACCAAGGACGTTTTTCTACAAGGTTAAAAATGTATGCATATGTACTCATATGTTTTTCTATACCAAAATGAATGAATGTGTATGCGTGTGTGCATTAGTGCATGTATATCTGAGTTCCTCTTTGTATTACTAATACAGAAATGGTAACTGTGCATCACTAGAACCTTGATTGTTGTAAAATCTGATCAATTGCTAACGATTCATCCAGCTAGTCCATAACCTGATAACATTTTCCAGCAAGTTCCCAGAAAGCGTCCTGAAAAGAATCATCTCACTCTTTTGGTCAGCATGCAGCAGGTGAGCAACATGCGCTTCACATGCAGAAATGTGTCTACAGGCAAACAAGCAGTTCAACATGTATGAAAATGTACAGTTTTAAATGATTGATTATTACATTTTACTTTGGTGCTTGGAAAGTTCTTTGAAGGAACTTCCTCTGGAAAACAGCTGATTTTAAACTGGACTAAGTAAATTAAATAAAATAACGCTCTTAGAATTCTTTTTTTCAATAATTTGTGCCAAATTACATTTATATTTCTAGCTTTCCGGACATTATAAGGAAGTAATGGACCTGTAAAGCAGTCACCAGCTACTGTATAATTAGCATATCTATATACATACACATGTATAAAAACACACACAAAGCAAACACGAGCAGTCCTCATGACTCTGTGTTTTTTGGTTTGGTAGTTTTCAGTCTCTGCAGCTCAGTGAAGCCCTTTGAACTTTGTTTGGAAAAGAGTTCTGTAGCCTGTTTAAAGGTTATTAATATTTATGCAAAGCTGTTGTTCCCACTGCTTGAAACATAAAACAAGTGGCTTTCAGGACATCACTCAGATTTATTGTGCTACATGGGCACATATAGAGGACTAACACACAGACGCTGTGCACTACAGCACACAGACAGACACACAGCGTGGACGTGCATGCACACACCAGACACCAACAACGACAGATTCAGCACCAGAGCTTCATGCTGCAAGCATGATGATCCAACACTGAGAATTATTTCAAATTGAAGTCCAGGATGTTTGTTCAGGTAATTTAGTGCGTAGGCTCATTTTAAGACTAATGGAGCTGCCGATAAGTCAGCTCAGCTCAAGAAAGGAAATAAAAGCTTTGCTATTAAGAATGCGTGTTACACAAAAAGGGAGAATTCTAAAAATGAAAAGATATCAGCTTATTATACCTCAGTGGTTTTTAGGTTGTGGGGGTTTCAGTGCTGCAAGCAAGCAAACCTTGAAAAAAATGGATAACAGTAGGAGGAAAAGGCTTTTAAACTGATGTTAGATCAGTGCTGTGATGCATTAACCGCATTTAAAATAAGTAAAACTACCGCGATTCAAAAATACTGCACTACAAGAAATGTTACTTAAGTAAAACTACAGAAGTATTATTATCAAAATGTACACACATCCTCACTGACTGACTCCATGCATGTTATGCTATAGTCACACATTTTGGTACATGTCACTGTGTGTTAGTAGTGAAACTATCAGGCAGCCTCCTGCTTTCTAAGGATAATCTGTCAAATAACTGCAGTGGAGTACAAAGTGCAGTATTTCCCTCTGACATAAAGTCGCGTGAAATTGAATCACCCTACTTAAGCAAAGTTCAAGTACATCAGATTTGTACTGCAGTACTTACACCTCGTTACAATCAGCTGATTGTGCGCTGTTCCGGACACGATCCCTAACTTCTCTTGCATTCATAATCCACCTCATATTTCATGCAGCGCGCGTTAAAAGATGACACGGCGTGTGTTCACTGTACTCCAGAGTAATCCGAGCAGAGATTTACATCAAATATTGCTCAGCAGGAAATAACCATTAAACAAAACGGCCTTATCACCCTCTTGCAGGTAGTGTCTTTAATTAACTGCGGCGCGCCTCCGCTCGTCAGCCACTCAAACTCGGGGGGTTTTAAGACCCAGCAGAGGTGCAATAGTGAACATCTGTCGCCTCGGTCTCCACAGTATGAATTGCGCCTGGGCTCCGGTCTGAAGACACACGGGCAGCGGCAGGCGGGCTGGCACAGCGCGGACGGACTGGAGCGGACCCGGGACGCGAGGAGATGCCGCTGGACCATGAGAGAAAGTGGAGCCAGACGCACTGAGCCGCGATAAGACAGCGCGCCGCAACATGAAGACACCTATGGTAAAGGTCTCCGCCGTGTAGCCCTACAGGAAACTGTTTGCGCTCGCTTTTAAACCAGCATTGTTCTGCGAAGTGCGCTCCAAACGCCATAACGCTGCTGTGTGTACTCAGTCGGATCAAAAGATTAGGATCTGAACAATGGACATCCAGCTGTGCGCTGTGTTTGGCACTAAGCTGCTGCTTTTTCTTACTATAAATGCTACAGCGTGGACCACAGCGCGCTGGGTGTTTGTTTCTCCTGCGTTTCGTGCAGATGCACACATTTAAAAAGTGCATGAAATCTGATGCCTTTAATGTTACTTGTGTTAATGCTGTGGATGAAATAGATCCACTCATCCTGCAGTCCTTGTGTGAGCGCCACGAAACAAATCAAAAGTGCCATGGGCTGCTTATCATCCGCATCTGTAATGTACTATGGATTTTGAAAAGGTGGCAGCTCAGACTGACGCACAAGGTCAGGTTATCAAACTTTAACTTTTTTTTTTATAGCTTTCGGCGTTTATTGAGGTCTGCAGATGTGCACCTGAACGCACCCGAGTGTCAAAATGCGAAGTAAGTGAAGCTCTTCATTAACAGCCTGACATCCTGTCAATGTCACGATCAGGCCTGTGCCCTTAAATGGAATCGATAAAAGCTTTTTTTTTTTTTTTTTTTTCTTTTTAAGTTTTGGTGGCACGTGACATGAATTACAGGAAGTTGGGGTGTTTATTGACGGAGCGGCTGAGGGTGGTGGTGGTTCCTGTGCGCAGAGGAGGCTTCCTCTCGTTAAGTCTTCGCGCTCAGCCTTAACTCAGTCCAGTGCAACAGGGCTAATCTGTCAGCATCTGCTTGTGTCTTTGTGTCAGCGCCATGGGGTCGCGGTGCTTCTCGTGCTTCTCCTGTGCGCCAGCTTGTTCCTCGTGTACAACGGCAGCTTCAACGGCGCTTCCAGGGACGCCAACGACACGCACGTTCGACAGCACGAGCAGCTGCGGCGGCCCACTGAAGCCTCCGCCAGGGTGGCCAAGCCTCATCCCCCGGTCCTCCAGGGATACAGCGGCATCATCGACCATAAGGTAAACAGATGTGACTGTGTGCGTCTCCCATGACGCGGGGGAGGCGCGGGCGAGTGCTTTCAAATGTGTGGCTAATGCGTTGCCAAGTAGGCACCAAAAAAACAGTTTTACCTTCTCTCATGCGAAAGCCATTTCTGCACTGCATCTTCACTTTTCCCTCCTGACACACACACACACACACATACACACACACACACACACACACACACACACACACACACACACACACACACACACACACACACACCTTTCCTCCTGTCTAATGACCAGCAGTCATCTATCTGCTCGGCTCTTTAGAGAGGGGAGCCTCCCCCTCGTCATTTATCACAATTTTCTCCAGCACAGTGTTGCGCCACACTCAATACCCACCTGTCGTTACTAATAACAGCTTAGGCTAGAAATGAAATCCTTGGCTGCATTCTTACGCTGTAATTGATAAGCCTGGGAGACCTGCAGCTAGGTGAACCCTGACGTCACTGTAGGGGTGTATTGACTTCCATCTGTTTACCATGCCAGGAGAAAACAATCAATGTGAGTACTGGGGAGAGAAAGGCGCTGCAAGTAAAGCAGATCTAATCACCTTTTAAAGGCTTTTTTTTTTTCGGAAACATACAAGACAGCATGCTTCTCTGCAGGCAATCAGGTTGATGGGCTGCTGGGCGGTGTGTGAGGCGTTTTGCACCACCCAGCCAATGATGGATGCAACAGTTCTCCAACCACTGGATTTAAGATGCTTACAATTTAGAGAAATGGTTTTGGCCGGATTCGGCAGGTTATGAGACAATGGGTCCCTGTAAAAGGCTCCCCAGGCGTCCCGTAAGACACCCAGACTGAAAGGGACACAAAATCTGTTTTATCTGGAGAGCGCTGATTGACAGGGATGCTTTAATTATGCAAACAGACGAACGTTTGACTCTTTACACGCAGCAGTGTCGAAAGGTTTACAGAATTAAAGGCTGCAAATCTGATCAATCTGCGTGCTCCAGCCCCTTCTCCCCCTCTGCAGTCTGCAGCCTTCAAATGAAGAAGCACCTGATTCAGATGCGAGTTTCTGGAACTGCAGAGAACCCTGTGTCCATGTGAACGAGTCATTTTGTGGCTCTTTATTACAGCTTTGCGTCTCTCAGTAGGCCGTTTGTGTCTCTCAGGAGTTGTTTTCACATCTCTTTGTAGTTGCTTTGCATTTTTTTGTAGTTGATTTGTGTCTCTTTGTAGTTGCTTTGCATCTTTTTGTAGTTGATTTGTATTTCTTTGTAGTTGTTTCACATCTCTCAAAGGCATTTTGTATTTCTTTGTAGTGGCTCTGTTGTTTCTCTGTTGTCATTTTGCAGCAGTTTGTAGTGGGTTTGTGTCTCTTTGTATCCACTTGATTGACTCTCTGACATAAATGTTAACAGTCACTTCGATCACAGGTGCTTCCCAGGGGCTCGAGGGGTCAGGTGGCTCTCAGCTTGTGTTCGATGGGTCTGTTCATTAATCCATCCATGGCAGGACTCATCAGTGCTGCCAGCTCTGTTTCGAGGAAAGTGTGTGTTGGCAGCTGAGAAACGTTTTAAATAATATCATTTGCGAGCCTCCTGCCTGCTCTTAGAAGAGGCCGTTGCAGTGAGCATGAGAGACACAACATGAACATACATCAGCTGGACAGATTTGGAAGTCAACACATTGTTCCTGAACGTAGCCTGCTTGGTAAATGAGGTTTTTCTAAATTAAACACCGGGGCCTCTGACGAGTCTCTTAATCTTGTGACAAAGTAATGCAGGTTGGCAACAGAAGGTGGAACTATTATTCATTAAAAGAAATCTCGGCGGTGCAGAAACCAGCGAGTGTGGAAAGCTCTCATGTCGGTGACTGTGAAGAGTTCAGCTGGCAGAGTTTACTCAGGAGAAATGCTGCCTGTCTGTCCACAGAAGTTTCCTTTTGCGTCACTCAGCTCTGTGGGAAATGCATGCGTGTGTGAATTCACAGCTCTTCACATATGACACACATAAGGAACATCAGGGGGATATACAGACAAACATGCTATGTTCATCTGATGTTTGTTGGTTTAATCATTAATTAAAAACCAACGTAACTCTAACACTGCACTCAGGGGATTTGGTGACGTCACTATTACAGAGTGCATCGGGCGGTCAGACAATTAAACACACTGTGGACGGACCACGGCTTACCCATGATTTCCAAATGACATGGCAACAAAAGTGAGCAATTGTTATCGAAGCTGTGTGATTCAGTGTTGAGTTGTACTGAACTCTCTGCTCTTGTACTCTTATCTACCTGAAGGAGGGCGTTTAGTCCTGTTCTCAGTTCTCTAAGTGGTTGATTAAGGTTATGGACGTAGCTGTGAGGGTCAAGGTTTGAGTGATGCTTCCTGTCCACATGGACCGTCTCGAATGAGTCCCGTCTGTGCCGGCGACTATGTGTGAACACGTCTCCTTATGCCCAAAGCAGCATAAACAGAGAACGCATGCAAAGACATCCTGTGAATTCAGAATGGACGCTTATAACAAACGTTTCACATGCATTCATCTTTGTTTTCATTTCTAGATAATTTGCTTTAGATAATTGGTTTAATCTGAGGTTTTTGCACAGGCTGTTTGTCACTGCAGCTGCATTAATGGACTCTGTTGTAGAGCTTAGTGCAGTGTGGTTTGTTGTCCCCAGATCGCAGTAATTTAGTTGGTATGATTTTTATCACAGCCGATAGGAGCCGTGCCTAAAAACAGCATTTTCATCTACGAGTGTGAACTTGTACTGCTTGTGTGAGTCTGTTTATAGGTGGGATGTGGATGATGCACCTTGTATGGTACCGAACTTTAAACCCGGTTAATATTTGTCAAGAGCTACGCTCAATACGCCAGAGGCTGTTTAGCTTTTGGTCCTGGAGTCAGAATCATTTCACAGCGAAGTCACGCAGGTCCTCTCAGAAGTCCAGCTCAAATGAAATGAGTCAGTCATATTTTAAGACAGCCGATGGGACTCGCAGCAGCAGCGGCAGCATCTTTTTTCTCTCACTGCCTGAATTGCCAGTATTCAGTGACCATGTATGTTTTGATTTGATGAAGATTTGTCTGTAACGCGTCAGTAAACCCAGCTATGGATGAGAATTGATTTTCCCCTTCTGGCGGAGGCAGCCGAGCATCATAAGTAAACCACCAATTTATTTTTTCTCTTGGCAATAAACTTATTGACATTTTGGTGACAAGGGACATCAATTAGGGCCACGGCTCCACTGAACATCATTTATACTTCTTCAAACCTGATATTATGTCACCCTTCACATTCTGCCACTGCAAGCTGTAATCAATACTTTATGATTTGAATGCACTTTGCTACTAACGGCATGTGGTAGTGCATAATGCTGTACAGCCTCCAATACTTGGACAGCATGGGTGAGCTTCCTCTGTGTGTGTATCGAGAAGTGGAAAAGTTGTTGCCCTTGCCTCACATTTGTTCTCCTGCAGCGCTGAATGATCAGTGTTCGGAAGAAATACTCCGACATGAACATTTGTCTTCTTCATCTTTGCTTGCTGACCTCCCTGCTTTATTGATCTTTCCAAGATATCAGCTGCCTGGCACACAGGGTGCAGTGCCAGTCAGCCTTTGACCGTTTCACTTTATCTTCCACCAGAGTATTAAACTTATCACATCCCAGAAAACATTTTGAAGCCTCCAAGTTTTCTGCAGACTTTTGGCCAAGATGCCAAAACATTTGACAGAACATTGAATTTTTCTTCCTCCTCACTGGGTTAAGGACCAACATTTTAGGATATTTTTTACGTTTGCATCTGAAATCCATTTAAATCCTTTGCACCAAGTGTTTTTTTTCAGTGCAACATGTTTGATTTAGGTCAGAATGAAGGCTATTTTATTTCTAGCTATGCAGCAGCATTGGTTGGCCTGGACATGTGCTGTGAAGACTGGAGGAGAGGGACGAGATAAGGAAGCAAAGAAAGAAAGTTGGAAAAGAGATGAAAGGGAGGAGAAACTCTTGTAGAGCAAGGGCAAAGAGAATGAGAGAAGAGGACAAAACCAGGAAAGGGTAAGGACGGAGACAACGATAAAAGAGAATATAGGACCCGGGAAAGGTTCAGCCTGAGAGAATGAGACAAGAGAGTGAAGAAGGAGGCAGAAACCGACACGTAAGCGAAAGATAGAGAGTGAAATCCCAAGGGGTTTCCTTTCTTCTAGCAGTATCCTCCGTTTTATTTTGTCAGTGAGGAGGAGGAGGAGGAGGAGGAGGAGGAGGAGGACAGGAAACCACTCTCGCATGTCTCTCAGTGGAGATGGGAGGACGAGACGGTGAACCATCTCCCTCTGATTGCCTCTCTGACACCAGCATCGTGCAGGTTTCTAACTGATATCCTGGAGACAGGTGGAGGCCAAGTAATGGAGGAGATTTAGGTGGAGACGCGCAAGGAGGCTTATCAAACACGAGGCGCACCCTGATGCCACGCTGGAAAAGGATGAACTGGGATGACTTTCCCTGTCTAACGAGACACCAGATGTTTTCATGTGATTAAAAGTCAAACTGTTGGAAAGAAGGCGAAGAGTCTGCAGCCATACGAGCGGCTCCGTGCATCACAGGTTCAGCATTAAACACCTGCAACAGTCACTCTTAACTGGCAGCTCACGGACCACATCCAGCCCGCTAAAGCTTCCCATCCGGCCCGCAGAATATTAACGAATTCAGCACATCTCACCAGTGGAGGAGGCTCAGTCCGCCCTGACAGTGATTGTGCCAATGAGCCAAAAAGTCCATAATTCATATTTCAAGAGTCACAGTCAGATTATTCTCCAGCTCCATCCTCTCTGCTCTGTGGACCCACCATCAAAGGGCTCAGCTCCCAGGCTGGACGCTCCCTGGAGCCGACGGCAGCGCACTGGCTGGACCACGGGAGGCGACTCCAGAGCTGCAGGAGGATCACGACGTTTGTCTGTTGGTGCGAGAGGTGACAGTTTATTACTGAGATAAGGACTCAGTCATTGGTAGTTAAACACATATTGAGCACTGGCTGCCTTCTGTACATCTGAGAGCATTTTCTAGTTATGTATCTAGTTATCATTATGGATTTTCATGTTTTTTTAGTCTGTTCAGACTGATGTAGACTCATAAAAACATCAATTTGTAAGAAAGTGAAAATATTAAATGAAAGGCTTAATTTTTGTGTTTATTTATTTATTTTTATTTGAAAGTCCATCCACGCAGTGTCTGCTTGGAAAAATCGTTGCACTTGGATGAATGTATTTGAGGACCTCTGTCCTATGAGGTTGTTGGACAGTTTGGATCAAAGTGAAGATGCAGAACGAGAGATTTTGTCTTTTTATTCCAAACATGCTGATGCTTCTGTTTAGCATGCTAATTAGCACTAAACACCGTTTGGTGGTTATTTGGTGATAAACAACATATGATGACAAATGAAAGTCAAGGAATCACAACAGTGATTATTCATTTATCCTGAGTGGAACATGAATGTCTGTGCAAAGCCGTCTGGCGCTCCATCCAATAGTTGTTCAGACATTTCACTCGAAAAGACGAATGGCAACTTTATGGTACGCTGAACGTCTGGATTCAGGTTTGTTCCAGTCTAGTCACTGGATGTTTGGTCAGCTGGTGGCGCTACGATCACATGCATCCTCTGGGAAGAATGATGTTTGTCCCATATTTCTCTGCGGTCCATCCAGTCAGATCTGTTCAGATAACTGACTGACCAACCCAACCAGTAGACCCACTACAGCCACACCACTCACATTGGAAAAAAATGCCAGAAACTGTTGCGCAGCTGCAGACAATCCCGCTGAGACGGCACAAGAAATCTACAAAGCAGAAACTCTGGACAGGCTCGTTTTTAGACATGTCTGGCCCGGAAATTCTCCCTGTGTAGGTACACTGTGCCTGAAGGCACGAGCTAAGGAGAGCCAAGCCATCTGTGCCAAGGAGACATGACAAGGCATCCTTCTCCTAACCACAGCTTTCGTGACAGCTGGAGAAGTGAGATGTTTAATATTTCATCTCAGGCAGCCGCATCTTCTGTGGTTTTCTCTGAGCAACAAAGCCATTTTTCACCGTTCATTAGGATTTGCTAAGCAATCAGCCAGCTGCATAGCGAGACAGAAAACTCCCCAATTAGGCCGTTATGGCCAAGGACTCTGTAGTCGTTTTATGCTAACTAACAGTGTTTGTCTGCAGGTCTGTGTGTGTGTGCGTGTGTGCGTGTGCATGAACTCTTTGTGTTTTGAACCGTTTGGAGTTTTAAATTACAGCGTGAATTGCACCAAACATTAGCAACAGATAACCACTATTTTTATGCGGAAACCTTGTTAGAATAATAAGAAATGCTCTGTTTTGACTGAAAAGAAGAGAATCATGCTTTCGTTATGCCACAGTGGTCCCAATTGGGGCATAGTCTTGGATTTCAACTTATCTCCAGTGCATTCTGCTCCCGCCAAACATAACACAGCTTCAGGCTCTTTCCAGTGCAGGCCTGGAAAGCAATTACGGATGAGGAGTGGGAGGGGGAGGGAGTCTTGATAAGCGTTCCCTCGACGGAGTAATCTCACACTTGGTGCCTTTTGGCATTCTGTGGTTAGGGAATGGCTGGTGAAGTCATATGTTTTCAACATAAAGGAAGTGGAGGTAAACTCCTCGAGGCGGGTGTCTCGAGCTGAATGGTGATTTCATGCTTCTCCATGTTTTAACCTTTGGTGCTTGGTAAACTGTAGCCCGTGGAGCGCGCTCCTTGTTTGGCCCCCGAGAGACCTGTGAAGACTGTGAAAAGGTTAAAATAAGATAAATGGATGATACCTTTTGGCACAACATCGGGAGATAGATGATAGGCCGCCCTTCGCCGCCGTTAAGAGCGAATGCAAAGAGACGGCTGGCAGGAAGCGCTGCAATAAAACCAAATTTCTCTGCTTTTCCCTCCTCTGGCCCGGCAGACACACGAGGCCGGCCACATTACTCAGCTCTTTAGGCTTGATTAATGAGCGTGTCCTCCGCGGTGGGAGGGAGGAATGATGAAACTGTTAGTTGTATTTTGGCGTAATCTCCCTCTGTATGTCACGAGCCTTCCACATTAGAAACATATTGTCTACCAGGATTATTAATCACACACTCTGGGTTTGCCAAAACAGTGAACTTCTTGGCCAAAAATGGAGTGAAGGAGCAGGACGGTATTAAATTTGGCAAAGTGACACAAGAAATAACAAAAGTTTGGAGGAAACCTCGACATAAAGCAGCAGAGAGCCATGAAGAAAGAAACCTCCTGTAGTGTTTTGCTGATCTGACATTAAATTGTTGCCTCTGCCGCGACGTCTGCCTTCAGTCGAAACAGTCCCAATTACAGAGCGGACTTTGATGTAGGTCCCGTCACCCCCCCTCCATTGAGGAGACAGCGTCATGGCTGTTCAGTCGAATTTTCTTCGGTTCCACGCTCTCGCCGACGAGCCTTCTGATTGCACCTTCAGTGCTGTAGAGGAGTAAGCATTTTTCCTGGGCTCATACCGAGCTGCTTCCGCCTCCTTCTCTTTCTTCTGTGCTGGAGGGACTCCACAGTTATTCAGGTTATATCAACAGCAGGGTCTTTCATGGGACCACGAATCTCTGTAGTGTGAAACAGATGCGGCAGACAGTCCGCGCTCTCCTCACAGCGGTGTCAGATGATGCCTCGCCCCCGGTGCTGGAAAAGTCAAATTGTACATCGCAACCTGAAACAAAGCAAAAATCTGAATAAATGAGTGTCGGAGCAAATGCACATTCTTCCACAGAGGAAATGAGGGCTCACTGATGGCTTTAATGAGTGTGAAAATCATGTGAGTCACCAGATCTCAACCCAGTTGAACACCTATGGGAGATTTTAATGTGACATGCTAGACAGCACTCTTGCCCACCATCATCAAAACACCAAAATGAGGGAATATGCTTTGGAGGAATGGTTTTCAGAGACTTATTGAATCTATGCCAAGGAGCATTTAAGCTGCTCTGGAGGCTCACAATGGCCCGGCAGCATTACTAATACCTCATTTATTTGCTGCCTTCTTTGTCCGTCTTGTGCAGATCGAATAGCAATCAGATTTCAAAAAGTGTAAACACGTCCATGACGCACCTGAAACTTGCTGAAATCTGATTGCTGAAACCACCTCGGCATCTGTCTGTTCAAGATGCATACATAATATTTATGTCAGTAAGACACTGTAGAAGTAGCCCGTGATGATATCAGCTGAATCACCCTGAAACCAGGCGCCTTTCTCCCTCAGGCGTGCCGAGCTGCTGTCGCCTTTTATATGAGACGCTAAAAACAAGAAAAACCTTTCTCTCGAGGGTGATCCATGCGTTTTCCTGTCAAGTTGTTGGACCTAAACTGCTAAGAGTTTATAATCAGGTGAATTACCACCACCCCGCCCAGGAAAACCAAGACAGATTGGAATCAGATCTGTAGTCTGGTTTACAGAGACGTATGCATGAAGGCGTTTCAAAGGAGAAGTGAAGAGTCAAAGTGGGCCTGATGCAGCATTTATGTTGGGACGGATGGCAGAGATGGGAAAGATTCTCATGTTAACGACTCGCAAGCATTCATGGTTTTATAATTACAGTCTCAGTTGTATGAGGAATGAAATCCTGTGCAATAACAATTTAACCCCATCTCCATTAAATGTGGGGTTATTTACAGCGAACAGTGGCCTGAGGCTGATCGAGGCGGCCATATTATTTTTGTTTGACATGAAGGCGACACTTTGCGTTCAGTTTTCCGTCACTTTGTCACCTTTGAACACGCTGCAGATAATAAAAGCCACATTTTTGTTGGTGCAATAGATCAATAAAAAGGCTGCAGAAGGAAATTCTTCATTTACATGTAGCGCACATGCAGAGCCGTCTCTCCCAGTGCGTAATGAATCCCATCTGTGACTCAGAAACATGGCGGAGGTGAGTGAAGAGTCAGTCATCAGTCAGCGGTGATGTTCCCCGGCTGTTCCGTCACTTCTCTGATGGCACGCCGTCCTCATGCTGCAGCAGCAGAGGAGGCGTTGCTGTGCTTCTGCCGTCCGCATGCACAGCAGAGGAAGGAGTCATTTCAGGGTGTGGAGGACAGAACTGTCCTTGCAGCTTTGGCCGTTTTCGCGCTTGTTCCGCGCCCTGTGAATCATTGTGGAAAGCGGGTGCGACTGTTGGTTTGTTCGCTCAGAAACTCAGAAAATTTGGAGCGTTTCTCCGCTTTACGACTGTCCAAAGAGCACCTGTAAGAAAGCGGACGCCGAACCTCTCGCCTCAGTCATCCTCGAGAGCTGAGGGAGCTCTGTGGATGCCGCCGCGTTCGCCTCAGGTTTCAACTTCATTGAGATCTTGGACACGCCTCAGCAGCCGCAAGTGGGTCACGCCGACATGTAGGTCAACAGTGGATGTTCCCAGATTGACAGTACGACTAAATTGATTTAAGGCAGGGAGGCACATGGCGTTGATGTGGTCTAACCCTCACTGACTCAACACATTGTCACCAAAAGAGCCCGCCACTCAATTTCCTGCTGTTAAAGAAACAGAAGACAGACGTGATGCGTGACGAGACGCTGGTGAGAAGTGGATAGTTCCCGGTCGGTGTTCATGACTTCCAGTCTAAATGTGTCCCAGAGCGTCTGCTTTGGAGATGCCTGCAGGTGCTTGTGTGGCATCTCTCTGAATCTCAAAGCATGTTAGGACACTTTAAAGGAGACTGGAGGAGGGGCTAGAACCGCATGCACATCTATGAAGCACCAATCAGCTGAATGGAAACGCCAAATGCAAAGCTGTAACAGGAAGTACAGGAAGTGAAAATTCTGAAAAGGTCATTCTGCTTCCTGTTCGACGTCAGGACGTCAGTTTGCCACTTGGACTTGTGGCGGGTCGTCTTTTTCCAAGTTCAGAGAACGATAGATCGCAGCATCAGCTCTGTGATTGGATGTTTCTTGGTGAAATGCACCTTGGGAGTCACAGAGATCCGTTTTACTTTGGACTTTTTATCAAGGAAGCAGATGTTTTTAAAAGCAGGCGTTCATCTTTTGGACTGATGATCCATCGCTGATGAGTCTAACGATGATCCGAGCTCCGAGCGGGAATCACATAACAACGTCTATGGGAAAAAAAGTTTTATTGATGAAACCAGCGACGGGTGGAATACTGCACCTCATACATTTCCTCTGTGGTTTATAACACAAAATGAAATCATGTTAAAGGTTTCGTGAAAAATGCAGAGCGTTATTCTGTTTCCTCAGAACCAGGAGAAATCTAAAAATGCAGGTTGCACCACTTTCCACTTTTTACTGGATGTGCTATAAAAACATTATGAATTTTAACACTGATCCGCTGTCTGAGGACACAGACGTAACTAAGAAACACTTTGACACAGTCCTGGCGCTTATTACAATCTACATGTAACACAGACAGCTTTAACAGATATTTCATGGCTGCAGAAAATGCTAGAACCTCCTCAGTATTGTTGTTGAGTCCTTATTCTGTCCTCTGTGCTCCTGCTCGCCACAATTGACGTGTGCTGAACAAATAATAGCCTAAATTATAGCCTGACAGCTTCTTTGTAGAATCAATGGATGCGTTTTCTCCGAGATAATAAGCTCAAAATCAAGTGGGAGCCGTGTTCATTAGGAGCCAGCAGGCAGGTTACTTTTTAAAAGGTTCATCTAACTTTTTGTAATTAAATAAATGAAATGCATTGTTTGCCAGCAACACCGAAACGGCTTAAGAAAAACTGGAACGGTTTCCTCATTCATCACTTGGAACAGCACTTTCTGATCACGCCGGCGGGGATTAACCTTTCATTTATGAAAGAATGCGACTTATTTTGAGACGAGTAATCTGTTGAAACCTCTGCCTCCTCTCAAACTGCAGCTATTTGTAGTCAAGATAAACAAATGGAAGTAAGAGTTCAGCATCTTGTTATCCTTCAGGTTTTTAAATCAAAGCGCTCTGCGTCGGTTAATAGAAGTTCAGACGCCGTCCCCGAATACTCAGGTTTCTTTCAAGATCAGGGCTGATGCTTGAAACAAAGTTAAACGTCAAAACATCGAACCTGAGCTGGAAAGAAAGTTTTAAAAATAAGTTTTTAACGCTGCAAGCACTCATAGTTGTCATTTTTACGCTGAGGAAGAGTGACGGAAAGACAGCTGGCTAAAGCTAATATGATTGGCAGATGCAGAGAGTCGTTTCAGCGACGCAGACGAGGGTCTGTCTGTTTATGAGCTGAAGATCACTCCATTTCCCCGGCTCGTAATCAGTGTTAATTCCGCCCTCCATCATCACCTCATTAATAATGCAACGGAAGCCTTGATGATGATGGTAGCATCAGATGCTCACTAATGACTGAGAGGAACAGTATCGACTGCCACGCATTAAAATCAGCTGGAAAGCTTCGAACGCCCGGTTCCACATACAGCCGCAGCAGCCGCAAAATACGCCTGCAAAAGTACTGTACTTAAGCAGTATTCTGAGGTACTTGTACTGTTGTTTCTAATTTTCATGTGATGCTACTTTAAATCTCTACTTACTACATTTATGCGACAGCTGGACTCACTGGTTACTTCTCACATGAAGAATTTACATTAGAAATGTTCAGAAAATAGTCTGAAATGTCACATTAATGTCTTTTTGGGGCCGTTTGTCAACGTTTCACAAAACCATGATGTCTTAATGGAGCCATTTAAATGCTTGTTTGTGGCTCAAAGAAGAAAAATGATCCAATATTTCACCGAGAAGCAAAGATTTGAGAAAAGTCCAAACAATGAATGATTTGTTCGTCTTCCTTCTTTCCTACGACTGTTAATCCTCTCACAACCCCTCAGATATTCATCTTGTGACCCACTGGAGGCGACCAGACTCCATGATGGGAACCACTAGAGGAAACTCCCTTGGTACGTTTAGTTTTTTGGACGTCGCCAGCACGAATAGACGCACAGCATAATGCAAGTTGGCCTGGCTGAGAGCATCATTGTGAAATGGAAAACAGCAAAATAATCATTTCATCTCGACGATCCTGTTTTCATGATCAATGGGAATGAGAATCGTGATTGGAAATAAAATTGGATTTATTGCCCAGTCCTCGTTTGACCTCAGTTCTGTAAAATGCTGCTTATACTTTGATGCATTAGTCTTAACTAATATATGACCAGCAGGCCATTTGTCTGCAAAATGAGAGCCTTTGCTTTGATACGTCCTCATGTATTTTCTTATTTTTTGCTGGTTTTGTCATGAAGCGAAGGATCTGAGCTCTTCCTTCCTTCGCCGCCGCGGCTGTGTGACTCTCATCTTTCCTTCAGCGGGCACTAACATGAAAAACGCTGATCAGGGCTCATTAAGGGATAAAACAGTGCGGGAGCAGCTCCCCGACAGAAGGCTGTTAGCATGCGTGCGTGCATTGTTTGTGTTTTTACGTGTTCCTGGTAGGCAGAATACACTCAGGATTAGACTAATGAGGCTCATCACCTTGCTGAAAAACTGGGACGAAAAAAGACAACGACCTCCAAACAGTCGTTTACTGACGTGAGTCTGCTGCAGAGCTGCTGGGAGGAATTATTCCTCTCATTGTGAAGATCAACCTGTGTGATTGTAACGCTCATTCACTCGCATGTTCCTAATCACCAGTTTGGCTGTTACTGCGTGTCAGGTGTGTGTCCATTAAGTGAATGAATAGGCGTTAGCTTGGCAGTAAACAGCAGCGCTGTGATTCATTTCATTAGCGTTTTCCCATTTTGAGGCTTTGTCTCATAAACGAGCTCTCCTGAGTTTCCACTCGGTCACACTGGGAATCTAAGTTTTATCTTTTCAGGTGCTCATTATCATCATCATCATCATCATCGTCATTGTTATTATTAATGAGTCACTGGAGGTTGCGCAGTCATTGTTGGAAGATATGCTACATAGGCAGATTAATGGATAGATAGAAGTATTGATACTACAGTGATCTGCCTGCAGAAGTACACAAGAATTATCAGCAAAATATAGTGAAATAAATGTTTAAGTATCAAGTCCAAGTACTTTCTCTTCAATGGCCCCGGTTAGGAGGTCATTGAGGTTATTAATGGCCCTGTAGTTGTAGAATATGGTCATGCAGAATAAGGCGTTAATAGCTTCTTTATTATGACTAATGAGGACCAATATGCTGCTAATACGCATGCTAATGAGCAGCTGGTTAATGTGTACGTTAGTATAAAGTGTTAGCGTAGCATTTTACAGCTGTATCCTGACAAGGTGGAGCTCATTTTAACTACTCCAGAGCCAGAGTCCAGAGTCGCGCCCCATCAAAAGGTCACAAGATAAATCTGAGGGGGTCGTGCTGTGAGTAACAATCACAGACGAGGAGAAAAATAAAGTGCTGCTACACCAACTTGTAATCATTTTTGGACTTTTCTCTAATTTTTGCTCTTTTGTGAACGCCTGCACACTGTGCTTTTGCCTCTTTGACTTTGATTAAAGTCTTTGAATGGCATAATCAGAGAGGTTTAGAGGGAAATAACTTGTAGTTAACAGCTTGTTGGTCAGGTTTCCTTCTAAATGCAGTGCAGACTTTAACTGGGTTTGCTTTCCACTGCAGTCGCTGGAATATTGGAAGTTGGGCACATCGAGACAAACAGTTGGTGGCGCTAATTCTCCGGTCGGGTGCCATGAAACCACAGCAGAGGTGGAGACGGTGAGGCGAGGGAGTTAAAGAGCTCCAGTCAAACCTCAAATGAAGGAAAACATGAAGGAAAACACGTGATTCTGTTTGTTTCGGTCGTTAATTTGAGGAGCGAGCCACAGATCGATCCTCAGTCAGACTAGACAGTCGTGCTATTTTGCCCATTTTTTCAAATGTTCTCTGTTTTCACTCAGGTTTTTCTCTATGTGCGAACATAAAACAGGTGGATGGACACACGCTAATTGACTGAAACATGACAAGAACCAAACAGTGCTCTTTGGAAAGGAGCCACAACCTTTAGAATCCACTGACTTCACTGTTTGTCATAAGCAAATCATTGGTTGTTTTTAGAAAGAGTTTAAATATAAAGTTGCATAAAATGGAAATGCTCAAGTGTTTTTAAAGCTGCACTAAAGTAAAATGAGTAAATGTAATCAGTTACTTTCCACCACTGACACATTGCAGATCATCAGCCTGCACAGAGACTGAAAGCAGCACTCACACGTCCTGCCTGCCGATAGGAAATCTGCCTCCTCCCAGGAGATCCCTCCTGCTTGACGAGTGTTGTCACTGGCAGCTGGTGTTTTATACACTGACACACACACACACACACACACACACACACACACACACACACACACACACACACACACACACACACACACACACACACACACACACACACGCCAATGCAGACCCTTTTTGGTTACTGTCTCTCATTATCCTCAGTTCCAGCACATAATGGACACACTCCAACTAGAATATTTATTGTTGGAAGTGTTTTGAGAGGGAAGCAGAGCTTTCCCCCACGTTGGGACCGCAGTATCGCCGATGTATTATTGATGTCTTCTTTTTGTTTTTCTTGGGCTTGTTGTTATATTGCGAGAACACAACCGTAATTGCTCCTTTGGGATTGAGCTCGACGGGATTTATTACACTCGTACTCCAAGATTTAACAGCCAGTCTCGGGACTGGAAGAAGAGGTTTTTGCGTTGGTGTGAAAATTGCCTGTTTGCCCTTGTTCACAACAAACTTGTCATCTCGAGTTTGACGGTTAACAGTTCACTGAGTGCCATATTCAAATTTCCTCCCGCCGTCCCTACCCATGCATATATTTGCCTTCACGCTAGGATTATGCTGCACCTTTTATCTTTCAGTTTCATTTTCAGATGGCTGTATCTAGTGTAGAAGGGGACTTTTGCAGTGCAGGGGTGGACGTGACGTGAGCGCGAAGCAGCGGCTCGCACCTCGCTCTCATCGTCTCATCCGAGTCATCGCGCTCACTAAACTTCCCTTAACAAGATCATCTTCTCGTTATCGATTCGGTCCGTTGTTTGCCGCGCCACGCCGGGCGATAACAATGCCCATCAGCCCCAACAGCTGATCTGAGAGGATTATGGGAACGTATCAGTGCAACCCATCAATAGCCAGCACGGTGATGATGATGATGACGGCGGCGGCGGCCGTAAGCTCGCTTGCAAATGTGAAATCTCCCCGGACGCAGAATTGACTCCAGGTGTCTCAGGAAGGGGCATCCTGCAGGTGTTTTAATGATGTTTGCTTCGCGCTTGCATGACGACCTTATCAGATGTCACAACTGTGGCAGCTGTGAAGCGAGCGAGTGCATTTCTAACTTTCCCTCATCAAAGGATGCCCCTGAAATCCCTCCGTGTCTCTCTCAAGGCCTTGCCCTACATTCCTTGGTCTCCAAAGTGCTTCTTTCTCTGACAGCCACTCCTTTTTCTTGCTCCTCTTTTTCATCTATCAGATTGCCTTTCATTTTCCTCCCCTCCTCAGCCCGCCTCTGTCTGTCACGCCTCCCTCCCCTCCCTCCCTCTCTCCTTCCTAATGTCCCTCTGTCGTCTCCTCCCGGCTCTTTCCTCCTCTCCCTCCTCCGCTCGCCACCTCCCGCTGCAATTTCAGAGCAGAAAGAGGGGAGAGGGAGAGATTCTTTGACCTGCTAAATTGCACCTCATCTTTTGTATTCATGCCAAGGCAGCTGTTCCTACAGGGATGTGTCTGTGTGGTCGCTCTCCTCCTCTATCTGGGTGGAGGTTACAGGGACAAGCAATGGCTGCATCATTGTACAGTCTGCACCAGCAGCTAGCAGGCTGATATGGAGCCAATTAAGGCAAAGGAGTGTGTGTTGTAACAAGGCGCAACCCGATTCTCTCCACACTCCCACTGGCTTGACATGCCGGGCTGCCTGGGTCCGGTCTTTCCAGCAGCTCATACTAATGGAAACCCACGGCTAGAGTTCTCCTCCTCGGCTCGTCTACACCAGACAAGGCGAGGAAGAAGAGAAGGAGGAGGAGGAGGTTCGTGTTTTATCAGGGAGGAAAGAGACAAAAACAAGATGCAGCGCTCTTCTTCTCACCTTTCCGTGCAGGCGGTGAGGAGAGTTAAGGTTTAATGACACGGAGTCCTGCCTGCAGGGCAGAGTCGGCCTGCACACGAGCTGCAGAGGTGTTTGGGATACAAGGGCATTTTTGATTGAGGAGGAAGCACGAGGGAGTCGAGAGGGAGGCGGTGGGTTCAGTGCGGGCAGACACGAGAAGAGAACAGTGGGTCCCAACCTTGACTTGCTTGTGGCCCCTTTATATGAAACCAAGGCTTCTCGTCATAAATTGTGAACGGTTCACCGACACAAGATTTCCACCTGTCAGATTAATTCACTTTAACGAGGCCAACAAGTAACACCAGAATATTTGAGAGTCGAGAAACATCTGAGAAAATCAACATGTTTTTGCACATTAGAGTTGAACTCACTCTTCCTTCCCATCTCATGACTCCGTGTGGGCGAAAGTTTTGGTCGAAGTGGAACAAAGGTGAGCCGTGGATTCTTCTGCAGATCACACAGAAACAGGAAGCTCAGCGGCGAGCCTGTCCATCGTGTGGGCTTCAGTGCAAACGAGCGAGACGGAGCGAATATTCGCAGGTGTTAATGTGACTGTACCCCGGAGATGGTGCGGCTGGATGAACGCTGCTTTCACCTTTTTGCTGCAGCACACGAAACGCGTTCAAGTTGATCAAAGCTGCTGTTTGACAATCATTAGTCGCACAGCCACAGGAGAGAAAGCATTGTTTTACCGGTGTCATCCATCCTTGATAAAACACAAATAATAAACATCTCCTCTCTGAGGAAAGTTGTAAACCAAAGTGATGTCAAACCTTCGTGTGATTTCACTTTATTTCCGCTGATGATGTGACACCAGGTAACCATCAATTTATCCATCAAGTTTGAGCTGCCGTTCAGAGCTGCACCACAACTGTTGTGTTTACTCCTAATTATTACACTTAATCCTAATCAATGCTTTTGTCTCCCACTCAGGCGACAGCAGTCCTCCATTATGTGGCCTTTTTTAGAAATGAGCAGAAACAGCATGAGGTTTGGTTTGCTCCTGTCAGGCTTCTGATCTGACGCTTAAATTTGGGAGTCAGCGTCTGAATTCTTCTGGTTGTGAGTTTGATCGGGGGATGCAGCTTTTGTTCAGAGGTGCCAGATGTGTTGTTTTGCCGTGGTGTGTGTGTGTGTGTGTGTGTGTGTGTGTGTGTGTGTGTGTGTGTGTGTGTGTGTGTGTGTGTGTGTGTGGGTGTGTGTGTGTGTGTGTGGTGTGTGTGTGTGGTGTGTGTGTGTGTGTGTGTGTGTGTGTGTGTGTGTGTGGGTGTGTGTGTGTGTGTGTGTGTGTGTGTGTGTGTGTGTGTTCTCAGCTTGATGTTCTCTGAACTGTTGAATCCCTCTCCAATGGCCGTACACTTTTTACTTTGATCACAGACATGTGCACACAGGCGCACATTAAATCGCTCTGTAGTGCAGTCTGTGTTGAATTTCTCTCTCTCTCACACACACACACACACACACACACACACACACACACACACACACACACACACACAGTGAAGAGCCCTCTTTACACCCCTGTTTGCTTTGAAGATCAGAGCTCAGCCACCAAAACGCTCTGGATGATATCAGTTCATGTTTCCACCAGCACCCCCCAAAATACATCATCAGCCATGTCACTTCTCAAAAAAAAAAAAAAAAAAAACACTCTCAGATACTACTTTTCTTTCTGAAGGAGATAATTGCCCTCCATCAAACATGTCTTCTACTCAAGGTGCCCACAGAAAACTCTGGCCTAATTAAGACCCGAGCGTCCGAGCAGCAGGAGCTGTCAACCTGGAGTGCGACTGCTGACCGCTGGAATCCCTAATTGCCTCTGTTTCGATATCCACTCTCTCCTTCTCGTCCCTCCTCCTCTGCCTCCTCCTCGTCTTCATTAGCTCTCAGCGGAGCCCGCTCCCCACCTCAGCGCTGTCTAATGACTGGTCAAACGTGCATGCTGGACAAACAGCTCCAAATAAGCCCTCCTCCATCGACTCTGCCCTGCGGCGCTCAACCTGCCGGAGTGTGTGTGTGTGTGTGTGTGTGTGTGTGTGTGTGTGTGTGTGTGTGCGCGCGCGCTAACACTCGTCAGCACAATAGGAACAGGTCTGACTCTTATCTAAGCAGAGCGCCTTTACCTCCATAACTGAACTCCCTTTTTCCTCTCTGCCGTTGCCTCCAGCTGTTGTGATTTTACTCTAATTGCTAAGTGCACTGGTGCTGCCCCTTCCACACGCTCCTTCTTTGCCGCTGTTGACTCTAAATGACGTTTTGTTTCTCTGCTCCTTTGCTCTTTCCATCCCTGTCCATTTTATTTCTTAAGCCCAATAACCACAAATCACACATTTGCCTCGAGGGGTTTTCCAGCGCAGACAGTGTACGACACCCTTTGTCCTAAGATGCCTCGGAAAAGGAAAAACTCCCCAGAAAACCCTTTAAGGGGGAAAAATGGAAGAAACCTCAGGATTGCATGCAATAAGTGTCTGTGCAGAACGGACCCTTACGGCACAGACGATCAATTATATATCGATTGTGAACATGTTTGAAGACTTTGGAGCCGGGAGGACGTCAGGGCAACCTCAGGAGTCGCCAAACAGACGTCACATGACCTCATCTCCGTCATGGAGATAAGGAAAGAGGAGAAAGGAAGAAGAGCTCGAGCACACCTGTCGCACAGAAGAGAAGAAACAGACGAGAACAGCAAGCACGTAACCGAGACAGAGGGAGAGACATGAGGATGGAGGGGGAGGAGGAGGGAGGAAGGATAAGGAAATCCTTCCTCCCTCCTCCTCCTTTTTATCCTCCCATATCATAAATTGCACATTTTGGCTCTCACAGTAGGAACCAGCTTGACTTATTTTTAGGGCGTTTTTGTCCCTTTTTTAATCCGATTTTAGAGCTTTTTTGGGCAATTGTGCTTAATGATGAAAAAACACATCAGCATTGCAAATATCCCCTCGATTCATCTCAGCGAGATTTGTTTTAACTTTCCCCCGCTGCCAGACACAGCTGGCTCTGCAGAGGACTGCGGTGCCACTTCCCCCCGACCAGCCCGTCCTCTGCTCTGCTTTACTGATGCTGCATTTGTTTGATGGGTTTTTACAGTGTTGGTGGTTTTTAATGGCTGCTGCTGCTGCTGTCGTTTGCTGGTTTGTCTTTTGGGATGGCAGCGTCGGTCCACCACATTTAGCCAGTGAAATATCGCAAAATCCACTCGCTGGATTGTCATTAAATTGTTTTACAGGCGTTCATGGCTCCCAGTGGATACTGAATGACTGTTCCTGTAGTGCCGCCATAAGGTTGACATTTGTGGTTTTGAGCATTTGGCTCAAAGCGCCGCCAAGTCTCTCAGAGCTGCTGGTACGGCTGTCGACTCTTCAGCTCATTTGTACAACTGCTGCCTGAAGGGGTTACTCTGTACATATGGCAAGAACTGTGATTGGTCAGCCTGGGGCTGCTTGTGTGTCCTCCTCCGAGTGTCTGATGCCTGCAGAGGCTGCTGAGAGCGATGCTGTGGTATCCACCCCTTTTCAAAGCCATGTCCCCCGCAGACCTTCTGCCACCACAGCCCGGCCACGAACGAGTCCAAAACAGCGAGCGCACAAAACATCCTCACTCAGTAATGACACAAGGCGGACCTTTCCACCCGTGCTCATGACCCAAAGTAAATGAAATAATTCAAATACAATTAGTGTGGGAGCGTAATTAAGGCAGGTTATGACCAGATTGCGTGCAGTACATACATGATTTGGTGATGTATAAATCAAAGTCTGCGCTGCAGGTAACTAAATCCACCTTTGTCTTAGCGGCGCTAACACTTTGCTCTGCTGTAAGCTGCATCTTTGGTTGTTTTCCGATCAAAAGTGGCTTTGTTTTTCCCCACTCATGTGATCGACAGGCCATGCAGGACAAAAGCTGCATTCACGACCCAGTGAGCAACACATGGGGGTGAAGTACAATAAAAGATATTTATATGTATATTGAGGCCAGAATTCCCCGGCTCCTTTTGTTTTTTAAGAGATTTCTAGAGCATGTTTGCTTCAAACCACCATTAATTTCTGACTGCGGGTAGAAGTCCTCTCTCAGAGGACGCTAGAGAAAACAAAGGCGTCTTTGACGAGCCTAAAGGTCAGCTCGGAGGAGGCTGAAAACGCTCCGTTTTGTGGTATTTCCGGATGGTACTAGACAGCCAGACAGCGTCCTGCTGGGCTGGATGATTGCCACCTCTCATAGCTCACATTTACCGGCCATATCCTTCGCATCCTTGAAGACCCGGCATCCTCACTAAGCCCTCGCTCGATCCCCCTTCCTCCTGCGTTCAGCCACACAAAATCAATAACAACACTCGAATGCTATTTCTCCGCTCTGAGGGGGCACAGCATACGTCAAGCGTAATGGTTCACTGCAGCGTAAGTATGTCTTTTCCTCAAGGGACCGAGCTGAGTTGGAGAGGGGAGGGGGGAGTCGGGTGAGGAATTAAAGCTGATTTCATGCCCCCTTAAGACCCTTGTGAGTTTTAACCACCAATTATTGCCTGTGTTACCCATGAGCAACAGAGGGCCCTGAGCACCGACTGCAAAGCCAATCAGGCCGGCCGAACGGCACCATCTTCTCCAACTACAATCACAAAGTAATAATATGTGATTATATGAATCCTCTGTGGCTTTTATTCCTCCCTGTACTTTAATCACGCCCTATTTTACACGGTCTTCACATGACACTCAATAACCAGACTGCCCAGAATAACAGTGGAAACCCACTATGGCGAGCATCGTGTGTATTCAGCACTTGAATCAACAGCAGAACACTCTGCAGTAACGTCTCACACACCCACCCCCGTCTCGCTCCGCTCTCAAGGATACCACTTCCCCGGGTGATCTGGCACCAGCCTGCCTCTCTTCCCCCCCCTCCACCGCCGCTCAAGGTTGATCCCCGCAGCTCTGACAGCCATGTTTTCCAGGGGTTAGGAGGTCAGGCGGGGCGAGCGGTCGGGCGGGCGATGATGGTCCACCTGGCCCTGTGAAGGACGGGCCCGCTGGAAGCAGAGGAGGGTTCAGATGCCGACAGAATGAGGAAGCAGAGGGCAGCCCCCGCTGTCGGGGTTGTGGCTCCTGCAGGCGGAGCAGAGGTGTGATTGGCTGTTGATTGTCTGCAGGTGGGTGGCTTTGGTACTTTTACTAGGCCACTGTGGATGGATGGAAGAATGGGAAACCAGGGCAGGCTCCCGGTGTGTTCCACAAGTGGGACAAGGTTACTCTTCATCCCTCTTAGGCTGGAAATCACACTGTGAAATGAAAATGATTTTACCCTCTGAGCTAATAAGTCATAAGTGGAAAGCTTACAGGGTCCAGCTTCTGAAATGTGAGGATTTGCTGCTTTTATCTGTTTGCTCTGATAGCAAATTGAATTTCTTTGGCTTTTGGACCACGGGTCGGACTAAACAAGAGTTTTTTCTGGGAAGCCATGATGGCCATTTTCATTATTTTCTGATCTTTAGAGACCAGAAGATGGATCTTTAACGTCGACAATAATTGGCAGATTAGTTTAGAATAATAGCTTGTTGCAGCTCTGCAACATCAAATGTTTTCTAAACCTTTTTGCACCTCGTCTGGTAATCAAATAGTAGACGGATGGTCTTTATTGTCCCTCTTCATGCCTCACATGAGAAATACACAATGTGCATACAGCTTAAATATGTACATATATTCACAGTTATTCCCTGCATGCAGAGGCGCTGAATGAATTATTTCTGTTTTTAAAAAGTCTACTTATTAATGAACGGGATACGTTACAACAACCTCAGTTTGAAAGTTATGTTGTGCACATTAGAGCCAATCAGGTCTGCGTTTAAAATCAAATGAAGTAAAAGTACACAAGTGTTATCAGCAAAACACGCTCATCAAAAGTAAGAGTACTCACTCTTGAGGAAAATGTCCCTTTTGACACCGCTGGAGTTTACAGATGCATCGGCGCGTCAGCAGCATTTTACTGCTGCAGCTGGTGGAGAGGGAGCGACTTTAACTACTTTATATGCAGTTTGGTAGAGTCTGGTGGTTCCCAACTCGGGGGTCGGGCCCTCCAAAGGGTCACAAGATAAATCTGAGGGGTCATCAGATGATAAATGGGAGAGGAAAGAAGAAAAAAAACTATCTTCTAACACACACATTTATACAATTTAACAGCTCACAGACCTCTGAAGTGTGGCAGAGGCCCCAGCTAGACACTACTTCTATGTGAGGGGCCGCAGCTCCAGGCTGTAATGGGCCCTTAATTATTATTTTTTAAGTATAAAGTAGCATAAAATATAAATACTCTAGTAATTGCAAGTACCTCATGTATGTACAGAAGCTCGTAGAGTTCAGTGTGATGTCTTATTTATTTGATGCACACAGCTCCTGCACACGTCTCAAAATCCATTTCTACCCAGACTCCACTGAAGTTGCAGAAGAAACGTGCACTCGTGTCGCTTCGTTGTGCATTTTAACAACGAGAAATGATCCTGGAATGGTTTTGTATTCTGTTAGATTGTCTCAAAACTAAGGATGACTTCTCAGAGAAGTCAGAGGGCTTTTAAGTGGAGCAGCTCCACTGTTTGATGGCTATAATATGTGACTCAGCGGAGAAATGTTTGCTTTGTGCCAACCTGAAAAACGTCTCCTGAAAATTGCTTTTCCTCTTCCTTCTCTATTTTTATGCCGCCAGTAAGACAAAAATAGCCTAATGGTAATCAGAATACATTATTTATTTTGGCTATTCTTCTGGGTTAGATTACTGATTGTAGCTTTGATCAGCTGATGTAACTTGATACACTTTTAATGAAGCGTAACACTTGGAGTTTAGACACAGTAAATCTTTTAATTATGATCAAAGGTGTGTTGTGTTACAAAGAACAAAGCCAGCGATTTCAAATACATAAATGATGGATATGTTTTGAATTATGAAGCATTTATTCCATGAATCATTGAGCGGAGCACCGTTTTCACGGAGATCGTCGGGGATGGATCCAATCTGAATGAAGCGTTCAGTTCAGAGTCTGAGGTAAACCACAGTTTACCTCGACTCCATCACCTCAACGCAAACCGCCATATTGGACGGGTCACGTAATTCCGGCTGAAATGGAGAGCCCCGTTCAGACCATCCAGCCTATTTCTTGGTAATAGTCTGACCGAGCTGCCTGAAGAGGCCAATTCTGACCAGCGAGGCTCACTTAAATTCTCTGTGAGACAGAGGAAGCGAGAATAGGGTCTGTGGAGCCACTTAAAAGCCCCTGGGTGAAAATGGGATTTCTGACCTGCTTCACTGGTGCTGCAGCTCTCCAGCCAGATTGGCTGTCAAGGCGCTGCCAGGTGGGAGAGGGTAGGGCAGGGGGAGATGGGAGGAATGGATGGATGCTGCTGCTGCTGCTGATGGTGTAGGCCGCCTGGACCTCATTAGCTCAACATTTCATCAAACACTACGGCACCGGGGTGGCTCTCACTGCCTCCATACGTCTCTTTTCTCCTTCGCCATCTTTTCTTTTTTCTCTTTTTTTGTAGCCGCTTTCTTCTGTCTCCTTCTCTCTCTCTCTCTTTCTGTGTGTCTCCCTCTGCTCTTTAAGGTCTCATTAACTAGATGAGTCTGCTCTGCTGGTAATCTGCCACTAAGTCAAAGTCAGCAGCTGAGGATGATGATGACACATCTCCCCTCACCACACACACATCCAGCCATAATCATTTGTTCTTGTTAATGCCACAGAAATGTAAATTTGTCACAGCTATATGAATGTAAATAAGCAACGTGTTTCTGCTGGGGAGGTATTTCAGGGCACATTACGGGGCTGTGCAGGCCTGGTTTGCATATCATTGATTTTCAGAGCAGGGGTCTGTGTGGAAACAAGGAACATCCACATGCACACACACTAAGATGCGTGGCAGACACACACCAGCAACATGTAGATCTTAACATACGCAAACAGGTCTAATGTTATTCATGCATGTGCACGCACGCTCAAATGAGCAAGGTGCAGAGGAAAGAGGCCACGCTTAATGAACTATACGGTAAGACTGTCAGTGTGGTCTCAAACGGTGGCTGCGTCTCCAACAACAATAACAGGGGATGATTGCGTGGCTGTGTCAGAGATGATTTTTATAATTACAGCCATAGACGTCATTTAAAACGGTAAAATACCACGAAATGCTTCAGTGGAACAGATCCACAGCTGCATCTTTTCCTGTCATTATTGATTAATCTGTCAGTTATTTTCTTGTTTTGCACAGTTTTACACATGTCCAAATTGACTTGTTCAATTTGCTTGTTTTGTCCAACCAGCAGTCCAAAGCACAAAGATATTCCGTTTATTGACATGCTGCAGACTCAGAAAACAGGCAAATACTCGAAAATGAGAAGCTGGAAGCAGATTTTATTTATTTATTTTCAACAAAGAACAGGAATAACTGACAATGGAAAAATAAAATCCTCAGGAGATGTATAATAAAAAAAAACTTTTACGTAAGCAAGTGCATATATGTACTGCACAGAGGTACCTATATGCCCTCAAGGTATGGCATACATGTCCCCAAACAGAGGTTAACAATAACAGGTTAAACATTCTTTGATGATCCATTTCATTGCAACGTGCTCTGGCTGTTATGAAGCAAAGCACTAAAGGATTTGTGTGTGTATTTAATGCACATATTCGTGATTTGTTATTGTTCTTATCGGTAGTATCGTTTCTATATTAAATGCTAAATACTTTATAGTTCAGATTTGATCATTCAGTATGAATTTCCTGCATCTGAACTGCTGTTTTGGAGGTAAACACACATTCCTGGGTTGTGTGCGAGTGGGAGAAAGATGTAAGGTGAATCCTTTGTAAGACCCCGGGGTTTCTACCAATCGCAAAGCAATATGACAGGCTACATATCCCCAGGAGGCTCTGTCGCTACCCATTTGTCAACAAAGCATTTTTTGCCTCAAACACATAGTGAAGCTTTTTACCAAAGTTCCCCTAGGTGTGCATTTCTGTCTGCTTTGCATATTTCTGTATAAGCCAGGGCCAAACAGAACTTTCAGAGCATTCCTGACTTGTGGAAAAAGAAGAGTTTGTCGAGTTTATAACAAATATGGTGCAAAACTAACATAAGAATTCTGCTGGCAGTGCTGCAGGTGTTTCCACAGGGAGCGAGGGGCCAAATGTTTTGATGCACAGTATATTTTTATATGTGAAAGTTTATTTATTTTCCCCTGTTTACTTCATGTTTCTTCTTTTTCCTCTCTTGCTTCCATCAATCAGCCTCTCAGGATGCACTGCCAGACCTGCGCCCTGGTGACCAGCTCAGGTCACCTCATCGGAGGCGCTCGGGGCGAGGAGATCGATCAGGCCGAGTGCGTCATCCGAATGAACGACGCTCCCACCGCCAGAGGTTACGCCCGCGACGTCGGCCGCCGCACCTCCCTGCGTGTCATCGCTCACTCCAGCATGCAGAGGGTCCTGAGGAGTCGCCACGAGCTGCTCAACGCCAGCCAGGACACGGTGTTCATCTTCTGGGGCCCCAGCAGCTACATGAGGCGCGACGGGAAGGGCCTGGTGTACAACAACCTGAGACTGATGAACCAGGTGCTGCCCAAACTCAAAGTCTACATCATCTCCTGGCAGAAGATGCTGCAATTCGACGAGCTCTTCAAGAAGGAGACGGGCAAGGACAGGTGAGGGATGATGGGAGGGCGTCAGGGTGCAGTGAGGATTGAGATGCATGGAGGACGGCGTGTTTAGCTCCTGAGGTGACAGCAGCGTGGATAGAAAACACATTTCTCTGTCACAGGTTCTCACATGAGAGAATTTGCTGCTTTTTCTTTATAATTTAACCTCTTGGTCAAATAATAACTGCAATTTGACAGCTTCACCTCAGGCTATGGGGAGAATATGATCAGCATTTTTCACTATTTTCTGTCTTTTCGTTGACTTAACGATTATTTCAGTAAAAAGCAAAAATCTGACAGATCTGCTAGTCATGAACATAATCTTTAGTCGGAGCCTTAGATTACACTGACATCATAATATTGCTTTGTTTTAGTTAAAAGCTCATATCAGTGTGCTGAATTTGCATATGCTTGAGGACCAGTGCTCTCTAAATGAGTACCTTTACTCACATCTCAGTATCACAACTTTCTAATCGGTGTAGTTATTGTAAGGATCAGACAAAAGAGGCACCCTGTCCTGCTCAAACGAGCTGCAGAAGCAGGCAGAGATGTGCAGCAGCATGAGGAACAATGTGAAGCTCAGTCCAGGCTGGTGGATAACAGCTTCCATTTCTCCTCGGGGCTCCAAAACTCTATTTCTTTAAGCAGCCTTAACAGAATATTTTTTGATATTTTGTGCAAATGAAAACTTTTTCCCCCTCTCTCCTTTGGGCCAGAGGAGAGAAAGTGTTTTCTGCAGCTCGCCTGCTCACATAAAGCAGCCCCACACATAGAACGACAGATTTCCAACATCGTCTGACCTTCAAGGAGACAAAGTCAACGCTGCTCTGACGTGTTAGAGGTTCATGGCTTCTTCAGCTACACTGTACAACAAACAGTTCAGTCATTCACTGTGCGCTTTGTAAAAATTCTGCCACAGTTTTTAGTATTTTGTACCATGAATTAGTCATTTCTACCCTCAAAACTGATTAAAGTAGAAACTGTTCAGATGCTTTTATAATGCAGTTCAAGCTCTGACTGTGTCAACAAAAGCACATATTTTACAACACGACACCACATTAGCTGTTTCTTTGTATCAAAAATGATGAAAATCAGCTTGTAGAGACAATTAAATGCCTTTAAATGCTCTGATTTTCACACTTGGTTGTAGTAAGAATAGAGGGAGGGAACTTTTGTTAATTATAAGCTAACAGCATCAGTTATTAACTTCCATTTGTAGCTTATAAGCGGCTTGTAACTTTGAGGCCCTCAGCTGTATGATGCGGTCCTTAGTTTTGGTTGATGAGCTACTTGTTTCACATGTAAACAAATTGTAGACGACGGCGCTCGCATGCCAGGGTGCACAGCAGGAAGCTGCTAAGTAATGACTTTTTGTCAAAGTCATTACGTTGCAACAGTTCTACCAGTTGTGGGAAGCCTCAGAAATCAAAGGCTGTCGAAAAGCACGGCGCTGCTTTTACTGGTTTTTTGAAAATCAAGCTACATCAGTAGTTTCACAAAAATATGTGTTAATTTCATGCATTTAGACGCCTCTCGAGTCCCAGATGTTGGCGTTTCCTGCAACTTCTTGAAAGTATCGCCAAAGGAAACGTTTCAAAATGGTCGAAGCTCAACATGAAATACTAATGCAGCTTACAGAGAGAAAAGCATGCCATGTACAAATGGTTTAGAAAACACGGCGCCGAGTCGCTGCAGCACCTTCTCTCAAGCTGAACAGTGATAAAAGAACTCAAATTTAATGAGTCCTTGCTGAGTTCTCAGTCCTGTGGCCATTAATGCTTAATGAAAACACTACCGCACACCCTCTGTTTGTGTGTCTCTCTCTCTTTGAGTCCTCGTCAGTGGAGACCGAATCTGACTTCAGCCTGAGAGAGATGTCAGGGGAATAGCTCAGACGCCCATCCTTCACGATCTGTGTGTACAGTCATGATAAACACAATGAGCAGGCGGCTCCTGCTGCACTGTTTCCTTCACAGTGTTAAGCATTAATATCTGTGAGGCTTATTTGAGGTCATTTCTGCTCCGTGGACTGTGTAAAGTATTACTTTTATATCTAATATTTAGGAAAAGTTTAAAGGGTGTTATCGAGATGAAAAATGTGGTGTTTCTTTATGAAATAAGAGTATTTTAATCTATGAAATGAATCTTGCCGTCTTGAAGGATTTAGGAGCCTGTGTGAGCAGCACTCGTCGCAGAGTTTCTGGGTGATCAGCTGTATGATCGGCAACCCTGCGAGCCTGTAATTGTGATTATGGGTTATGCCTTTTCAGGGAAGGCAATTAAGATGGTGTGGGAGGTTGTCACATCCGCCCATTTTAATAACACCAGCAGAGGAGCAATGAAAAACAGGTGTCCCTCTGCATCCCCTGTGTTAAATTGCCAAGCCGGAATGAGCCTCTATTGGTGATTAAAGGCAAATTAGCTTTTGAAATAACTTCTTTTTTTCTGTTAAGTGTTTTATGTTCCCGTAATGCGTTATTGTAACCGCTAACTGCCCCGCTGTGCTGCGCTGTTAGGTTTCTGCTCGATACATTTGGGCCGAGTCGTGTTGGAATAAATTGCGTGGGGTGCGGGTGAGATATCATTCAGCTGTCAAAAGATCACAGTCTTGATCCCTTTAAAAAGCAAATCTACCTGCTGCTGAGAAAGCGGAAAAAACGCCAGCTAAAGCCTCGGCAGTCGGAAACCGTTCTGCGGTGACTTATGAGAAAAGGTCAAAAAGCGGGAAAGAGAAGCCACAGCAGGCCCGCTGTGCGACAGATCGCGATGCAGCGCAGAACAAGTGGCCTCAGCAGGAGACTGAAACGGATCCAGAGTGACCAGAACCAGACCTGCTCATGAACCCGAGGTCGTAGTTATCTGTTCCCAGAATTACACCCAGGAATCCTCTAAAGAATCAATTTAGGCATAAAAGGTCGCTGATAACAGCAAAGAAAAAGACACATTTACCAGGAAATTCACTCCTGCTTCAAGCACAGTGGAAGAGTAACCTTTAAAGGCCACGCACGCCCCCACATGTGTATTAAGTTATTTTGGCTGCGGCTCAGGTTCAAGGTGGGCAAACCTCTGCTGGGACATACGAGATGTCACCAAATTACTCCAACTAATACCAAACATAAAGGTGTCATTTGTCCCGGCCTGTCAGGCACGGCAGAGGTACCAGAAGAGTCGGGATGTCAGATGAGCACAAAGTGTGTTTGCATCCACCCGTTTCTATGCGCATTTTCAATTTGGGCATAAAAACTTGAAAATTGAAAAAAGAACTTGCAAATAAGTTTTCATGCTTGGCTGAAGTGGAAAAATAGAAAAGGCAACAAAGTGGAAACATCGGATCTGTGTGGAGCGATAAGGAGACTAACTGTCCTCAAAGTCAGATTTTCATGGAGTTTCCATTGTTTGAGGTTTGACTGGAGGTCTTTTCATTCCATCATGTAGTTTGTGTAAAAACCAGAGAATCAGCGCCAGCAGCCGTTCACCTCCACGCACACGCCTCCAAATACAGAGGTTCAAATCTGTGCTGCGGTACATGGATGGAACTTGACTGCAGCCTGCGTACGCCCACTCAGACTTGAAAATTCAAGGTCTGATCAGCCAAAGTGAAATCGCCCATGTAGGTGGACCATAGGTGTGCAGGGCAGAGCCCACGAACCAGGACGACGTGAAACAGTGCTGGAGCCACTCTAAGGGGATTGCATGTAGTATATTTTGGTGGAAAAGAAATTAAATGCGTTGGCCAGTGAACATTTTACTGATGTTCAGTGTCAACATTTTTGATATGTGTGAAAACATTTCATAATTCGGTGAATAGAAAATGTAATCCAGCCAGCAGTACGTCTCCAGTCGCATTTGTTGTCGCTAATTATTTGTATTTAAACATAATGTCCTGGAGACGAGGTTTTAATGTGCACGCTGACTCACTGGGACATTTGATGGAACTGAGCCATTGTTAACGAATGTGTGTCACCTTTTTTTCATTTAAATGTAACCGAAAAGAAAACCTATTTGGGTTGTTTTTTCTGTTTTTTAGCATCTCCAGAAGCAATTATGTGGTTGAAATGAACAAGCAGTAGCCTAAAACCATGTTAAGAGGGAGGATGGATGGAAAAATATGAAATGGAAATGAAAAGAAAACCATGCTGCAGCAGGGGAGAGACAGACTGTATAAGCAGGGGAAGTGAAAACATGCATGGAGAGAGGTTGAACACCAGAGGAAAGAACAGCTTTATCTCTGCCGTTTTCACCGTGATGCGATCGAGCTGTAGATGCAGACAGCCTTGGAAAGTGAAGTACCTTTTTAAATAAGTAATAGGAAACAACAAACAACATCTAATCACTGGGGTTGAAGGTGTCAGGTACAGATCAGCCTCTCACTGTGGGCGCCTTCTGGTGAAAATAAAAAAACTGGACCTTGATATCAAATAATGATTCATAAAAAAAAATGTCTTAATATGCTTCGGCTGCACAAGAGTACGCTGAGAGATGTTCTGCAGGTGTTTCAGCTTTGACGAACGCCACCTAATCACTCCTTCATGTGACCTCTGCCTCGCAGCAGTTGCATAACAACCATTATGATAAACTCAATGACGAGCGCTTTAGAAACCGATACGACGCCACAACAAAAACCAGAGCAGCACAATAATTCTCCTCCTCTAATCAGCTTCTGCTTCACGCACAAAAAACAAAAAAACACTCCTATTTGATCAAGTTGAATCTGTAATGCTGCTTTGGTCAAATCAAGTTGTTTTCCCGCATCAAGCGCCATTATCTTCAAACCAGTCATCTCCTTTATCAAATACGAGCGTTGTTTGAAAATAATCTCTCATTTTAATAGAAATAAGATTTTAAGACTCAAGGATCAAGGCACAATTAAACTACTCATTACATGCGTACTTTCGCTAGCTTTACAACACCAAACTGTGTAAACACGAGGAACAGCGCTGTTCTGCATCACAGGGATAAATCTGTGTTCCCTCTCACAGCTTGCTTCCAGTCCTTTTAAAGGCAGCCATTGACGCTAAGATCTTGACATTTCACACCACATTATTCATCAGCATGTACATAAACAAGGAAATGAGGAAGACTTCTTAAGTGAGATTAGCTGCATGCCTCTTGACTAAGACCTCCGCGCATCCACCACAGATTGCATGGTGACAAGATGTTGTGCTTTGAACTTTGAAAGTTTTCTCATTTGGAAAAGAGGTGTGTGTGTGTGTGTGTGTGTGTGTGTGTGTGTGTGTGTGCGTGCGTGTGTGTGTGTGTGTGTGTGTGTGTGTGTGTGTGCGTGTGGGCGTGCGTGCATGTGGGCGTGTGTGTTACCAGCCTGTTGTCATAAAGCCCAGTGGCTGTGTTTGCATATCACAACAAATCAACATGTTCCAGACAACCTGGGTCCTGTCTTAATTAAATGAAAATGAGAAGTCTGTGCTTCAGCTGCGATAGCATCACTTTGGCTCGACGCTGTTGTTTGTCGCATGGACAGACTCTAATAAAGATGAAAGCCGGACAAAGGTGCTTCGTCACCGTTGATCACACCGTCACTCGGCCAGCGCACACTTAAACAGCAGGGGCAGACCGTTTGTAGACAGCAAACAGGGTTGTATTAAAAGTTGGATTGGGTTGAAATGATGAAGGAGGAAAGTTGTTGCGGTTGTTTGCTTGATTGTTCAACAAGAGCAAAATTAAGACGTCTCAAATCACTCCTCGTTTTCTACATACTGCGCTGTATTTACTTTCTGCCATTTTATTTGTGTCTCCAAAATTCAGTGTAAATGTGTGCTCTATTTTGTCTCCTCAAAAATCCCCCAAATCGAAAGGTGTCCTTGAAATGTGCACCACTTTCTGCTAACAATCCTACATATTAGCATTTTCTAGATGTGAAAATTACAATTGTTTGAGTCTAAACGTGAGTGATGACACAAAAATGATTTAGAAGTGTCCAAAATCACAGTTTACTGCTCAATGCCAGCAAACAATTGAATGAGGAAGTGATTTCAGACACAGCCTTTTCCATAGGCACACCAACCATACGTTAGCATGCTAATGTGCTACCGCTGGCATGCTAGCTGACTGTAAGCACATGAAAAGCCATTATTAACTTTTAAAAATTTACATTCATACACATTTATACACAGACAAAAAGAAAGATGCTCAATGTATAAAATTGACTGTATTTATTGTTTTTTAGTCTTTTTCACTTGGCTGACAAGTATGCATCACCATGTTCACTTGATAGCATCAGCATGTCAAAGAACGCAACATTAATGTTAACTATAGCATGCTAATCTATAGAAAAACATTTAGCATGCTAATGTTAGCATGCTAACCTGCAGGTGAGGTCAGGTCATGGTGATTCTTTGTGTGGCAGCTTGTTACATCCATAGTTTGGATGCTAACATGTAGCCATGTTAGCACTGATCTGTTAATCTATCGGCTAAGTATGTGTACACGTGGAGTTTGACTCTGGTTTTAAGTTGCTCTCAATGTACTTACAAACAGAACAGTTTACAGAAAGGTAGAAATAGACAAACTGCTTGGTTTTCTTTTATGACCATGGCTGCTTGTTAACCAGTGGTGCTTCATGTCTTCATGTGCTTCAGACCACTTCCAGAGCTGGTTTTCAGTCTGTTTGATAAAGGGTTTGGATTGGTCCCAACTATCTTCACATCCCATTTGGACTGGGGCAGTTAATTTATGCATGTCTTATTTGGGTAGATTTTTCACTGTTCTAAAAAATTAAACCTGTATAGTTTCTTGGCAATAGTTTTTCAAAATATTTTCACCAAATATTTCCAACCCAAGACAGTAGAGTTTATCTTCATACTTAGACTCTGGGGTCCTGTCTATAACCAAACTCCTTTCAACACGATGGGAACATTTCCACTTCCCAGGAAGATGTGTGTCTATTCCACCATCCCCAAGCGGGGAAGTCTTCAAAACACAAATGTAAAACAGGATTTCTACTCAAGCATTTTCACCTTACATAGATCCCCCCTACACTGTCCTCTCTGTGAGAAAACAACCAGGTAAACCATCCACTCCAAGCATGTCACCCTTACCAAGTGGAGGCGAGCATGGTGTCGAGATTCCTGCCTGCTTGTTCTCGTCAAGACTTTTGTTATCAGGCTGAGGCTTTGTTTCTGTGTCGCGCTGAGTTAAAACCTGAGCTGCTGTGGAGGCTAGTGTGCATGTGTGGGAACAGACAAGACCCAGCTTTCTGAAAGCAGCAGGGTGACGAGGTGGTCGAGAGATCAGCAGCTCATCCTGTCAACCCGCTCTGAAGCTATGGGTTGAACCTCCTCCTCCCCAGGTCACATTACTTTAAAATATATGATGAGTTGTCGTGGAAGAAGAGCCAAAGAAAAGTTCAGATTAATTTTGATTAAAGGCTATTTGAAATTAAAGATTCGCATCAAACGTTGTACATACATTCATGGTTCCTGAGGCTGCATCCTAATGCCTTTTGCGATTCCTCTAGCAGTGCCACGAGGTTGACATTTGTTTTACGGCCAAATACGTGATGGCCACATTTTCTGACAAATTCATCAGGGCTTCATGCAAACAGTAGAACTCATTTTGTTGTCCTCATTCACTGGTAATTTACTCTAATATGGTGAGCAGCTTGATGTTGGCGAACTGCAGCTTTACGGTTACACTTACGAGATGTCTCTGTTGGAACAATTATCGTCAAGTTTTCAGGGGTTATTTATATTCATCTTGTAACCTTACCACCATTTTTAACATTTCCAAAGGGGGCATCTTAAAATGCACCTGATCACTGATCCGTGGATGCACCCACTGGTCACCAGTCACAGTCACAGTCGAGATGAAGTTCAGCTGTGCAGCGGGGGGAGCATGACGAGATGCATCGTTCTGCCTGAAGGATTCAAATTTATCCCAGCTGATTTTTTTTACATCAGCTCATACTTGAAAATTTTCACTCTGGGTGTGAGGGAACAACAGTGGTGATGCATTTTTTCCATAATTAATTTATAAATTGATTTGATGAATACTGATTGTTCCAAAAGTGCTTTGGACCACAGCAGGTAAACCTCCTGCATGATGATGCTTGGCAGTGATTACAGTCATGGCTGCAGGCCAACTTACGAGAGATCAACATCAGGAAGTTCTCAGTCATTACTGTGTTGTGAAAACAAGCTAGCAGCCATGCTAGCAGCTCTGTGAGAAGAAGAAGAAGAATCCTTTATTACAGAGGGGGAACTGGTGGTGATCTTCTTTTTAGTGAATGGAGGATACCCCAGGTGAACACGGGGAGAACATGCAAACTCCACACAGAAAGGCCCCTTTCCTCGAGCAGCAGGCCCAGATGGCATGGTGGAGGACACGCCCACAGCGCCCCAGATGGGAATCCAACCCAGGACCTTCTAGCTGTGAGGTGACAGTGTTACCACTGCTCCACTGTGCCACCTAAAGGCACGAGAGGCAGAGCGCTACTTTGGGCTAAATGCTAACATCAGCTTATTCATAGTGACAATTCTATCAAGCTGATGTTTAACGAGCAACGTTTACAATGCTCACCATCTTAGTTTGGCGTGTTGGCCAACTACAGTGGCATTTGCACTGTAGTTGGGACATTAGTTTTGCGGGTGTTTGGTCATAAACCGAAGTGTTGGGAAACTTTTTTTTTATCGCTGTTGTGTTCTTACAGAGGAATAGTTGTGAGAGATAAGAACGAAGACAACAAAGCTGGAGAAATAATGACATGTGCATGTTAAAAATGGTGCATTCCAAGCTATAGAAATCTATAATGGAAGTTTGTGGATGTTTTGGTGTCTGACGGTTACTTGGTTACTGACGCTGTATGATCGATTGAACTGTTCGTCACAGTGACGGCCTGTAGGAAGAAGCTGTTCTTGTGTCTGGTGGTGGTGGCATACAGAGCTCTGTAGCGCCTACCAGAGGGGAGAAGTTGAAACAGGTCGTGTCCAGGCTGTGACGGGTCCGCAGTCCTGTTTCCTGACTCTGGACATGTATAAGTCTTGAATGGAGAGCATGTTGGCACCAGTGATTTTCTCTGCAGTCCTGACTGTCCGTTGCACTCTGTTCTTGTCTTTCGTGTTCACTGATCCAAACCAGACAGTGATGGATGTGCAGAGAGCAGAGTGGGTTATTGCAGTGTATAACTGGATCAGCGGCTCCTGAGGCAGGTTGAACTTCCTGAGCTGGCAGAGGAAGTGCATCCTGTGCTGGCACTTTTTGATGGAGAAAGTGGATCCCAGAAACATGAAGGATGATAGGGGGGCAGTGTTGGGGGGGTTTCCCTCTAAGGGTTAATGCCATCTCTTCTCGTCTGTATGCAGACTCGTCGTCTGATCACACTTGTTTCGATATTTCAAAGTCCTCTGAGGACCCTGAATGTCTCGACAAAATATAATGTCAATCTGCTGAGTAGTTGTCACTTGAAATACGCCACTATTGGGCTACAACACATAAAACATTTTTTTTATAATTTCATTCAGGCCATTAACATGGTTTACTGTTTGTAGTTAATTAAAGAAATCCTCCAAAGGTGCCTTTGAACCATGGACTGCATTTTAAACTGCAGCCCGAATGAAAGAAGCTTCTGATAAACATTTCAGTGTATTTTATATGTCACAATGTTCTCTGTGCAGCACATTTTAGTTTCATAATGGCTTATTTATTGCTGTCAAAAATGCTAGAGTCAGAGCTTTAGGAGTTATTCTTTATATATATATTAATTTTAATTAAAGATATTTTGACTTTAAACTAATGGTTTTACTGGTCCTTAGGAAGTGTTGTAAGTTCTATGACTCTGGAGCCCATTAAATCAATTCACATCCAACAAGGAATTCATTAAAAAATTTCTGTTTGTTCATCTGACAGCAGCCCTATGAGAGAGAGCACATGCTGATGGACATTTAGATTTAGAGAGATTTTCTAATGAAAATCAAATTCAGATTTTTCTCATAGCCGCACATCTCAGAAAGCTGTGCTTAGTGCTCATTTCTTTGTAGGCATGTTGAAAAAGCTGCAGTCTGAAAGCAGCTGAAGCTTCACTCATTTCAGCTATCTGCACTAGATGCAGTCCAAGGCTACTTTCTGATTAAGGGTTTGATTATTTGACAGGGTTCATTTGTATCAGTCGATATGTTGGATGGATCTGTATTTTAATGAAGCTGTGAGGGAACTTGAATGATCTCACAGTCAGGAAAATCGACCTCTGGATTTAGATAAATCTTTATTCTGCCATAATACACAGATGTGAGATTTTCTGATTATCTTTCCCAGTTAATCAAGTTCAGAAAAATCAAACACGCTGCCGTTTTCATCCTAATGGTCTCCCATGCATGAAATCCAACCAGCTGTTTTCTTTCTCCCTCCTTTCTGCAGGAGGATATCAAACTCCTGGCTGAGCACCGGCTGGTTCACTATGACCATCGCCCTGGAGCTGTGCGATAGGATCAATGTCTACGGCATGGTTGCCCCGGATTTCTGCAGGTGAGACAGTGGCGCTGAATGTAAAACATCATCATCAGCTCATCGACAAGCACCATCACCAAGAGTTTTTAAAGCAGGGCTCTATATGCAGCCTTCAAGTGTATACAAATTCATCGCAGCACAGCCACCTGATAAGGAAGATCAAAACTGCAAATATATTCAGGCAGCTGATAAATAAAATGTCAGTGTGGCGGGAGATGTATTGGGAATGCTAAACTGCTGCATATAATTAAAAAATAAGTCGGTAAAGCGGCAAATATTTAAACTTCATGCTGGTTTGTAGATTAATGTGCATGTGAGACATGAGTGGGAGATGTCTCACTCCGCTCCCTTTTCTGGCCACCAAAAGCATTTCACAGTGGGTCAGAGGGTGTTGACGATGCAAAAGCAGTGACATGGGACATTGCTGCCCATATAGAAGGTTTTAGAGGAAACCGGCTTTGTTTAAGATCTGTATCGGCAGACATGTGCCCCCTTTTAGCCTCTTTTTGCAGGCGCCTGGAAGATGGCGTCGGGTTATCGGGGAGACTCATCTCACCCGGTCTAAATCCCTGTTACACCACTTAAAGGTCCAGTGTGTTGGATTCAGGGCGATCTGTTGGCAGACACGGAAAGTAGTTTTCATCGTAATGTTTTTGGGAGTGTTTTTGTTCCGTCAGTATGAGCTTTTTCTATCCACAGAGGCAGTGGGCGCTCTTTCATGTGGTCCGCCATGTTTCTACAGTAGCCCAGAACACACAGACCAAACGCTGGCTCCAGGGAGCGCTTTTTGCAAGCTTTGCTGTCACCATATGTTCTCCTGAGCAGAGGGCTGTTGAGCTGGTTGTGATCCGCAATCCCGCACACTGGTCCTTTAAACCAGCCGCAGTCAAACAGCCGTCCCTTTGTTTCCCCTGCCTCTGTCCGCCTTTTTTGTTTGGCCGTGTTGTTTTGTTTGTCGTACTGTACAGCGTCTCCACAGCCCATTTTTCACTCCATTCTCAGCAGACGCCAGAAACAACATTAAAGAATTCAGTCTTAGTATTCCCCCAAATTCAGACAAAGAAGTGAGATGAATTTGAGATAAGACAGGCTTTGTTCAGCCTCTGGATTATTCAGTATGGAAATGTAGACTTCTGCAGATCCAGCCCATGAACTGGAACGCAGCTTTTGTCAAAGAGGTGTACTTACATGAGGGATAACGGCACATGTGCGGCACAAAGGCAGGCTGCGTTTTACTGGAGCGATTGCTCTTTCAAAATTTTTATTTTTGTCTTTCTGGTCAGGTTGACACATCCACTCTAATGCTAATAAAAAATTAGATGGAGACCCCATTCTGTTTCACCTTCAACTGACTGTAATTTTTTATTTTAAGTCACTGTGTTACCGCCATATTTTACTTTAAAGGTGAACTTCAGATCTCCTAACGCACACGCCACATAGCCACAACAGTGCCCATTCAGTTCTACTCATGGGACTTTGTTACATGTCATACAGCCCCGTCTCTCCCCACACCTGCCTCTAACTATCAGACTATAATGTAATATAAAATATCTAAAGACCTTGAACTCCATCACACAGAGTGAAACAGAGGCTGCACAGGTGGAGGTTTGTTTACCTCTTTGCTGTGATAGTTGCTAATAAACCATAGCTAATGTTAATTAGCTAATGAACTAAAACCTCCATGTCCTGTGCAAACCATGCAACTCAAATGAAAACTTTTCATGAGCGAAGAGAAAAGAGCCTTGTTTCAGCTGTGTGGCGGTGCATTCCAGAGATAATACAACGTTTTTAAAGGCTGAAGAACATTTTCTCCGTTAGCTTCTTTTTTTGACTGATGGAATCCTTCATGAATGGACTACACCCTGCCAAGGTCAGGGCAGCTTAAGTTAGCTGACTTTGATGAGATTTCTGTGTTTTCTTTCTCTTTTTTGAAATGGTCAGCACTCAGTGAGGAAAAGGTGATGTCACGTACCTGAGCACCAATCAGCGTTCATGAACATTTGAATCAGTCTGATGATAGTTGCTAAGTTGTTTGGTCTGATTTGCCGAACCACCAAAACTTAATGAGGCAGATTATGTTAAATCTTTATAAATATACCTAAAGATGTTCTTTTGTTTATTATTATTAATATTTAAAAGGCGGCTTATTTAGTCACTAGTGTTTCACGGTACAGACAAACACTAAACCAAGTTTTCTGTTTCTTAGCCTAAGAGAGACAGACTTTTCTCAACCAATCATGGAGCTTTTTTTAACTTACGTAACTTACTTAACATACGTACGTAATGTCACATACATACACAACAATTTACGTAACTAACACACTTGTTTTATTACCCAATTGTGATCTTTTACTTAACCTAAGCAAACTATGAGTGTCACCTGAAATGCGTCTCAGCAAGCTTTATTTTGAAAGGGTAACCAGACGCTGTATATTTATAGCCGTTAACTTGGCCCCAGAATGACAACGTTTTTGGCTGCGTTCAAGAATCATCTCCCTTTATATTCACTTTAGGAATCCACTTTTTCTAGGTTGATGGCAGCGCTGAGGTTTTTCCTCCTTTATAATGAAAACACTCCAAATAAGGCAGAGCAACACCAAAGAAATGCAAAGAACTATGGGATGTGAAGCCGATTCTGACTCAATCTAGCTTCTAGCAAGCTTCTATTCCAGCCTCATTAGCAGAGTTTAATGGTTTGAATTACAGCTCACGTCTCATCCATCTCAGCCAACTCTTTAATTGGGGGATTTTATTGGACAAGGAACAAATCTTATTAGAGTTCCCAATAAAAAGAACAAACTGTAAAATGTTCAGTGTAGCTTTGTTCCTGGTTCTGATTGATTACGGAATTATTTTTTTATTTTGGCTTTGGGCACAAATTCGGTCTTGGTGACAATGAAGAGGGAATGCTGGTTCAATTCTTTAAACAAACGGTTGGCTTAAGCTGATACTTGGCAATCCTCTTCGTTCTAATAACAAATGAAGTCTGTAGATTTTACTGGATGTGATCCAAGTTTCTGTAACGTCATGTCAAATATGTTTACTGGAGCATTAATGATTAACCAATAAATATAAATGGTGCATCAATGGTTTTATTATTAGAAACATGTTTTTAATTTGCTCCTCCTCCTTTTTTCCATTTTTTAAATTCATTGTATGCTGCATGCTTTGTAAAGTATTTTTTTCTAAAGAATAACAAGGGTTTTGGACATGCTCGGACACAGCAGTGATGTGAAACTATCCCATCAGACTTTCATGACATTGCTTTACTTGCTATGGACTGAAGACCACTGAACGTTTTCAATGTTACCAGAAGTTTCACCAAATTCAAGTCCGTTGAGCTTCACATTGAGCCAAAGAATCAAAGGAATATCTCGAGGCAGTCATTTCAAAAGCGGCACAGACTCTACGTTCCCCAAATCTTCCAGAAAATACGACTTGAAGTCTCTGCAGAATTGCATAAATTAACAGGACAAGTGTCTGTAATTGAAAGAAAACCATGCATATGAGAGAACACAGCTTGTCCTGAGTCAAAAATATCCCACTTTGCTTTGATTCACTCTCATTTATTCACTTGCAACTGAAGCTTGTTGAGAGAGGCGAACATAAATATTATTCTCTCGATAGCTGGATTAATTTGTTTTTGCGACAAGATAATGTCGAGGACTTAATGCAGCCCGAAATGTATATGATCCAAGTCCTGAGGTATGTCTGCGGACTGGCCACGCGCCCAGAGCTGGCTGCAGGGTTGTACTTGGAAAGAGACGTGGACATACGCATAGATGTGGGACGATTTAAGTATATAAGTGTATGATGATTAATGCATGACGATAAATGACTCTACGGACATCTTGACTGGGGAAGTGTTACCTATGACGGACAGATCTGGGTCTGGTGTGTGTGTGGAAGTCTGAATTGTTGAACTGATTTAACATTAACAAATTCAAGGACATAAATTGTTTAAAATACAAGTACAAGAGGTCTATTTTTATCATCACCTTCAATAATTCAAATGAAAAACCAGGAGTTCTTTGTGGAAGGCAAATTAAGCTGTCAGAGTCATTAGCAGAATCAGTGGGGTTGCCTTTCCTGATCAGAGAAACGCACTATACGGCCAAAAGTATGTGGACGCATCCATGGGAAACCTACAGTGGTGTTTTAGACAGTAGATCGTGTAGGCAGACGGGTCCATAAAGAAATGGTTTTCCCTGCGTGCTATGAGGGCGAGGCTGGCTTTCACAGAGCTCTAACCTCAGCCTCATTCAGCGCTTTGGGGATGAACTGGAACGCTGACTGCAAGCCTCATCACCCCAACATCAGTGCTGGACTGATGCGCTAATTGCAGGAATGCTCTTGTGGCTTAATGTGAACAAATTCCTGCAGTCAGGTTCCAAAATGTTGTGAAATGAGTGCTTTTACTTAGGGGTGCAATTCAGGTGTTCATATATTTAGCCTCGAAGCCTTCATTCTGCTTCAGTTTCAGTGTTCTGCGCTCCTGTAAAGATAAGATAAGCCTTTATTGATCACCAGAGGGGAAATTTAGTTGTTGCAGCAGCACAAGGACAGAAATGAATACAGATTTTAAAAAAAAGCAAAAGCCAAACAATTAAGAGGTAGATGAAACAAAAACAAGACTAGATGTAAAAAAAAAAAATAAAAACTATACAAGAGCGATTAAAGCCTAAATCACAAGGCAAGAGTGACGATGGTGTGATGAAGAGCAGCAGTCAACAAGTGCAGTGTATATGAAGAAGAAGAAGAATCCTTTATTGATCACACACACAGCATGCGTAGTTACAGAGGGGAACTGCACACGCCATGCTTCAGTGAAATTCTTTCTCCGCATTCAACCCATCCTGGAAGTCCTTCCTCTGCGGCAGACCAGGAGCGGTGGGCTGCCAGCCCACAGCGGCGCCAGGGGACCCAGTTCCTTTGTCACCACTGGTCTGGTGGTGATGATCTTGCATGTTTTTAGTGGGGATTTTTCATGTAGGATACCCCAGGTGAACATGGGGAGAACATGCAAACTCCACACAGAAAGGCCCCTTTTTTCCTCGAGCAGCAGGCTCTGAAGGCACGGTGGCCACCAGTGCCCACAGCGGGATTCGAACCAGGACCTTCTAGCTGTGAGGCGACAGTGTTACCACCTGTCACCATGCCACCAATACTGTATACTGTACTAAACATGAACACGTATTAAAGGAAGGTGTTTAAACTGGGCAAATTCAGTGATTACGAAACTTTTGGATCTAAACCCTCTGAGTGTGTGGGGGTTAAAATTTGAAACAGTTTACCTCCATAAATTTAAACCTTCGTTTTTAGAAACAGGTGTAAAAACGTTGAATTAAATCAAATGGAAAGAGGAGAGATGAGTGAGTGTGTTCAGTGTTTTAGCACAGTTTGTATAAAATGTGGCCCAGCACAGTTCACGTAAGAAAAAGGAGTGTGTGTCGTCCTGTCATGGAGCTGTTGTTGTTACCATGATTAAAGCTTGCCTTTAACTTGTAAGTGATCTTATCCTGCGTCATGCTTCAATTGCACACGTAACATTTTGTTTGTTTTATATTGAGTCTGTTTTTTTGTGTTTCTGCGTGTCAGTGTTTTACAAAGCACTGTGCTTTTGTTTGGGTGTGTTTTTAGTGAATAAGTGGAAAGGTTTTGGAAAGGTGTAGGTTTCAGAATAAAAGAAAACCAAATGCTAATACAGGAGGAGGCTGGGGGGTGGAGGAAGTTACATTTCTGAGCGCAGGCAGCAGCGATGATTCAGAGCTTAGTGTCGGTGCGTGCAGACTGAATGAGGAGCAGATGTTTGCATGGACTACCTTTACTGTGAAAGAGAGGACATACGTGATTGGAGGATGTGCTGTGTGGAACATGTGATGATAACCTGCCTTTATGCCTGCTGGAACTCCATTTTTAGAGCTTTTATTGTTCGAGCTCAAACAGAAAAGAGCTTTTTGTTTCTTTATTTAGCTTTTAGTCTTCGGCCGCAGGTGGCATTTAAATATGATTAAAACCAGCTAAATTTGGCTGCGTGGGCCCTCCAAACACAGATCAAGCCCCCTCCTTCACCACGAAATGAAAAACTCTCTGTGGTGTCACATGAAACTCAAGTGACTCATTAAAGCGTTTTCTAAATGTCAGCCGTCTCTCCTCTCTCACCACTGCAGGGAGCCTCAGCACAACTCTGTCCCCTACCACTACTACGAGCCCCGCGGTCCAGACGAGTGCGCCATGTACATCTCTCATGAGCGCGGGCGGCGGGGCAGCCACCACCGCTTCATCACGGAGAAGCGGGTCTTCGCCAACTGGGCTCGGACTTTTGACATCCACTTCTACCAGCCGGACTGGAGCCCCCCGCCGCTCCCAGCCAACCGGACGCTGGAGGGGACGGTCCCGGCGACACCCCTGCTACCCCAGAAGACGTGACGGGCGTTGGGGGCGCAGAAAATGCTTCAGAGATCCGTTTCAGAAGTGCCGAGGGTGGGGACTATTTGCGTTGAGGGCTTTGGACCCTGAACAAAAAGGTTAAAACATGAAGTAGGCAAGAAAATAGTTACCACAGATGATCCTGTTGATCCTGCTGGACATTTGTTATGAACGCCTCTCCAGCTCCACCACTGCAGCTCCTCCAGCAGTGGGTTTTGTTTACAGAGGCGAACCAGTTCACAGTTGTACATCTGTTTTTGAAAGCCTTGTAAAGTGAGAGTCATACAAGAAGGCAACATCATGACACACTCCACTCTCGATGCATGCATGCAGTCTTACTGTGGATCCTCCTCGTCTTTGTGCATACGTGTGTGTGAGAGTGTGTGTACATATGTTTACCAGAGGGATCACAGAGGATACAAACTTCAGGCTCTTCAAAGCCTCTGTTGGAGGATGGATCTGTGCAGGATTCACTGCTTACACGCCGCTGAAAGAAAAATACTATTACAATACCCGAAATCTGACAATGGAGAGACCGTGTACACTGAATACTAACAAAAAAGCTGCCATAGCTCGAGTTAAATATGGCCGTGTGAAAGTATGAATTATCACTGTTCAGATATATTCTGCGGTTTTCAGATGTCGAGGAGGTCAAGCTGGGTGAGATTCTTTTGACCCCTGTGCCGTGAAACAAACGCTTTCAGAGCAGTATTCACTACCCTGACTTTCATTTATGCTGCCTTTCAGATGTGCGCATTGTAAACGCACTGAAGTGTCACCCAAGTCAAACTTGCTGGCTGAAGGACAAGTGTGTACCATTAACCTGGAGCTTTTATCTGGTGTGTGTGCGCCTCCTCCGCCCCCTGCGTATGTATCATAAGGCTTTGTTGGCTCCTGTCACTAGTTAATAGCGCGATTTATATAGCTACAAGCTGGATTTCCATGTAAATGCACAGCTGTGTCACACAAGACAAGCGGGAGATTAAGATCGAGCGCAGGGATGCAGCAGCGGCATCCGTCCTACTATATTCATCTGCTGTTGCTTCCGTGAGCCCGAATCGCCTCGCAGGAGAATTACACCGTTTTTTTGTTAAACTGATGAGTATGTGATCTGTCACTCTTCTCCTCTCTCGCTCCCGATTGTGCTTTATGTGCACTCTCCTCTCATTTGATGGACTATATTCTACTTGTAGACTCCCCTTCCTCTTTCTGAGATCTTCTAGTTTCCCCTCTTCTCTCCTCCATGAAAAAGAATCAGGTCATCAGCCTGGAGAAGGTGATGAGACGTGTGGTTATCTTAATGATACATCCTGGTGCTCAGTCCCTATTGATTTTGCCCTCATCTCTGTAATGTGAGTAATGAGAAGAGAGATGGTGTGGGTCAGATACATAGGTGCTCACAATGCCAGAATGTGTTTCACATCGTGTTTCCTCGGCGGAGATGAGTCGATTCCTTTTCATGCATCACAAATGGCTGCGGGAGAGGTGCTGCAGTTCTGTTTGTCGCCCGGCTCGGAGTCCTGCTGCTGACTTTGACTGAAGCAGAAACCAAGATGTGGTTGTTTGTAGAGACGCTGACTCGTCTGCGACTGGCTGTGCACGGCGGTCTGTCAGAGCGAAGTGATAAGCACTCGAATATTTTAGTTATTCCCCTAATTAACTGAATCGTGTGTTGTTCAGGGCTGCAACTGCCAACTGTTTTCGTTTGATGAATTGTTTGGTTTTTCAAAATGTCAGAAAATAGTGAAAAATGCCAGTCACAGCTTCCCAACACCCAAGGTGACATTTCCAGATTGCTTGTTTTGTAAAAACAACAGTCCAAAACCTAAAGGTATTCAATTTGCAGAGATATAAAACGGAGGAAAGCAGCGAATCCTCACATTTGACGGGGTGAAATGTCGAAATTTGAAATGTTTGCTTCATAAATAATTAAAAGGAATAGTTTGACATTTTTGGAAATAAGATTATTCCCTTCCTTGCAGAGAATCTGAATCAGATTTATTGCCAAGCAGGTTTTAACATACAAGGAAATTGCTGTGCTGTTCGCGCTAACAATAGAATGAAAAGCCAGTAGTGCAAATCAAGAAGCATAAAAGGGAAAATAGACAGAAAATGTGGAAAAAGATTTATTATTAGATGACAGGACTTCTATGCCTCTCATGTCCGCATGGTAAAAATGTAGCTGCGCTTTGTTAGCGTAGCTTAGCATGAAGTAAAAACCGAAGCAAAGCTTATATGCTGGACTATTTCTTGATTTGAGGAAGCTCCTGATCCAGCCAAGAAATATTCCAGCACATAACCCCCCCCCCCCCCCCAAAAAAAAAACATGTTATCACATTTACTCTAGTTCTTTCACAGATAACATAAAATGTATCAACTGGTTAGCTTCAAAGGTGCAGTGTGTAAGATAAGGCCAGATTAGTTTAAATTTTAAAATGTAAAAAAAAAAAGATGTCTGTGTATTGTGTTGCTGAGGTATCTAGTGGAGTTAGCATGCTAAGCAGGTAAACACAACTTTGTACCTCAAGAGGTGACAGTCTGATAGTAAAGCCCGCCATAGTTAGCTTAAACATAGCTAACTAGCTAACGACTGCCAATAGCTACACACTGTGCCTTTAAAGATGCTGGTGGATGGATTTTGTGTCTTTGGACAGGGTGAGACTAGCTTTTTTATTTTGTTTCCAGCTGCCAACTCCAGCTACATGCTTACTGCACAGACTGTTATCACATCTGTCACACGTAACTCTCAGCAAGAAAGCGCATTTCCAAAAACACCCAACTATTCCTTTTAAATAGTGAATCAGTTATCAGTTGTTGCTAATGAATTTTCTGTTGATCAGTTAATTGACTGATCATTTCAGCATTGATGTTGATGTGTTGTTTCCTCTCTTTTTGCACATAATGGAAATGTATCATTCCACCCAATAAATTACTTTTTATCAGTAGTCCTGCATTCAGCAGTTTCTGTATGTAACGGTAACAAAATGTGAGAAATAAAATTAGCATAATATCTCTGCATTTGTATGTAGTAGCCCCCAGAAATGCAGAGGAAACATGGAGGCTTCGTGGAGGATGGGAGGCCAGTGACTCACCTTCACCCTCCGCTGACAACAGCTGCCATTTTTACCTCTCCTCTCTCTCACTGTCTGGTTGTGACATCAGGCTGTGTCATTCTGAAATAATAATGAAAGACAGGCAGAGCTACAAGGCCATAACTCCCCCGAGCAACAAACACATCCTTGACCGGATTCATAACTGAGCGCTGGAACATTACTTTGTAAAATTAGTCCTGTCACATCACCTGAAGGCAAAGCACACAGATCAAGGTAACGTTACAAGAGATGATGAAGAGACAGTATTCAGCTCTGTGTCGTGAACGTTTCAATTATTAGACAGTTGAGTTCAATAAAAATGTATTTAAAATGCATTTATGATGATTGATGGCTCATTAGAAAGTATAATATCAAAAACCATGAATATGGCTGAAATGTAACAATGCTTTTCTCTTCATCCACATCTAATATACAAATCAGTTATCACAATACCAGGGTTGAAATGAGCAATTATTTCCATTATACATTATCAGTTTGTTTTTTTTAAATGAATCTAAATAGTTTGGTCTGTAAACAGGGTTTCTGCACCAATTATAATTTCAGACTTTTTAATACCACATACAATGACCGGTATTACATGGAGTATGAATGTATGATGGAATTGGTTCAGAATTACTTCCATCACATTTTTTCAGTACTTCCCAGCAGTCTATGACTATAATTGCGGATGATGTAATTAATTAAATCCAGTCGACCTGGGCCCAGATGAGCAGCGACAAATGGACTGATGGATTAGCCAATTAAAAATGATTAGTTAAGTTCATTGGAGTCTATGCTAAAATTGAAACTTGCCCATTATGATGAGATGAATTTCCTCCCTGCAGAAGTGAAAGTGTTTGCTCCAGGTCTGATGGTTCTGACTAAACTCCCCAAAAAAGGGCTGAACAGCCTCCTGCAGTCACAACAATCCCACTTGGTTTACTGGTGTAAAACATCTCTTGATACAAAAACATGTTATAACTAATGCTGCTGCCTACAGGTCAAGAGAAAATATGTATATATTTATATTTTTAATAGCTTCTAAGGCCTTTGTGAGGAAACTGAATTTGCTGCTTTCTAAGACTTAATAGAGGAAAAATTTAATTCAAAATTTCCCACAGGCCAAGGTGAGGTCTTGAAATATCTTATTTTGTTAGATTAACAGTCTAAAATCCAAAGTTGGTCAATTTACATTAACATAAAGCATGGAAATCAATCAACACTTCCCACAGTCAGTCCCATTAGAAGTGTGTGGTAATGCATTTATCTGCAGAGACCCTGCCCTCTGCCTGTAATTCTGTAGTTTCTGTAGTTTTGTTTCTGGGCATCAACCTTTGGGCAGTGGGTGTGCAGCCTGCAGCCAATTACAGCGTGCATGGTGTGATGCCAGGACCAATCAATCCAACTCATTCTGCTTTTAAGTTGGCGAATGTTTGCTTGATACAAACTTGACTTAATCTGTTAGCAAAATGGCTAAATTTTCTGTAAATACAATGATTAATTGTGTTAGCTCTACATGATCCACAATACAAGTGTCTATATAGAAATTAGGCAATGGAAAAAAAGGAAATCTTATGTCAAGGTTCACTTACTTGCTGTTTCTGGAGCTTTCAGTCAGATCTCAGTCTTCAACAGCTGGAGGTTGGTTGTCATGCAGACGGTTGAGTTGACCTATGTCACCTGATAACAGGTGCTGACAGGTGTATGAAGACCATTAGATGTGCCTCTGTAAGTCACTGCATTTACGATACAGTAAATCTTGTGCAGGAATTCTTTGGCCAGAGCAGATTATCTCTAAATGTCAGATATTGGCCCGATTAATTGGCTGACCAATTAACCAGTCTACCGCTGGCTTACAGGTCAACTGCAGTGTTACCTCAGCTAGCCTTGGCTAATGTGGCTACTCCCACAGCCTGGGGGTGATGTCGGACTACTTTGGAATATTGAGGGACAGAAACTGAACATTTAGCTTAATTTGAAGCAAACTAAATAATGAGGAGGTTTGAATCCAGTAACTGTGTTTTGGTTTTTATGTGTTTATGCTGCAGAGCTAGTTCAGCTAGCATTAGCTTTTGCTGTTATACTAAGCCTGTTCTGCTCCGGGATCCTCGCCAGTGTGTAAATTTACTTGATAGAGATGCTCTGAAGGTAACGATATAGCTACCTGTGGAAAAAGAAAAGGTCAAATTGTGGAAATAAATCTGCTTGGCGGAAAACTAACTTTGTAACTTTGATTAGCACCCAGCAGCTAGCTTGCTTGAATCTTACAAAGTGGCCAAATGGGCAGCGATGCAAAGGCTAACATGGATCAGATACCTGCTCGAACATGCAGTGAAGTTGTATTTTATTTAGAAGTTATTATGGTAATATTCATGATGTAAGTGCAGCTTTTCGGGGTAGAGGACTGGAGCTACATCAGAGCCGTGGTGCTGCAACAACAACATTAAAGCGTGTAAACCTGTTATAGTAGACACCTAAAATAAAAGTATGAAACTGAAAATATGGACTGAGAGTTCATTCCTGACCTTGGAAACAGCAGTAGATGAAACAATCTACTGTCTTCGCGGCCAAAAATGTTTCTATCTGCAGTCCTTCATTTGAATTCTCTTTGCTTTCTTACTTTATACTTGGTGTAAAATCGACTTTGCATAAATGCATGAATTTCAAACAACGCAATCTGGACAAGGGAGAGAAGGCTGTTCATACTTATTACAGAGCTTCTGTCTGAGCGGCCATCATCACACTGTTACACTTTCTCTCCTCTTCCTTATTTTTGTTTTCTGGTGCAAAAATTTAAGGGAAAAAAAATGCATTTAAAATTTAAAAACACAGTAAGTGAGCGCCACTGAGCGGGATTTATGCCGCAGCTATTGTTGCAGATGAGAATGAAAATCTGTGACTGCTAAAATTACTATTATCATTCCTGGGAATGATTGACATTACAAAGGCTCGCTGACAGGCAAGCGGTGGGAAACGCAGAGTTTCCATGGAAATTGGACAACCTGCCAGGCACACACACAGACACACACACTGTCTCCAACACGGCATGCGTGTGCTTGTGTTTGTTTGTGCATAAATCATTGAATTTCGCAGGCTGCCACATGGGGCTAATGCTACCGTCGTTCCACTTCTGAGGACAGCGAGCGCATGTGCGCGCGCTCGCCGGTGAATCCCGACGCTGCTCGAGGTTTCAACAACCTGTGTGACATATTCAGAGCATCCTTTCTGACTCTACGGCCCAAAATCACTCTGCCTCTTCGGAGATGGCTGCTCTAATATTGTCCTGTCACTGGTTTCTCCCCACCAAGTCAGGCGTGAAGGAAGACAGACACTGATCTTTATTAGCACAGGGAAACCATAGTGACAGAGACGATGGAGTGGCCTGCATCACCACGCTGAAAGGCTGAGCATTTCCAATTCCATCTGCGAGCGCTGAAGTAGGAGCGACAGGCACAGAGGAGATGGAGTCAATTTTGAAGTGGGTTTAAGAACAAACAAATGCATCTGAGATCGGGTGTATTTAATTTTTATTGTATCTGCTGCCAGCCTGGTATACACCAACTGTATATGGAGGCTCGGCTCCAACGGCTGCTCCGTCTTTTGAAATACAAGACAGGAACAGACAGAAAACAACATTTAAAAACCTCCCCGGGTTGTTTGAAATGTTTCCAGCAAGAGAAACAACAGAGCAGGTGTGTAAGTCAACTCAAGCAGCACCGATTTCAAGGATGTCTTTGTGGTATAAAATAAGCTTAGACTGAGCTCTGCCAGGCGTATCTTCAAGGGCCTGTAACAGTAAAAGGAGATTTGTGTATTGAAACTGCATTACGGAGTAATTACGGAAACTCAATTTAATAAAACAGGCAGTTAAAGACGCAAATACATCCCTTTGATCCAGTGTTTCATCTTTATTCAGGGCATCAAAATCCGAACAATTGAGGAAATAAAATGAGCTTGCTCTGTGAAAGGGGAATAAGATATACGAGGAAGAAGAAAGCGGGGGGGAGGAAGGAGAAATAAGCCTCGCATAAATAATATATAAGAAAAGGTACTTGGTGGCTGACGCAGCAGCTGCCTTCCAATACATATGGTTCAATTTCCAACTCCATCTATTTTCCACTTCAGCCGCGAGGGAGAGTGGCAGCAGGCACCCGATGGGCGGGTCCTCGCGCCAAGGAGGAAAGATAAACTACCGCGGGTTCAATCCATATGCTTTGAGCATCAGTCACTCCCCCAACAATGAGCCTAATGCAGAGCGTTACACGTGGAGAGAAAGGTTCGGAAAAAAGGGAGGAAAACACTTCCCAGCACAGAGGAGATTCATGTGGGACGGCCGGCGGCTTACTAGGTTATCACTCACTTATCACCGCTGTAGTGCAAGACGTGGAATGGCCGGGGAAATAGCTGTCCATCACCCAGAATACAATCAGCAGACTACACGGCTGCAGAGCTAATGGATGTTTCCACAGGGAGGGCAATTTGGTGAATGGGAGAGTGGATGGGTCCATCATGTGAGATGGGATTATGTGCGATTGTTATCCTTCACAAGCATGATATGACGGTCAAGGGGTGTAATGTATATGGACAAGGGAGACATTAAATAGTAATCTCTCCACAGCACTCTCACAGCCAATCGGCCTGCCCTCGTCCCACATCTTCTTTTTGTGACCGGGCAGACGTTCCGGAGTAGCACTTAAACAAAAAAAAGGCTGCTGCTGAAATATGCAGCAGCACGCTCCCGAAAATAAATTAAAGTTTTATCTGCTGACGCAATTCAGTGCATTTTTAACCAAATCTGCAAAAATTACGGACTGGCTGAACAAAACAGAACCTTGGATTGAAAAGAAACAAATACAAGTTGATGTCCTTGTGAAAAATGACATAAAAGAGTTAAAAATGGCCGTGCAGAGTTGGGGCTTTGCTTATCTGATGCATGGCTCTCAAGTATTTGTCTCTTCTCACATCACATCTGAGGTAACACACACATTCACATTTCATCTGCACAGAGCGATCATCCAAAAGAAAAAAAAAAGGCACCAATTGCAGTCTGGCCATGCAGTTGCGGCGCCAAACATCTCCTTTCCATTTCCAGGGAAATAAGCCTGTCACAAACTGCACCTTTCCTGTAATATCCCTTCAGTAAAAGCTCCCGATGTGCAGCTTCGTGTCCTCAGATATCCAGCGGCGTGAACGCTGAGGCCTCAGAAGATGTGTTTGAGGTGCTTCACGCCGTACGTCTTGAAAAACACCAGGAGGATTAGAGTCCACAGGCCCAGGATGAAGCCATCAGGAGGATGCCAGTCTTTCTGCTTTGGTTTCTGCGCAAAGAAAGGGAGGTGGAGTGGGGAGGGGGGGGTGTGAGGTGAGGTAAGGTGAGGTGGGGATGGCAGAGGAAAGCGGGGGTGGGATGGTGGGAGGCAGGGGGATTGTAGGTTAGTAATAGTGTGTGTATTTCTCTTGTTGAGGCCACCGCTGATTGTTCTGTCATTCACACAGGCAGGCGGGCATATACACTCACTTTATCTCCTCACACACTTTATGGACGATCTGCCGTCTCACACACACAAACACAAAAGTTCGCACAAAAAGCGGGTGGTAAAGCTCATCAGTACACCTCCCCTGTCTTGTGTTTGTCCCATTCACTGCCACATCATCACTTTGTGTATGATTATACTTTTAAATCTCTCCCGTATTAAACATGCATCTCACAAGGAGCACATTTATATGCTAATGCGGTGGCAATATTCTGCGGAGAGATGAGATTTAACCTCTAAAAAATCTTCCTAACTCCTCCGCTGGCGACAAAGCTATAGATAGGCTGTGAGGACACACTTAAGAGATTTCTGTTATCCCTCGCTACACAAGCTGCCATTATCCAGTCAAGAAATCACCAGTCAGAAAAGGCATCCCCCCAAAGCCAAAACCTCAAGACTTGAGAGAGAGGATGAGCAGGCACACACACACGCCTGAGTCACAAACTGTAAACACAACGCTAGGACGACATTCAGCACAGTAAAGCTGCTACACAAATACTCGCTAGATCCATGTCTCCCTGGCTTGCTTGAGCGCTACTACAGTACTGACTGTACATTTACTCTCTCTGAAGTACATCCATATCAGCTTGACACACACACACACACACACACACACACACACACACACACACACACACACACACACACACACACACACACACACACACACACACACACACACACACACACACACACACACACACACACACACACACACTGCAGCAGGAGCTGGAGACGGGCTGACAGCAGACTGACAGGTCCTGCAGGATTAAACGCTGGTGTGAAAGCACAGTTCAGGGTCATTATTACCCACAGACTGACTACGGCCATAAGCCAAGTTGCAAAGTTACCCGTCATTCAGTACGTGGATCAAATGAAACCTGTACTCAACAATGTTCAGAGTTAATGCCTCTGAGTGTTATCATTTAACTGTGGAGCGATACAGGTTTTCAGGCTGCTTTTAATCCCACTGTACACTGCCAAACGAACAGCAGGCAGAGTTCATGACTAGCTGGTGGACACAGCAGAGCATCTCGCATGCTTGACCCCGGTACTTTTACAGGAGTTGGTTGGTACCAAAACAGAGCTGAAAGGACAGTTTTTTTGTACTTGGTGCAAGCACAGACTGTATGATTAGAGGGTAATTTGTTAAGTTCTCCCTATAGTGGCCAAACATTAATAAATGCAGCTTATAATACCAAACTGAAATATCCCTCATTTAGCTTTCGGACCCAACAGCATCCCACATTCCCTACTTTCCATCAAAATCAGTATTTCACACTGAAATATATTCGGCATAATTCAGTTGTTTCAGAACATCAACAGAAAGCTGGAAGAAAAGTTTAGGATTTATAGAACCAATACAATTCACTGAACCATAATCCTGATGACTGGTGGCATTACAGTGGTGAAAGTGCCTAATTGCCTTGCAATGCATGCACAGATTGCTTCAGCAGAGCTCAATCTGACGTCTCATATTTTGCTTTTCTGTGAGCTGCTGAACTGCCATATGTACAATGGACTCCTGTGCAGGACAAATAAAAGACTGACACACACTGCAGAGTGTGTTAAATATGTGCAGTGTCTGAAATTACCACCCACTAAGCACCAAATGCCAGTGTGTTCGGCAGCTACAATACCCAGAACGCTGGCTGAGACCGTGACATTTGACAGTTTTTCCCGTTTCTCCAACTCTCTAGCTGCTGATCACTCTGTACTCGCAGCCAATCAAATCAAAGGAAAACTGCTACACAAAGCAGCATTATCTCACCAGGGCGACGATGAACTTGACCCACTGAATAATACAGTGAGCCTTGAAGTAACACACTCAACCTGATTCTATTCCTGAAATAGCATTTAGAGCGGGCATGATTACATGTTCTTAGAATAATGAATATTAATTACTTCAGCTAGTGAACATTATTGTAATTTCTTATTAGTTTAATAGTTCTTGGCTAGCGAGGCGAAAAGTTAATTTCAGGAACTGTGTACTCTTGCCCCTGTGTGCGGGGTACTGTCTTCTCAAGGCGGCCTTTTCAATCCAAACTGCAGGTTACGTGACGACGCTCCCAATTTCTAACGCAGAAAGACTGGGGACAGCAGTAAAATTGGATTACGCCTGACTCCAAATTTATTTAACAGCTCAATCAAGTCAAATCAATAGAACTCCAGTGCCATCCAGAATGCTAAAGCAGACGTTTGCAGTGCACTTCAGCTCCGGGCTTCAGGCATTTAGTTGGACAGAGTCACGGCAAGACAAAGAGCTTCTGATTTAAAGCTGCTTTCACGCTGCAGATATTAGCTAGTATTTTGTGCTTATATTCAGTTTTTATTGGCCAGCAATAACCACACAAGAAACGGAGGCAGAAGAAAAGGAAAGGCTGAAGTTAAACTCAGGCTTGGAGAGGAGCTGTGGCACATCAATCACATTGTGAAGTGGGCCGATCCTCCAGTCAGTTACAGGCGCCTTGCCTACAGACACCATATCTACAGCAGATATTGTCTGAGAGAAACCAAGCGGCAGGTTAGGTGGTGGAAAGAGCTCCAACAGACAATCAGCGAGCAGCAGAGACGATGAAGCTCTATAAAACTATAAAGGAGTGTGTTCGGCGTCTCAGGAAACGTCTCAGATGAGACCGATTTTGGCCTCCTCTGTCTGACATCAGACTAGCACATGTCAAAGCGGGTGTTTAGTCCAAAAATAGCCTCCAGTTAAAGGCCCTGAAAATCTACCTTCGCAATCGTCTTCTTCATCATGAATGACAGGAGCCAATGTGAAGACGCTATTTTCTGCTGAAGTCGGAGCAGTTTCTGTTCTTTCACACCAGAGATTTACATATTTGTCTCTTGTCTGTGCTTGGAAAAGCCTGACGTCACGCACTTCCATGCTAAGGGTCTGCTTGCTCACGCTGCGAGGCCACGGCAGTCACATCTGACCAAACCACACCTACACAGGGCCAATGGAGCAGATGAGCAGAGTGTTTGAGTGGTAAACTCTTAATCGACACTTCACGCCAATGCATCGCCTCAGGGGGATTTCATTAAGTCTTGAGCTTGTGGTTTATGTTATTTTTTTACCTACTTCATATATATACAGAGAGAGAAATATATTATTTATGGCCTGTGCCTTTATTTGTCATCTGTGTTGTGAAAACATCAGATTTCCTCACAGAGAAATAAAAAGAGTGCATCATGGTCATATTTCAGTCATAAAATCCCGCTGACAGCCCTGTGAGCCGCAGAGTCAATCACACGGGACGGCAGTTAAGGCGGTTATAGCAGTGTTCAAAGGGACTTTAGTCGAATTCTCACTAGCATTCAGCGTTGAAGCTGAGAGCGTCTGAGCAGCAAACAGAAACGAGCCACACCGTTCAAGAAGGGTCTGCCAGCACTCTTGCAAACTACGCAACGCGCTCACTTGGCTGCATGACGCACTCCCTAACCCTCACCGTCCAATAAGGCTGGAGCAGGAAGTGGGCGTGTCACGGAGGAGGTGATTCAACTGACAACGGCCGCGAATCGATTCAGGAGGTTTCTCGACCGATGATCTGAAATGTCGCCGTTTCAGGATGTTAGCACCAACCGTAAATTTGATTATTCAGTCATGAATGTAAGAGAGAGAAGTCAGTGACCAGCTGGTGGTCGTGATGAAGCATTCAGCAGCTACACAGCCACGTATTTCCCTCAGGAGTTGGTGGAGACCAAAAACAGAGCTAGAAGAGGGTGAATACTGGCCTACAATTCACCAGGCGGCCACAAATATGACTCCAAATGTATGATTATGCTGCAGCGTCTTGCTGGATTAATTACAAAGTGTTAGGTCATGTTCACACTGGCCTTGTTGAAATGAATGAGGGTTCACTGGCTGCACAAATCTGTATAATCCTCGATAACATTAAGCAAATTTATAGAGTGAACTCTCATCAAACTGAACAGGATGGCAGACAGTTTTTTGTCTGCAGGTGAATTTGATTGTTGCCATTGAAACATGACTCTGAGATGGCCTGGTTTTAGGTTGGCTTTAAGAGTTTTGCCTTTAAATGTTTTTTATATTTGTGCAGTAGCTTGCATTAGATTTGTTAAAACTAGACTGGACTAACTCGACAGAGCAGTCCAACAAACGGTATCTTTGTGTAAAAATCCCTGACACGAGTGTGAACAGACCTCCATCCTGAGATGATTGACTAAATTATTTATGGCCCAAATCATGGTGATGCTCAGTAAAAAGCACGTTTTGCAGCCAAGGTTGCAGATTGGTTTTCAGGCTGTTAATTTTTCGCTGACACCACAAGCTGAGTTTCGAACGCTGGTCGATTTTGACCCGTCTGTTCCAGTTTAGCTGAAACAGAGGCATCTCCCCAAATCCCAATTAAATTTGCCAGCATGCTTGAGTTGCTGTCCTCCATGTTTTCCGGTCAAGCAGACACAGAGCCATGACAACAGTGATCCGTCCCATCGAGACACTGACATAATCAGATGAATACTGAGCCGGCGGTTCACACCGCCATCACACAGCCGCTGACTTCAGACGGCACAAAAATGTGATCCAAAGCATATATTCAATGCTTTTCTCCCTGCTTTCACTACACTACTGTGTTGCATAACAAAATGTGAATCAAGACACTTTCAGATCAGCTTTGGTGACAAAGTGGCTGTCAGGAAGACAAGTAGAGGAGCTGAAGGTTGAACACCTGGAGGACGAGGCAGAGCCCGGTCAGGGATGTTCAGAAGAGACGACTGGGAGCGTGTGGCCATTGGGGGCTGTTGACCTCTGTGACAATGGTGGGCAGAGGTGTGCGTGACTGTGACTCTGTGTGTGTGCACGTATATATGTGTGTGTGTGAAAGTGCAAGTCCCTAGGGTAGAGAAGAGCAAAGGGAGATGGATCGACTGTGACAAGAAGCCACGTCGGCACAGCCGGCAGATCGAGGAGCGTATGTCAAGAGGGAAGAGAGAGGGAGGCGGCAGAGGAGACGCAGGCGGCATAAAGCCGGAAAAAAGAGGGCGATAACTACACATTTGATTGTTAGAATGATTACTATCACTATCAAATAATTCATCAGTGTTTTTAATTAGCTGCTCATTCATTTGTAGAATTGAAATTCACATTTTTTTTTTTAAAAAAGGATCCATTAAATTTGGTTACTAAAGAAGTGTGACATTATACACTGCCTGGTCCTGTGTTCACCCATCCAATCTGTGCAATCCAGTGCAACAGCTCTGCCACATGTTATACCTTTACAAAGCTTATAACGAAGCACTTTTGTTAAAAAAAATCTTTGCAATTCATTCAACTATACATATCACTGAGGCTGCGGTTAGTGGTGCTTTATACGGAAATGCGTTTCTAATATTCTGCTCCTCCTCATGTGAGCAGCTCTCCACACAGTGATGATCAGACCGACATCACTGCAAACCACAACCTCAGTAATAAACACATAAATGAATGCCTCTCTGACAGTGTCAGTCAAAACTGAACATTAGTTTCTACGTAAAGGTTCAATTTTGTGGCTTTTTTCTTTTGGCTTGCATTAGATTTTAAAGATGTACCTAATAAAGTGGCCACTGAGTGTACACACTGAGCGGGACAGTTACAAAAACTTCTCACTCCGACTGTCATCAAACATATCTTTGTCATTTCTGTCCTTCTTATGAATTCATGACCCATCTAGTGTAAAATGTGATAAAAATAATGAAAATTTCCCATGGCAAGTTTCCATAGTCCAAGGTGAAGTCTTCAAATGGCTTCTTTTGTCTGAACGGCAGTCCAAAAGCCAAATATATCCAATTTACTGGGAGTACAGCAACGGAGAAAAGCAGCAAATCCTCACGAGTGTGATCCTTAAAGCAGCAAACGTTTAAAATTTTTACTTGATAAATGATCATTTGTTGTCAGAATTTATTTTCTGTCTGTCGGCTAAATTTATTAACCACATAAACTCCCCACAAACCCCCTAAAAAAACACAGCGAAAAGAATGCAGAGGAAAAACCATGTTGTGCACAGAAACGAGAGAGAAACAGCTGAGAGAGATGTGATTCGCTGACCTTCGCTGACAGAAACGTTCACATCCTCCCGCCAAGGACTCGAGCGGCGTGCCTCCATTACACACGCTTTGTGTTGTGTATTCAATTCACAAGTAAAATCAATTAACAGCTACCCACCTGATTGATTGGAACTAATTAATATGGCCACGCAGGATGCTAATGGTCGTTGAGGGAGGTCTGAAACACCTTGCCAAACGCTCGCTCTCCAAGGTCAAAACTGCAGCAAATTTATGTCGTGCGGAGCTGCGTGACAGAGCAGCCATTGTGCACGGCCAGGACACTCCACTGTATTGCCTGGACATTTAAGCCCTGGACGAGCGCTGGGACAGTCAAAGCAGCAGGTGCATTATTCTCTCGTAAAGCCTGTTTTGCTAAGCTGGACAATATTTGGAATTATTGAGCACGAGCGAAGCAGCAAAGCACGTTCCGGCATATATTTGATTAAATGAAGGAGTTTGTCTGGGAGGGTTTGGCCCGTGATCCACAAAATCCACAAAACATCCACTTTTGAAACGTGTCAGCGTCGCAGGCTGAGCGAGGGAAGGGGGGGGACTTGGCGAGGGACGGGAGGGAGGCAAAGCATTAATTTTCAGTGTTTCCATTTTCAATTCTCTGGAGCCATACGGTGTGGCGTCAAGCTGGCAAAAGAACAAATAACAATTTGACGCCAGAGACCAGGACTCGCAGCAGCGAGGCAAGAAAAAAGCAGAATGCACAAGAGGGTGGGAAAAAAAGGAGCTCCTTGTAGTTATTTCCAGAACTGAACATATTGTGATTAGGCGTTGGCATCGTGATGAGATGTGTGAGGTTGGGAAGAGAAGGTGGCAGGAAGAGGGGACTCACCCTGTCACCACTCGCGAGACAACTGCCGACGGTGACAGGGCATTAATCAAGTCCTCCCATACGCACATCCGTGTACACAATGAGGGGAAGTCTGTACATAGACGCTATACAGCACGGCCTTATACGTCCACCGTCAGTCACTCAGATGACTTTTCTATTTACAAGCCGTCGCCTGGTCTACTGGCAAATGGAAAAATGTTTTTTCTCAGAAGATAAACACAGTGAGAAGATTTGTTTTGTTGGCGGCACAGCTCAGATCCGCTACAGACCACTGTATGTATATGACTGTATAATATTCCAGACATCTTATGAGGTTCAATCACATCCAGGCCTGCAGATGAGTGCGTCTGATCAGCGAGCAACAAAGGGCGCCGCCGCAGCGGCATGAAGACGTCTCGCAGAGTTGTGCGCGCAATATGACAGCTAATCAAAAAGAGGAGAGCTGTCAATAGGCCTCATGGACGCCGGTCGTTCTGCTGCAGTGCAGATGGATTATGGTGAGGGGGAGAGAGATGACTCAGACTGTCAGGACTCCCATCTTCAGCGCAGCAGGAGTGCGAGCCGATAATCGAAATCTCTGGCAGAGGTCATCGGGTTGACAAGTGTGTTTGTGTGTTGTGCGTGTGGGTGCATTTAAAAAGAGGAGGGGGGTGGACGTAAAAACAGAAAGATGTATAAAGATGAATAGATGGGGAGGGGCGGGGGGACGACAAAGAGAAAGCAAGCCAAGAGATGAAGCCAAGTAGCAAACAGGGCAGGTTTAATGGGCTGTGAGTGCGCGAGCCTTCGATAGTGCCGTTGCTTCTGTGTATTGAGAATTAGGGACAGACTTTATACGGCGGTCTGATGAGAGCAGCGGGCAGCAGATCTAAAACTGGCCTGTGTTTGCGAGGCAGTCCTCTGCAATCAATTTCCCAGAGTGCCGCTGGGTGTGGAGACCCCTCCCACTTCCCATCACAATACTCAATAAGCGTCTGACAGAGCTCAGGCCTGTGGTCGGCTTCGTTTCTCTGGACGGAGCGACGGTGACCCCTTTGTTAACACCAAAGTCGATGGCAGCCGGTGATGTTTCCAGCAGCGGGACCGGAGGCTTTTTCCGCTGTTTTTATCTTTAATCTTTTTTTTTAAAAAACGCTCTCTCCGTCCTGCTGGATCTGACCTTTCATATCATCACCAATAGTTTAGCATCCCTCTAAATAAAGGAGACAAACATCATTGTCAAATCAAATGTCAGCAACTCTTTTCAAACGGATCCATCCTCAACAAATCACTGACCTCTTTTTGTGCACAATTTTCTACCTTTCCTGACAAACCGAAAACAGCCCAGGCATAATTTTGCCTATTCTTTGGGAAGTGGTGACCATTGTTCTGGAAACGCCACAACACTGCTTTGATCCTAATTTGTCACAGTACCACATTTGACACTGTTTAAGCATTTAAAGTGAGACAAACATTTGCTCATTTGTCACATTTTCCTGAGAGAAAACATCATTCTGAATAATGTGAAACCACGAAAACAAAGACATCCCATGAAGCTCAGACAGCATGGCTACGACTAAGAGTTACTGAGTGACAGATATAACTTCTCACCTCTTGAAAAACAGTATGCTCAATATGTGCAGTGGGTACACATTCAGCTTGAATAGAGACAGAACATCTCTGGTGGAGCACAGCTAGCCTGGAGCGGGACTCATCCAAATGGTCCTTTTATTGGCTTAAAACAGTAAAACACTGAATACTTATCTGGCATGAGCACTGTAGCATGAGAATTTCTACAATAACCAGAGGAGTGCACTCAGTAGAGTGCAGATCTCTGCCAGGTGTTTGTGGGGGCACGTGGGTGGGAAACAGGGCAGCGTGTGTGCATGACAGCAGTGGAACGAAGGGGAGACGATGAGCAGGTGCCAAAAGACCAGCGATGCAAAATGTCCATTTCAAAGTGGAAAGGACAATAAAAGGAAGGGACGGACACATATGCTGTCCCTCATGGAAACAAGATTCCAGACTGAAGCAGGTATTGATCACATGACACCAACATACTTAAAGTTGCTTTTACTCTTATTGGCGTATCATCCTAATAAAGCTGGCATGGCGAAGCTTTCAGCACATCAATCAGACCAACATCCTTCATCTGGAGTCTTTTTTTTTGTCCACTTCGTGAATACAAGTCGCTTTCCTGTTTGCTGTTTTGCTCTCCAGCAACTCCTGAGAAGAATATCTGGCTCTTTAGCTGCTAAATGATCCACCAGCCAGTCAATAACTTTGTTGGTCTGCCGTTTTGGAGCACAGAGCGGGTTTATTAGAGCATTTCTGTGCTGGAAACAGCGCTGATGAGAGCGCTGAGAGTGAAGCACAACATCAACACAATGAGCTGAGAGACATTAAGACACAAGTCCACTCTGAGGAACTGGAGAGGTGGGACAGAAATGGCTGTGAATTCATCGTAAAGATGGTACACGTCGTCACTGGATCCATGAAAATATTGATCAGAGAAGCTTTAACTAGTCTGAGTTGAATACAGGAGAGGTCAGATGTTGGCTGATTTCATTTAAAATATGCAAACTATTCTGCATCTGGTTGACACTCGGTAAAGCTAAATTCATGAGAAGTACCCTGAGTACATAAGCAGGGGCTGGACACAATAACAGAAACGCCTGTGCAATAAGATGCACTCCATTAAAAAGGGCTCTGTAACAAATACCACCCATACGCTGCTTTCAGTGCGACTTTTCTGCTCAAGCTTTAGCCGTATTTGGATTCCACTTTAACCTCTTCAGCCATTAAAACACAGCTGAAATAACCCTTCTCTCACACTCAGTCTGAACAAAACGGATTACCATAAACTTCACAAACTCAGCGCTGACTGAAGGGCTGTTGCATTGGATAATACTCTGTAGATGGTCATGATAATGTGTCCACTCCCTGCATCTTAAAGTGTGGATTTCAGCCCACCTCCAAATGCAAGCAGCGCTAATGTCCGCTCTCGCCTGAGGCAAAGATTAATGCCACTTCTTTACTTTTCTGAGGCGCAAGTTGAAGGGGACGTATTGAAATAGTATTTTTAATAGGCTCATAATGGAAAATCTTACATGTCGATCCAGGGCCCGAGACTACCTGCTCTGAATGCAGCGCACACGCTCGAAAGGTGCAATGAGAAGGAATAGGTGTTCATTTGTGAAGGTCGGCCCGGCTGAAAGCCACAATCCATTTGGGAATGAGGTGAATGCACAATTCCTCGCCACAATCCTGCCTATCCGTTCTGCTGGATTTCACGGTGGCCCCTCCACACTGAGACCGGCGCGCACTTACATTTCACACTTGGAGCTGTCGCCATGGAAACGACACAAAGAATCAGCTGGTCGATGTTGCACATAACTTTCTGTTCCGCGTCCAAATTAAGGACAAGCGTGGACACACTTCGAATAACAAAAACACAGGAGCACCAATAAATGGCTGCCTACGCTGGAGGCTTAAAAGATGACAAAGAAATGCATGTTGAAAACGCCTGGACTACACAAAACGGGCATGTTCGTGTGCTTTGAGCATCCCCAGCTCACCCAGGTGTTTTGTGAGGGTCTCTTACCTGATGGATGATGTCAGACACCGGCAGCTGGTCCACATAAGAGTACCTCTCTGTTCGCAGCTCTCCATTCACAGGACTGAAAGACACACAAAATGACGCTCTTTGGCATTTAGCTGAACTAAGTAAAATGAACTTTGAAAACAGGGCTTTTGTTACACGGGACGCCATTATTCAGTGATGAAGAAAAGCTGTCAGGAAGAAGAACAGACTCCAGGGTCTCTGTTGGCAGCGAGCGTGTAGCGTGATTGACAGCACATTTCAGAGTCGAGTCAATGATATGCAGCGCAAACTGGCGCTAATGAACCCATTTTTTCCTCTTGATAAAGGAAAGAAAATCATCCTGTGGAACCAAAAGAGTCAAAATCATCTTGACATTAATGGATGTGATCGGAATGGATCACTACAAAACTCTGAAGGTTAAGACAAATGGAAAAAACAAGTGATACTACATCTAAAATCCATCTTTTCAGCTGCCTACTCACCACATTTTCACTAAAACTGAGGAACTAGTCGAGCTTCAAATTCCCAGGCCCCCTGAACTACCCACGATGCACTCTGACACTCACTTGGGTTTTAAAAAAACGAACCAGTCCAAGTGCAATCAATGAAAGTTAGTGGGAGCAAAGGAGTCGACTTCAAGACTCACACGGGGTTGGTGTTATATTTGTTGAGCAGGTAAACAACCAAATACAGACCATGTTTGTTGTTGCTGCTACACAGCAAACATCAGCTCTCCACGGCACCTCACCCTTTAAAGATTCCTCTGCTTTTCTCTGACGGTGCATCGTCTCGGCAGCCCTTTGCCAGTTTAAATAAATGCAAATTAAAATTCAGCTTCAGCTTTTATTGTGGCATGTGCAGCGAGGCGCTCAGTTACCTGACTCCACAAAAAAAAAATGGAAAACGGCTCCCACCAAAGGGTCAGTCTCAAAGCATGCAGAGAGGGGAGAGGATTTAATATACTTTATATGTGTGCAGATACTGGTGCTCACTGACATGTGGAGAGAAAAAAGGCTTGGACCAGCAGCTTCTGTGGGCTGCAACGTGTTTCGAACTTGCAATCCTCCTCAGACATTCAAAACTACCCGATTCAGTCTGTTTTACCAACGAAGTCTGGTGAGGGTCATTTTATCAAAGGTTTTCTGAAGGCGTACTCGTGTAAAATTAGTGGACTTTTCCTTTAAGAGCTACAGTATATCAGCTGGCAGGTGGTAAGCTCGACATCTGTGACAGCTCTTCCAGAGGAAAGCAAAAGTCTTTGGGTTGAGGAGAAAACCATGTATTTGTATTTAAGAGCTGCAGTTCTGTTCAGCTACCACTGAAAAACAGTCATGCCTCTTCAGTCACTAAGCCTGCGCATTGATTACCTTTGTATGTTTTCTAAGTAACTGAACTGCAGAGCCATCTTTACAGAAAAAGCTATTAACATGGGCGCCTTGGATGCTGAATGGTTACAGTTCATGCCGCACAGCCGCACCCATCGCCGGTTCGATCCCAGCCGGCAGCCTTTGTTGCACATCATACCCGTCTCTCTCGCCAGTTACCTGTCTGCCTTTTCACTGTTTTTTTTCCAATAAAGGCAAAAAAAGGAGAAAATAAAAAAAAACGCTGTTACCAATTTTGTATGTGCGTCCTTGTGTCCAAGGCCAGAGCACAAAGATGAACAAGCTGATGTGAGGAGGAAACTGCCCAGTTTTCAAAGTAAAATATGGACTCTTCTGGGCCTTTTAGGAAAGCAGATGGTAAAATACATGTGAATGGTGGGTGAGGAATAAACCCATTTACATTTAAAGCCTTGAACCCATGCTCTCAGCTACAGCAGCGTGTGCTAATGAAGTAAACTGAGGTTCAATGTCTTGCTCAAGGACACTGAAAAAGGTCATGACCTGGCAGCTGACAGGCATTAGTTAACGAGAGACAACATGCATTAAACCTGAGCTTTAGGGTACAGAACACACAGGGCTCTTCTGCCTACAGAGATATCCAAAAACTATTAAAAAAACATTAATGAGACACACAAGCACTGTAGTTTATTCTGAGTCGATCCCACAAACATCATCCTGTTGCTGTAAATACTCACTCGAGCACTCAATCTGCATCTGAAAATAGCAGCCCAAACAAATAGCCAATTTAGCCCGGTTTTATTTCGCTAAACACTGCAGTGCCCAGCTGTTTTCGGCTTAATTACGGCGTCTGTTTAAAAATGAAATGAATGGGAGTGGAGATGAGAGCAATCCGCGGTCTGGGACATCAAGGCATTCAGAGGGAGACCAGACCATTGTTGATTCTGGTCTTTCACTGGGATTTGGTGACTGCCCTGCTGTATCCTTTAAAGCTATACTGACAAGGTGTTTCTCATCAGCGTAAATCACAAAGTCACATTGAAAGCATCGTGCAGGAAAATGTCCCACTCTGGCTGATTCACTCGAACACAGCGTCGCTCTGGGGTCTTCACTTCATTCAGTGTTGAAATCTCTGCCACTAAAGGATGAATTAAAACTTAAATACAACACTGGAAGACACCAGAGCCACCTTCAGAGCGGCACTAGATAAATGACTCTTTGGGTACTCTCCACCTTGAAAAAAAAAAAAAATTGATCTGAGGGACAAATTTGAGGAATTGGGGGAAATTTTCCCTTTTCGCTCCTTATTAGTACTTTTTACAGCAGTAAATCTCTGCTAACTCTGCTAAACTCTGCCCCCAAAACCTGAAATGCATTATATTCTAATCATCCGCGGTCCATTTCAATGCTTTAGCTTTCAACAGCTCACATTTAAAACACCTCTCGGCTCCTGCCTCAAACCCTGCCCCCCCTCACAAGCATCTGTCAGGTTGGGATTGATAACTTGGAGAAAGCAGCCGGCCGCATGGCGACCGGCGGCACCTCGTCAATGAAAATTACGTCCTGTCATCAACGCCCGCGCTGTTAGCTTAAGCTAGAAACTCAGCAGTTTAACCCAGAGGTGAGATGGAAAGGTCACAGCGGGAAGCACGCTGGACGGCTGAGGAAAAAAGGAAAAATGAATCAACTCTTACTCCGTCGGACCTCGGCGTACAAAGGTGTCTTCAGCACTCAAAGAATTTCATGTTCACAAATCCTGCAGATCTTCCCGTGCATACACTAAACTCCCAAAACTGGAACTCAGTCATCACAACTTGTCTTAGAGGATCAGTCCAGCTACTAGCTACGTTTATTCTATTGAAATGATGTATTCTTCTTTTAATTATCTGCTTGTTTTGCCACCTTGTTCACTCTAAACTACACTAATCAAATCAGTTCTCGTAGGTTAACTGGGTTCTGTGTCCTTACAGGAACAGAACTTCAACAAAAACACATATGACTACTAACTCTTTAAATCCACCAACACGCCGCCCTCGCCTGCAGCAGCTTTGAGATGACCGCATGCTTCCATGTATACAGTATGTTTTTGAGAGGCTCCAAAGGTGCTGCAACATCACAGTGTGATGGAGCGTCAGGAAGAGTCTCAGCTAAAGGTCACTGTTGAGAGGAGGTTCAACGGAGTGGCTGTCTTTGGCTAATCAAAGAAAGTTCAGGTCAGACAGCTGCTGACTAAAGCGAGGGGGCCTCCATCCTCCAGTTAACCACCGTGGCTCTCCTCCATCCACTCCACTCCTTCCTCTTTTCGCTCCGAGCTGCTCAGCGTTTGCGTTTCTCTCCCTGGCTCTCGCTCTCTCGCCCTTCCTTCTTTACTTTCCCGTCGTCATCGCCTTCCCATCCGGTCCCCTGCCCCTTCTGCCTCCTCACCGCAGCTGTGCGGGAGGCCAGGAGAAAACAGGAAGGTCTGACAGCGCGGGAGACGATCTCCCGCTGGGCTCTCGTCCTGCCACTGGAAACATGTCACCGAGAGCGGCGACGTCTCGCTGCCGCCCCCCCCCCCATTTTTCACTTAGCGCAAGAGATGAGCTCTAATTCAATTCAGACCACTTTCCACTTTATTTTCCATGAAGAGATCTGTGGAGAGGCTTTTTCAATCCACTTAGCGGATTCGAATGGACACCCCTCCCCACATTCCCCACCTCCAGCTCTGGTTTCACTGCTGTCTCCAGCTGCCATCTTTGGGTCAAGTTTCCTCAAAATTTCAAATTTCCTCTTAACATCTGCTCTGCTAATAGCCCAAGCAGCTTCTGTAGACTCCATCCAGCGCTGCAGGTCAGGAGTTAGTTTAAATTTACCGTACAGCTCAATGGGATAGAAATCCTGCTTTCATTTGATAGCTGTTAATACCCCCCAGGAGGACATGTTTGGTCAACAGGCACCTATGGCTGGGAGGTACCAGACAATGCCATGACACAGCTATGCCTATGTATAATGAATAGGATTGGGGGGGGGGGGGGGGGGGGGTCCATTAAAATGTCTTCTCCATCTAGAGCAATTCACTTAATGGAAAAGCCTGTTCTGAGGGAAAAAAAATGGCCGTTCAGAAATGTGTGAGAGGAGAAGAGAGGCGAGAGAGGGAGACAGCGTACACACTCGAACACATACTGTACGTACCCGTCTTCTCTAAATATCCTCCTCCACTTGTCTGAGCGGCTGACAAAAGTGGATTAAAGCAGCACTATATTTAATAACAGCTTGTTTCAGAGGACATCTGTGATCTTCTCTCTCTGGGAACACACAGAACCCCCGACAACCCATTTTCAGGTCTTATGAAACGTTATTACCAAGTTAAATAATAGCACAGGTGAAGTTATACACAGCTGGCGCCTGTGCAGGGGTCGAATAAAGACCCTGTCTCGTCTCCGAGTGACTCTTCTTCTTGGACGATCAGCGCACATTTGTAGACAAAAGCCCAATTCACATTTTATTTTGTAATTTGATTAATTCCCTAATGGAGGTGAGATGATTGCTGTAAGTACGGCTGTTATTTTCATTACTGATAATTTGCTGATTATTTTCCCCCAATTAACAGCTTGTGAAAAAGACCAAGTGAAAAATGCCAATTATAATTAGAGCCTGAGATGACAAATTGAAATTTCAGCAGTCTAAATCCCAAACGTATCACATATATGATGAATAAAGCAGCGAATGCTCACATTTGAGAAGCGAATATTTCCTGAAAAATGACTGACAGGACTAATGATTGACTGGCTAATCGGTTAAGGGACTAATTATTTCACTGCTACTAGTAAGTGATTTTAATTCCTCCCACAGCACATGTGTGATGTTTCATCCCGTACCACAGTAATAACTGCAGGTCCATTCACTTACAGCATTTCTGGCACACTTCCTGGTCTTTAAGACACTTGTATTTCTGCATTTTTGTGCATAAAACTGGATTTTCTGTCACTGAGTTTCATCATCTCAGCGCACAATTTCAGCTTTGTGGGCGTGGATGTTTTATGAGCCTGTGGTGGCCACAGCCGTCCTGTTTGCTGGCGTGCGCTGGGGCAGTGGAGTTGAGGGTAGCGGACGCCGACAGACTCAAACTGACTTGTAAAGCCGGTGACGTTGTGGGGGTGGAGCTGGACTGCAGCCACGGTGTCAGAGAGGAACATGCTGTCCAAGTTCTGTGTTATCGTGGACAATGTCTCCCACCCACTCCATGACAAGCCGGTCAAGCACGGGAGTGCTTTCAGTGCAAGACTCATTCTAGGCATGTGCACTACAGAACGCCACAGGAAGTCATTCCTGCCCATGGCCACCAAACTTTTCAGCTCCTCCCTCAGAGTGTCACACACTTGGAGTCAATAGAGCAGCTCTGGGACTCATTTCACCCCTGTCAGCAGCAGCTATAACCCCATAATCTATTTATAATTTATATTTTCAGCTGTGCAATACTGACCTAACAGTAGCATAATTTCATGCAATAGCTCAACACTGCAATACTCTGGTACACTCTGGAAATAATACTGCATTTATATCGTACATTTACACTAATATTACTCATTTATTTATACTATTCTTGCATTTAACACATTTATAAATCCCATTCCTCAGCATTATTATTTATACTGTTAGAATTGTAGTATAATGCACATATTTTTACATACTTCTTTTCTATTTTTCTCATAATTTCTCTGTACTATATTGCTATTTGAGAATGGAGCGACATTTTTTTTTTTTAAAGATTTTTTGGGGGGCTTTTTTTTGCCTTTATTGTGACAGAGACAGCTGAAGACATGACAGGAAAGAGGGCAGAGAGAGGGGACGACACACAGCAAATGAGTGGCAGGTGGGAGTTGAACCTGCGGCCACTGCAGAGGACTGGCAGCCTCAGTACACGGGGCGCACACCTTACCAACTTATGTGAAGCGAGCCGCATATATTAAACTCTGTCACCCTAAAAACACCAGTTCTTAGATTCTTCAGTACATTAAATAACATTTAATACGCATCATGGTGAAGAAAGTCATCCTTGTGTACCAAACCTCCCTCTCAATTTACTGAAGGCTTAAATGCCGTTAGAAGCACAGCAAATATTTTATTAGCCACATCTTGATGTAATATTAACCTTATCCAGGGCTTAACAGTGACGACACTCACACAAAATGTCAGAAAGTGCCGTTATCCTCCCTAATATCTTTGAACTTTCACAATACTGTTTTCTGTCATTCTTAAGAGTACAAAGACGCTACTCGTGTTTTTAAGATCAGTAAACTTAACTCCATTAAACATCAAATGAATCAGGGGATTGCTGGTGTCTTACATCAGAACTGGAGATAAGACGTCTCTCTAGGACTGATTTAGGGCAACTGCCAGCTCGATGACACGGGTGGCGTTGTTTCTGCTGCGCTGGGATCAGCACGCCTAATGTGTCGGCCCTAATCGATAATAAAGTAATGGGGGAAGTTGTGTGAAATGACTGAGTCGCCTGAGGCCAAAACAGCCAGTGACTAAAATTGGTGTGTGCAATTGCCTCTAATTACCAATTAGCAGCCAACCACAATAGATTCTTTAACTGTAATACCTCCCAGTGGTACAATTAAATCCCAGCTTAATGAAATTAATAGAAGTGGTGGGGGGGGCCGTAATCGCGAATAAAGTTCTAATTTCTATCTGTTTGTGCAGCATTTCAATCTATTCCTTACCCGCAGCCTAATGAGTCAATATATGGAGGTCTGTTTGCATTGTGGTGCTTTAGCTGTGTGTTTCCTGAAACTCCTCGTGATTGTCCTTATTATGGGATTAGTGTGTCTAGGAACTGGCTAATATGAGAAAGCAAACAATAAGTCAGAGCAGGTGAGTGTGATGGATCTATACAGCCATCTAGTGGCCACAAGTATTTATCACAGCATGCGTCACCCTGATGGAAAAATGAATTGAATTCCACTTGGATGCATTTTGTCCATTTTACCACAGGGTGGCGCCACAGATGATCCATCAGAAACACTGCCACTAACTCAATGTCACTTCTGAAGAGTTGCTGAATTGTAGCCTGAAGCCACACAGCGAACATGTCCGGTAATGATCTTGACTTTGCAGTGAAAACGATGCTGGTGCTGGTTTAAAACGGCAGGAAACACTGTCCAAATGAGCCGCATCACTTCCTCAACCGATCACCTTACCGCTCAGCCTCACAATCAATCCCAGAATCTCAATTTACTGCTCAGGACTAAAGGGTAGTCATAGTGACACGCGCTGTGCCGTTGACTCTGCAAGGAACAGGCCACTCAACACATCATTAGAAGAGAAATCAATATCACTAACGCGAGGTGCTCTAAATTGAAATCGAAGCCTAGTTAGTGGGGAGCACGAAATGAATTCTGTCTGCAGCACTTCAGTTAAAACAAACAGAGGCTGACCTCAATTAAGGTTTTTATATCCCAGCTGTCCCAAATGCACCTCCAGAATGGCTTCACTGCAGAGCTAAAAGCGATGCTAAATGACCAGGATTACTCTTACTATTTGCACTGTGATGATGTTTCCTATACATTATGATATCATTGCGCTTTTTTCAGGTCTTACCTGATGGAGACTATTGTGTGTTTGGGATTTAAAAATATAATTTAAGGCAAAGAGGTAAAGATATTCAAAAGATAGACACTTATCTGTTAAGCCTTCAATGAAATCTACCTTTAGCAGTCCACCTAAAGTTGGTTTTTACTGAGAAGACTCATTGGCTTGTCAAAGGTAGTAAGAACAAAACAAGTAAACTGAGTTTACCTCTGCTCCACCTGCTTGATGGGGTCCATCAAGTCGATGGTCTCCATGGTGATCTCGACTTTGCGGACGCTTCCGAAGAAATCTGTGATGAGGACGCTTCCTGGGTCCCTCAGAAAAAGGTCAGTACGGTGGCCCGGAGTGGACACACACTGACTCTTGGGACACACTTTGAACTGGGGGAGCAGACAAAACACGAGCAGTGTGTTAGACGCTCTGCTCCCACTCAAAAAGCAAACCTTTAACGTATGGAAATACTGTGAATATCTGCTCATGGTGCTTTAGCTAAAAGTATTAATTACAAGGTGTAGGTCCCTTTCGCCGAGCGACGGGGAATTTAATACTGTGACAGTGTTTAAGAGTTTGTGTCTCCTACTTTTCGAGCCTCAGATAGCGAGCTGCAGCCAGCTGCATCAAACACGGCTCGAGCCGCAGTGGGAGGTGTTAAAATAGGTGACAGTGTGTGGAGAGGATTAGAGGCATGGAGCCTGACATTTGTGCATGTCTTTGTCAATTACTGATCTTTTAGTGGCTGGTGTGTTACCACTTGCGGGTTAATCCTCTTAAGTGTGTGATTGATCAGTGTGTTGTCCGACTGGGCTCTCCACTTGAAAAGAAAATAAAATCATTAAACCGAGGCGAACACTATCTCTACCGGCCAAACAGGACCTGAAAACCGCAGGACTGGTGGAGGACATTTGTTGAGAAGGTAGAGGCAATTTCTGTTTCAGCAAAAGGCAAGGCTTTGCAGGCTGGATTTGAAAAAGAAAACTTGGTGGGCTCGTCGGGTATTGATCCGTAGTATTGATCCTTAATTCCACAAAACAGCACAAGAACAAAGAGTCCATCTTCAAAACGGATAAGTGCAAAGAATGATAATCTTTAGTCCCAGCGCATTGATTGAGCTCGGCCTGAGTGCCAGAGTGAGGCTTTGAAGCATTTTGATTGTAACTCCTGGTAAGGCAGGCTGGGTGGTGGGAATGAGGGGTGGTCCCCGGGGCCACTGGATCTCTGCAGGAGTGTCAGAGATCAGAGAGGTGCAGCTGAGGTGGAGCCAAAGCCTGGAGCAGCATGTACTCACCATCACCCCCATCATGTGCCAAAGGCCAACAACCTTAACACACTATCAGACATTCTGCTTCAAGTGCAGAGTCCTGTGAGTCCTCTGAGACTTTCATCCGACTCCTTCAGGACCAGAAACTTCACAACACCGGACAGAGGAGGAGGGCAGTGTAGGACAGACTCTGTTTCAATACTGTAGGTATGAAAACCCAAGCTGAGCTCCTGCAAAGCCTCAGTTCCACTCAGGACTGACTGACCCAACCCTGGAAAACCATTTTCAAGACTATACAATTAATCTATCTTTAGAAGACACAGAATTGTTCCTCACCAGGTCATTCATGTTGGTTTTGCTCGCAGGGTGGATGTCCTCCAGGAACTCCAGCAGGTAGAAGGTGTAACGGTCCATCAAATGGACTCCTATGGCCAAATCTGGCTGATGCTAGAAAGAGGAGGACAAAAACACAAGAAAACAAATATTCAATATTCAGCAGCACTTCATGAGCACGGGCGACTTTGGGATGCATAATGAGATCCTGCCAGCACCTTGAGTGACACGGTGGTTTTAATGCCTCATGCTCTGCAGTCATGGGTGGAAGAATTGTGCTTGTTTTGTATTCAGAGACGGTGTCCGGATGAAATAAACAGCAGCAGCACAAACTGCTGGGTAATGAACAACCTGTCTTCAAACTATGCCAGTTTCGCCTCACCCCTAATCAGTGTGGCAAAGTGTGTAGAGACAGGTGACGTGGGTGTCACTCTGTAATGTGGAGGGGATGCAGTTGTCAAAAGCACGTCAGGTCTCAGCTTCAGTCTTGCAGGATCTGTGCACTAACTTAGAAGTGTTTACGATGAGCTATAGCAGTGATTTACTGAGATCAAATCCCAAAATATTCAGACGATTAAACATAAGTCGTGATTTTTCTAAACAGCCAACACACTTTGACAGCTGTACAGGAAATTAACATTCTGGCAGGCAGAAAGAAGCCCAAACTCTTTACTTACTTACTGGCACAGTGACAGACGCACCGCTCAACAAAAACATTTTTTAAACAATGGCCGCATTCCAAATCACTCCCTATTTACTCTATAGTGCACTGCATTCATCGTCCACCACTTTAATTGAGTGTCCAAAATCTGAGTGTGTAAATTTATCCACTGTGTAGTGCCCTTAACAATTCCACAATGAAAAGAGAGAAGCAGTGTGCAGAGCACGGACAATCCCACAATGCAAAGTGCTGCATTTTATAGATGCAAATATTACAGTTGTGCACCTCTAACCCTCAGTTATGATGCAAAATGATCACTCAAAGTCTGAAGTCTCAAAATACTGCTCATAACTGAGTGTCCAACATACAGGGAGCAGTGAATGAGTGAAGGAAGGAGCCGACATTTCAGACAGAAATAGACAAAATCTTTTAATTTCCAGTGAGTCACTGGTGATTTACACGCTAACGTGAAAACTTGCTCTGATAGCTTGCTAGCTATTTTTTAGTTCCATGAATTGTTTCAAGATGCTCACACAGACGCCTTTTTAATGTTTCCAGCTGAATCATTTATAATTTAGAAGCCCGTATGTTCACTTGATGGCTCCGTGGTACATGGTGCTGCGCTGAAAGACTGGAGCTACATGTCGAAGGGACGGAGTTAGCATCCTCTCAACTGATGTAATTTGAGAACATTACCCAACGCCATCTTGGGTAACGCCAGCTGAGGTTGCCTACATGTCAACTTCCCCAAACCCAATAACGAGCAGGTTAAGGAAACTTCATGTTTGGAGAAGGAGAATTTGCATCGTGGGGGTAAAACATATGAACATTGTGCGATGAACCCACACACTGATCGACGATTTCTGGGGCAGGCGACTCACCGACAGGGAGTCCTCTCCAACTTGACTGCTGGCCAAAGCCATGAGGTTCGGAGAGTAGAACCTCTCGTACATGGAGGCGCCCTGACAGGTGTCAATGATGAAGAGCAGCTCATTGTATCTGCAGAGACACACACACACACACACACACACACACGCACAGACACACACACACACACACACACACACACACACACAGAGTCATGTACATTCTCAAACAAACTGATGAGAGAACACACAGCTGGCACAGCTCTCGTCCATTTGTTCCTATAAAACCTGGCATCACGCAAATCCTCTAACCATCTCTCATACTGCAGTTGCCATGGTGACCAAGAACAGCTTCATTCAGTCTCTCTAACACACCCACACACACGCAGTCTCTCCCTCCCTCCGATGAAGAGAAATTTCACTTTGACTTCTGTCCCCCGTTTAGGCAAACACGATAACACTTTTCTATCCAGTTGACGGGATTGAGGTGATTCAGGGACGACGGAGGGAGGTGGCCGAGTCTCTATGGTGACTGTAATGTGGCAGCTCAAGCCTGCAATTATCACATCAGCATCAAAGCTGGCGTCACTAAGCTTTTATCTGGCAGCCTGGGGTAGCTGACTGTAACCCAGATGCTCTCCATTGACAGGTTTGGAGGACAACAGAGGCGCTGGTAGCACGGAGTCATTTTTTGCTCATTTGGTGTCTCGTGATTTACAAATTAAACACTGCAAAAAGCAACAGAATCCACTCATGAAAGAGGTTATGTTCATATGTATAACAGCAGTTTCCTTCCTGTTCGGTTTGGTTTTTATGGAACAGGTCACATTCAGGTAGTTTCAAGAGACAGAATTCTGTTAAAATTACATTTTTCTATCAACAACGGATCAAATCACTGTGTCATTTTAAAGGGATCCTTCATCGTTCCTCTCAGCTCTATGAGCATTTCAGGGTCTTTCAGCTCCTAGTTTTTTGTTTCACAGTTGGCATGTTTACTGTTTGGTCCCCTCTGACCGTCTCTGTTTCCAGCCATGTTATTCACGTGTAACACAACATGCAAACTTAGGCAAAAATAGGCCTTGACAGCGAGTCACATCCCCTGCAGCATCACTGCTGGGTGTGGTTACAGGTGCACCGGAGCTCCTCAGTGGTGCTGGGTGTCCAGAGACCCCCAAAAGCTTCTTTTCACTGACCTCTTCTGGTTAAAACTGTGATTTCGAGCTGCACTTTGTTGCACTTTGTAGCCAAAACTTAGTGAGTAACCAAACGCTGTATGTAACCAAAGACAATATTTTGCACTGGTGCTCTTTAAAACTCGTCCTCTTCGTGTTGGAGATGAGAGAAGCACTGTGTGCTCATACACTGGGTGTTGTTTGAGGGCTATTAGAAGTCTGTGCCACCAACACAGTGTATATTTAATTCCCTGAAGCACTACAACACATGAACAGCCAATCCAGAGAAGCTCTACCAGAAGATGTTCATATTAGGTTGCTAAGTTTCATGCCATTGAATGTTTGTCGACATGCTGCACAGCTAATTGGCCCCCAGGGGGCCAAGAAGTAAAGTGGACGTGCAGTAGGAAAAAAAAAGGCAGTATTTGATGTGAGGCCCTTTTCCATCTTATTTCTGTTATTTCCCAGTTTATTTACCTTCTTTTCTGCCACATCTGCTCAAAAGCGTCAGCCAGTTCCACGTTACTGATCTCCTCAGAGTCCTGGAACTTTAGAAAGCCGTTCCCGCCGTGGCCTGTTAACCAAGCACATATTAACAATAATTCATTCATCTCTGTAAAAATGTGATATAGAATGGAAAATAACAGGATCAAACATGAAAAGGGCTCGCAGCTGTACACACTCTGCAGGAGAAATGACAGACTGTGACCACATTCAGATAAAGAAGATAAAGAAACGGCACTCTTTCAACTACGTGTCTTTAAAATAACACGGCAGGGGTGTAAAAACACACATGACAGGACGTGATATCAAGCAATTATTATGAATATGCAGCAGATGAATTCACAAGATGTGAGTGGTTTGGAAACCTTCCTATGACCTTGTTCTCTTCACCTACACGTATAAGTGAAAGCCATAAGGAGCACGTTTGTCGGAAATCATTCTGGGAAACATGAGGAGTATTTCACTAAAGCAGAGGTGTGGACGCTGCAGGAAAGTAGGGACAGAAAATAAATGCTTCACTCATAAAATAGAATTAAAGAGAACATTTAGGAGAGGAAGTGGAGTACTTCATATGGAGTAATAGTTAGTGTATTACTTTGAGCAAGTGAAGAAAACGTAGGAGAAGGAGACAAAGCGTGAGTTCACTCATTCATTTAAACTTTAAGGGAGAGATGAAAGCAGATAATGGTGCCAGTCAGACTGAATCACCAGTCAGCCTTCATCCTCCAGATGGATCGCACATGCTGGCAGACAAACTTATGTAATGAAAGCGACGGTGTTATTATTCTACAGTCATTTCATCGTGCAACCAAAATTGCCTTCTTAAAGCAAAAAACTAATCTAGTGGCAGTTTAATCACCCGTCAGGTATATGAGGATGTTGCTCCGGTCATCAGAGAGGAGGCGTTTGGAGCGCGGAGTGCTGGGCGGCAGCCTTCCAGTCAAAACACGCAGGAAGTTCTCCACCGTCACCTGAGACACCGAAAGGATAATAAATGGCACCGATTTCCAGAACTGAGCATGTTATCTGAAGCGATAAATTACACACATTGAGCACATTTCACAAACTAAACTTTGTGACTTTGTAGCAACAGTAAGGTGAGGGTGAGGTAACAGCTCAGCTTATCTATAATTAAACATTAAAAAATCAATTACTCTTTTCTTCTTTTTCTCCTCTTCAGCTCTACCAGCGTCTCTTGCGCATCATTACCGACTGACAGCAAACATGTGTTGGCAGTGCAGTGTTTATTCATGTTTAATGGGGCAGGACAAAGCAAAGCAAATAATCAAAAACAAACAGCGATAAAGATGTGGATACTCCCGCTCTGCCGCGGCATAAACAAAACGTTCCTCTATTTGAGAATGCACATGATATCAGGTCATTTCCTGCACAACAGTCAGAGCAAACACTGGGTGAACAGTGTCAATCACAGTCGCCTCCAGTTTCCAAATGCGCCCGCACAATACCTGTCTACATATGTGATGTTATACAGGTTTGATAAAGCAGATGAAACACTGCGTGGGAGACCTCGACCAGCGCTGTGCTGCTGGCAAAATATGCACGCTACACTTTTACTGAAATGTAAGATCTTAAACGTATTTTTTAAGACGAACTGAGCTGCTAAGAAAGACGTTTCTTGAGCTTCTGAGCCTAACTGCCTGTCTGCAAAGTGAACTGACCTCATATCCTCTGTAGTCCACCTCCACATCGTCCCCGTACACATTCAGCTCCATGTTCTTGTGGCTGAACACTGTGGCGGGTTTGGGGTTTCTGTGGTTACAAGCCATGTCATCAGCCAGCATGAGCACTATGTGGCTGGAAGAGGAGAAAGTGAGAGAGGCCGTTCAAAATGATGCCTTCAGAAAATCAGTGAAATGCTGCCTTTCGTGTTGTCAAACACATGTTCAGTGCTATTTTATGAATTTAAATACCTTCAGTGTGATGATGAGGTAAATTACATTTTGTTTTCGTCCAAGGTAATTTACACTGTTTCTCCAACATACACAAAAGGGGGAGCAATGTGGGGGTTCAGTGTCTTGCTTCAGTATGCAGACATGTGGATTAGAAAGTGATTGAACCACCAGCCATATAAGTAAATGGCCAACCCCTTATTAAAACGTAGAACAGTTAATGTGCAGAAAAACATGACTGCACCAAGATTTTGCCATAAATGCACTAGTGCAGACACTAACAATAAAAAAGCAATAACAACGCTAATATCTTTTATGAGAAGCACCTGATTGGTTCATTCGTTCATCTACTTTCTATCCAGGCTGAAAAGGACCCTGAAGCAGCTTTTAGTCCATCATGGCACACAAAAATATACCACATTATCAGACTAATTAACTTTATTTTAATAGCTAACAGCTCCTGAAGGCTGGGAGACCAGCCTGAATGTGACTCATTTCATTTCAGCTGAAAACATATTTTTACTTGAAGGTATTCACTGAACTTATTTATTAGCTCTACTGATAAACCTACATATGTATTTACTAATTTCTCTCTTCACACACGCCTGCACATTTCTCTAGTAAGATATATGTGAATATTCACTGCATGGAGAATCTAAACTGCCAAAAATGTTATTATAATTGGCACATTTAATGACATATTCATTTAATTTATTTATGTATTTTTGTCTTTGTGATTTTGGCAGCTTTGGCCTTCCGTAAGTCGGTTGTGGTAACCATGGCCGGTCAATATCTGATAGCTGAGAAAATGTTCAAATCTGGTCCTAAACGCCAGCATCTCATATATATATATTATCCAATGCCTGGCTTTACCTCTACATTAACACCAACACTGAATATCTAAACATGACACAATAAATGAGACAAACTCTTCATCACAGTCACCTGTCAGGTATGCCCAGCCTCTTCACACTTCTGTAGACGGACAGAGTATTGGCCACGTGACGGTAGTTGAACCAGAATCTGGATGTACACACCTGTGTATCAAACACAAATCACGCAAATGAGAAAAAACCGGTTTAGCAGCACATGCATGTTCCTGCTGCTCTCATAAGAAAGTGAATTAGCATGTAACGTCACTCAGCCTCTTGCTAAGTTGTAGCATCAGTGAATACTCACCAGAACAGCCCAGTTGTTGGTATGGCCGCTGCTGAAGAACTGTCCTGCATTATCCTGAGAAGCAAATGGAGCATAATTAATATTTTTAAATCTGGTTTCGGGTCGTACAAGCAACCAGACTCGTCACCAAAACAGCTAGCATGATAGCACAGAGGGCTAACATGGAAACAGCATTTCATGTAAAACTCAACTTTTAAAAATGGCGGGATATTCATGGCGGAACATTTATGTGGAAGTATCCACTCACCTCGATGTTAATGCTGTTCGCTAATAAATATGTGGAAAACAAGCTCAATAAAGCGAGTATTTTCATTGTGCAGCTCTGCTAGCTGTGTGCAACAAGGAAGTGAAAACCGCTGGCTCCGCCCATAGACTGCTTCCGGACGGGGATATTTCAAAATAAAAGCTTCGGAATGTGGATAGAATAAAAAACATTAATTTTTAACTAGTAAAACAGGGAATATGAAGGTCTCAGTAAGCTGCTCTACCACAGGGTTATATGCCAAGACATTATAAGGCCAACAAGATAAATCTCTACATAGTCAGTTTGTCCTTTTTGTGATCAATTATTTATTATTTTCTAACTTAAAATAAAATGCAGTCTGGGTCAGGAGAATATTTAATTGGTTGTGCCAATTAAAAATACATCACAGATACACATACAGTATATGCGACACACAAACACACCGCATACATGGTAGTTGTAAGTGAAAAAATGAAAAATAAGTACATTAAAAATGCAAAACTCTGTTAATCACATCAGAGGATGATAATTTTAGTTGATCTCATTCACACACCCCTATAGCAATATATGCCTATGTACTTGTATAATATAAATTATTTGTCACTATCATTGCACTGAATGTACACGAAAGCCAAGATAAAAACTACGTTGTGTTTTGTGACATGAAATGTGATTTTTTGTGGAAGATGTTGAAAATATTAAGCATTGTGTTATAATTAACTTAATAGTGGTGGTAATATTAGTGGTGATGAGATTACAAGTAGAAGCTCTATGTTTTTCAGATGATGCAGCTTGTCTGTGATATGATTAAATGAACAACTACAGAATTCATTTTTGGTTAAGTTTTTGTGAGAAAAAAAAAATCTAACATTTCTTTTTTCTTTGTGACCACCATTAAAAGGCACCTGCGACTTTTTCTTGCATGTTCCATTGTGGTATTACAGTGATGTTTGCTTTGTGTTGTGGCTTCTTTGAGTGATTTTGCATTATGTGGCAATTCATTTCTAAGCAAGATTGCGGGGGTTACAGTGCACAGTTGACTGCACGTCTAATTCAGAAACACATTATTTGGTCCTATATGGCTGATATACTGATGAGAGAAGAAAGCAGATTAGACATAAAATGATGCTGATAGCTTAATATCCCCTTCAGCTAATTTGCCAGAGCCTTCATAAAGAGAAGTGACAATAACGTGACAAGCAGCAGATGTCAAAATGCATGTCACGTTACTGGGGAAGTCAGTAAGTGTCTGCAAGCCCTGCAGTAAGGTGAAGCTATGAAAAAAACATATGCTTCATGCAGTTCTAATGTAATATTACAGCAGAAGGGTCTGGTGGAAAAGCAGCACCGAAATCAGGTTTGACACACCACAGGCCGCCTTTACAGGTATGCCAAGCATTTAATCCTCCTGACAGCTCCTTCTGCTGCTGTTTGACCTGCAGCATCACTCTCTTTTCCTGCGCTGTGCTCATCATAGTAATGCCCTCCTCCAAGCGCATCACATTAGCAGATGAAAATAGCACGGATAGCGCTCCCACAAAACATCTCATGTCGCATAAATCTAATCATTTTACCATTTTCAATTCATAAATTAGCATTTTACTGTCAGACTTGCCCTCAGCAGTGACTGCTTCTTGGTCATGCACGACATGTTATTCAGATGGAGTGATCTTCGCTTTGTAACAGTGATGTCACTGAACTAATCTAAACTTGTTCTGTGATATAACCAACAAGAAGACTTAAAGTCAGCTGTCCAGTTGTCAAGAGGATTAGGGGCCTATAAGGACCAAATCCTATGGGACACACCAGGATATCAAACTGGCCCGTTCCTGTGGTGCTTAAAAAAGCCTAAATCACGTGACCAGTGGAACTCAACTTTTGAACCGTTTGTTTCCATGCTTAACATTGACTAAAGATACACAATGTTATGCAAGTTAAGTGCTGACCTGCAGCCAAACATATGCATCCAGCTATATTTGGCTGCACTAACAGGTTTCATTTTTTTAAGTTTGAATCAGTCTGTGATGCAGTAAATCATGTATTTTGGGTTGCTCATGCTGTGGTTGGTTTTATTCTATGACAATGTTGAAAATCTTGGTTTTGGAAATAGTCAAAAGAAAAAAAGGAATAAAAAGTAAGAACAGGAAGTGAGATGTGGTTGAAAGATTTGGAAACGCAGAGGAAGCAACAGCCTTTGTTGTCTTCTCATTTGATATGATTTTCTGAAAACGCGACACAAAAAACACCCAATCGCCTCATTGGACTAAAACCACATACAGAGTCATATCATAACTCGTATATTTAGGGGCAAAAAAAAAAAAAAAATCGATTGTGTGAGTTATCAATGAAACACCAAGTTTCCAGGCTGACTGTAAGCGGGTGAAAAACGCCAAGCAGAGGAGGTGCGTGCGTTTTTTGGCACAGCGCGCAACCTCTGTGCCCACGTCAAGGCACACATGGTGCGTGCCGGACGCGGAGCGCGGTAGGAGGGAAGACGGACGGACCACGCATCCGCATCACCGTCAAGGGTAGAGAGGTGGCATCGCCTGCAGGAATCCAGTTGGAAAGTATACACACGAGGCGAAAATGCGCTGAGGGGAAACCGCCTGGAGCTCGGTCGTTCACCAAAGATCACTTTAAGGCACTGAGACATCTGAAGGAAAAGAGAAAACCCGCTCCGGACAAGTTGTGATTTCAGAGGAAATCCGACTGGAGATGAATACTAACGATGCCAAGGAGTATCTCGCGCGGCGGGAGATACCTCAACTATTTGAGGTGAGAGGTGTGGGGATGAAATGATCGGGCTTTGTGCAGATTATGTGGTTTTTAACCTGAGATCTCAGCTGCGCTGCGCTGCGTTGCCTGCCAGCAAAGACCTCTTTATGATATGAAATACATCTTGTTACGATTGATGGAGTGTGCGCGCATCTCTGGAAGCATATTAAAACAGCGGTTTAACGAGAAGGGAACCCCCAGTAATGAATCATTTGACAGACAGCTTCCTAAAACTGTGTTTTTATGGTAATATGCAATCAAAATGAGTCCAACTGTAATTAAACGCAACGGACTGCCCTCCCTCCTTTGCACAATTTGCTTTTAATAGCCTATAAAGGTTAGTGTTCTCAGCATTGTTTCACCATGAAAAATGAAAATGAGTACCGTGATAGGACGAAGACAGCAACAATCTGATTATACAACCCTTAACTCAAGGAGTATTAGTGGTTTTGTGTATGTGGTAGACAATAGATTTCTACAAAGTATTAAAGGGTGTCAAAAAATTAACAATGCATGAAGTCTCTGCAGGAATATTATTGTTCTATAAAAGCTGAAACATGCTATGAAGTGCAATAAAGCCAACATACACTCTCTATTAAACACCACAGACTTAACGTAGAGAAATATAACAATGAAGTATCATTCATGTTCCTGAGGGGATATTAAATTGGCTCATCCACTTAATTAGACTCAATCCCAAGTGCAGTGCAGCTAATGTATGCAAGCAATCACTGCTTGTTTATTTACAGCCTGTTCAAATTACAGTGAGCAGTGAAGTGACACACCATCACAGTGCAGTGTAATTTTACTGCTTACTCATAAAAGCGTATTCATTATCAATCAACTAAATAAGCACGTCAAATTGTTTTCAGCTGGGAGAGGCTTGGTGTTTTCATGCTGCTGCTGCTGCTGCTGCTGCTGCTGCTGCTGCTGCTGGTGGTGGTGGTGGGAGCTGCTAGTGAGGAGGGTGGAGATGAAGTAGGAAGTCCCAGAGGAAGGTATTGTTGTAAAGCATTCAGGGCGGAGGGGGACAAATGTCACACAAATGTACGTTTGACTTGTGTTTTGGCCTGGGGTTCCTCCTCACATCCATCACACGGGTCGGCTTTCTTCCTCAGCGATAACAGGTCGTCAGGGGTCTGTGTTTATTTGCCGGGCTGAGTCCAATTTCATGGGCTTCTGACAAAATGAGATGTTTTGTTTCCCCGGTGGAGCCGAGCCAAGGCAACCAGATCTGCACTTCAGAACTTCTGCTCATTAAGACGAGCCGTTCGCCGCCGCCACACAGTCGCAGAGCAGCACATCGTAACCAAGATGTAGTGATGCCAGAACAAACACCTCCTCCCTCTTCTCCCTCCGTTCCTCATCACATCCTCCTCCATTGTTTTCTCCAGAGCCTGCTGACAGGCTTGATGTACTACCGGCCTGACGACCCCATCGACTACTTGGAGGGCTGTCTGAAGAAAGCCAGGGAGCTCGGGGGGCCAGACAAGGTGCGGTGGGACACCTTCGTGGGCCAGGAGAAGAAGTCCCTGCCCCCTCTCAACGGCGGCCAATCACGCAGGTCCCTCTTCAGAAATGGTGAGCAGTGAGTGCTGACTGGTTCAAGAAAAAAAGACAAATCTTTACTTGTTCGGCAGATTAATTAATGAGGCAAACAATGGTTAATTGCAGCCCCAAAGCAAATAATTCTCCCCCATGAAACTCCCACACAACCACAACCAGGCTGGCTCCCTGAACAGGAAAGGGTGTTGGCATTAGTACAATGCCCTCATGAGCATATATTGTTAAAACTGTACTTTTGGAAATATTAATAGCAGAGGACCTTTAGTTACTCCAGTGTGCAGATCCCAGCCTTGAGCATACCTGCGCTGCCTTCACTGACTTGCAGATTTGATGGCAGTCTGTTAGCGTACAGTAAAAGACAGATGAACATGTGCCGTTAATCATTCACCCAAGGCCCAAAGGCTCTCCATTCATCAGTTACCGATGTGTCCAACCAGTGAGGGAAGTGTTGCACATGCAAAACTTAGTTTGAATTTGCAGCACAAATGCGTCCGTGTACACAGGAGCTATGACACCATGACATGACAATGACACAGAGCAGAGTTACCGTACGTGTGCGTGAGTAGGAATTTGTTTTGCATGCAGGCATCTCACTCACACCCCACAGCCACGCAGGCATGAAGACATCATTCACATGAAGGAGAAATCTTCTCAGTCAGGGAGCGTTTAGGACGGACGGCTTTGACAAATTCACATTCATCCCACTTCTCTTAATATACTGGTGAAGAAGCCCGAAAGCTTGCCAGCTGCAGCGTTTAGCTGCTGGGAACTGCAGCCTAAGCAGGGATAGAGATTCCTGTGCCCCGCGATTCCCCTCTCGGCTGATAGCTGAAGCTCAAATCTGCCATGTTTCAAACGTTTGCTGGAAGGGGATGCTGCTCTCGCTCTGAAAGTATTCCTATCTGATTGACTGTTCTATGTGTTGGAAATGCTAAAAGGGTAAAAGTAAACCTTTAGATTCAGGGTTTTGCTAAATTGTTCACATAAAATAGCTTCACTTCAGATTCAACAGAACCTCCATCTCCATCTCTGCACATGTGTTGTCATAGCTGAAATTGTGTGATCAATACCATCCTCAGCGCTGTAATTTAGAATACAATGTAAAGAGATAATATTGGTTGTACATGTTAATGACATCAGTTGTGCTTCTGCATGCAGTGATGATGTCTATCTTTGGTGTGTTATAATCAAGCTGTGATCACCAGCGACAGCAGTATAATTATCAAACTCCATGAAGCATTGAATTCCTCTCTGCCTCATGAATTCACTGTCTGATTGTTGAACAGGAGTTTTTATTGACGGTGGTCTGCTCTGAAATGGGATCTTTTGACATAATGGTACAGCACAGAATTTGACAAACACACAACATGAATGTTTCTCTATATTTCAGAGACATTTCATGAAGTTTGTGCTTTGATAAAGATCATTTTTCACCAGTTCTCTAAACAAAAGCAGACAAATTGGTTCTAATTGAAACCTGTGTGTGTGTGTGTGTGTGTGTGTGTGTGTGTGTGTGTGTGTGTGTGTGTGTGTGTGTGTGTGTGTGTGTGTGTGTGTGAGACAGTGTTGCCCGACAGTCCAAATTTCCCCTACAGACGATATGACCGCCTCCCCCCCATCAGCCAGTTTTCCATCGAGAGCGACTCGGACCTGTCGGAGACGGCGGAGCTCATAGAGGAGTACGAGGTGTTTGATCCATCCAGACCGCGACCCAAAGTCATCCTCGTCATCGGTAACGGACCACACGTAAACACAAACATGAAAACCATAAAAGTGAAAAGAATGACACAGCTCAGATGTTTTGAAGCGCTCGCCTGGATTCCTGCTGAGTCATGTTTTACCTGAGATAAGACAAAGCAGTAAGGATGCTCCTGTGTGTGTTAACATGGTGAAACACTCTCACCAGCGTCCCTTTAATGCCTCTGATGAGAGCTTTATCCATTTAGATAAAAGGGTCACAAAAACACTAAGCACAAGTTTATATTTGCCTCCCTGATGATCTAAAAATAAATGGCCTGGATGGGAATCTACAAGTCGTGTGTGTGTGTGTGTGTGTGTGTGTGTGTGTGTGTGTGTGTGTGTGTGTGTGTGTGTGTGTGTGTGTGTGTGTGTGTGTGTGTGCATGCGTACAGTGTGGTTTTCCTGGTATCTCGAACGTAGCCCCGCCTGTCTGTGGGTATCAGTGAGGGAGATCTTGTTGCATGTCACTCAGTGTGTTAGACACTCACGCTCTCCTAATCTGATTTCCTTGATGGGCCTGCATTAACCCGTCAAATACATTCATTAATCTTAGAAATTAAGCGCGACAGCTGCACAAAAAGAGTGATGACACCGGTTGAGCTTGGACTGAAAAGGCTGCTATTAATAAAGCCTCTTTAAATTACTTTGTTTAAGGTTTCCATGTTGGTTAAAAGCTCTTAAAAAACCCTGACAGCCTTCTCCTACAGCATGTTTTGCTTCATGTTGAGTGCCTGGGATGTTCACACCGTCTATAGTGTGGATGATAGTTTTTTGTCCTCGCAGCACAAAGCCAGCTCCTATCTCGCCTTTGTGAGCACATTGTGCCCTATTTTAAAGGGAAAAACAGGATGGCAGCAGCTGTCATCTCTTCGGAGGATCAGGGCGAATGTTTTGTCTGTCAGTTCTGCAGAAAGAGACAGACGTGTGTGGTCAGGAGGTCTGGAGAGGACTGGGTTGAACATTACGAAATACTCAGATGTGCATCTTTAGTTTCACTTTAACTATTTTAAAGAGCAATCCTAAATAATAACATCACCTTTGGAACATTTTGGATGACATCAGCTGAGAGAAAGAAGATAATCAATAGAGTTTTAGCTGCCTTTTTTGTGCTTTTTTACAAAAACAACAAAAACAACCAGGAATAATAACCTGGGCCCCTAAAGGCCTCAGTATGCTTCAAAGAAATTGGATTGTATGATGTGTCATCCGACCACAGGGGGGGCAAAAATCCTGCTGCCACAGAAAGGAGCATGATGTGATGAATCACACAAACAGGGATGGAGCTGCACACTTTTGTACAGGCTCTGCTCAAACTCATTTATTGTGCTGCACATGAAAAAACAGGGAGAAACCATACCTGAGCTCACACCTCTGCACACCTGGCTCACTGCTGCGCAAAGTGGACAAAAGCGAACACAGCGTCTGACGTTGGGAGGGGGTTTCAGCCAGGTTAGACGAGGGTTTCGATGATACGACAAGCACTGTCTTTGAAGCATACTGAAGCTTTAATTCAAAATGTAAACACCTGATTGAAACCTATCCTTTGCCTGATTATCAACCCCAACTAAAGATGAACCCGGACACTGAATTCCTGTTGGATTCATGTATTTAAGGACACGTTACAGTAACACTGTTCTCCACATACATGGAAAAAAACCTTTCCCACAGTAAACCCATGATGGAATAAATGGCCACACAGCTTGTTCTCTGACTAATTTCACTTCACTCTGGCCTGACTTTGAACCAGGAGCAATTATGGAGTGTTTGACATTCCTGTGGTAACAGTAGCATCTTTGAGATCTTGTCAGGAGGGACAGCAAAGCAGCATTTAGGTTTTCAGGAGGCTTTTAAAGGCACTTATGTCTACCTAATACATCGCTAATGACTGGATCCATTCAAATATATCAACTTTTTATGTTTTGACCTTTGAACTTTTTACATTTGGAGCAATTCTGATCGTTTTATGGATAAAATTCTTTTGCACTGAGATGCTACAAGGTTATAACAGAGGTTAACGTGACCTCTGCTCACAAAGATGATTACCAGACATCCAGCATCAAGCAAAGAGCTGTCTTCTCCTCTTGTCGCTCTGCTGCACATCCTTTATAAAGAAAGGAAAAAGGAGAGGGTTTCTTAGCAAATGTGGGAGGTTCTTATGTACCTGTTTCTGTCATCTGTCCCCCACATGCCCTGCTCTCCCACATATACTCGCAAAACACACACAAGCATTAACACACAGACACGCAGGGAGACACACAATCACAAAAATGTGCAAACACGAGCAGTCATGCACACACAAAGTCTCACATAGTCTGGGATTCGATCACTACAACACACATGCGCCTACGCCAACACACCCACACACGTAATGTTTCACGCTCACACAGACACATTTCACACACACGACAGAATCTCTCCCAAAACATCAACAGCTCTCCCTCTGTGCCTAGGTGGCCCTGGCAGCGGCAAAGGAACACAGTGCCTGAAGATTGCCGAGCGCTACGGCTTCCAGTACGTGTCCGTGGGCGAGCTGCTGAGGAAGAAGATGATCCACAACGCCAACGGCAACAGAAAGTGGAGCCTGATTGCTAAAATCATCACCAATGGAGAGCTGGCACCACAGGTAGCAGAGAAACAGAGAGGGGGTGAGGGGCAGGGAGTGTGTGTGTGTGTGTGTGTGTGTGTGTGTGTGTGTGTGTGTGTGTGTGTGAGGGGGTGGGTGTGTGTGGGTGTAACAGGGAGAATACTAGAGGAAAGATGGGCGCCGAGTGTGTCCAGTCACTTGCAGGTCATTATCACAGTGTGAATGTAACAAGGGACTAATTAGCAGCATCCAAAATCACACGCATGCTGGAGAGAGGGAAGCTTATCCGTCTTATTAGCATCCTCCTCTGCAAGATAATGACTGTGCTCGGGGAGAGAATGGCCACAGACTGCCTCTGGTTGTTTTTGCTCCATTCATTCAAACAGTGGAGGAAAATGCATATGATGCCTTTACACGTCCCAGTTCAATATGTGCAAGGCATTAAGATTACAACCCCGAACCCTGAAAAAACCCTGAAACATAAATAAAAACACAAAGCAGTCAAGTGTTCCTGAGCCAGTATATTAATCTCCTTTATCCAATCATGTGTTCACAAAGTGATGAACCTCGCTCCATCCTTGCTCCTCGGTGTTTTTGGAGCATTCCACTTCTTTCCCAGTCTTTAGCTGCTCCTGTCCCAACCTATTTGAAACGTGCTGCTGCATCAAATGCAGAATAAGCAGATATTTGCAAAAATCAATGAAGCTGATGTGGGAAATGTGTTGCTGCTCATTATCTTTTATTTTTTCAGCAGCCTCAGGTGTCTTTTGGATGAGCAGAGTCCCTCACAGCTGACCATCTGTTGTCACGTGACCATATATCCATACTTACATCATGTGATTATCAATGGTGCTGCCAAAGGGTGGCACTGCCAGACACCAGCCGAGTGTTTAGCTTTATCTATATGGTACTTTTCAGAGTACAGTTAGAAATTGCCTCACAGGACAACAGAGGAAAAACAATCCAACTAATCCATAAAGATGATCGAAGTTTGTAGAAGTAGGACTTAGCAGAGGTTTAGAGGAAGTCAATGAGGTAGTGAGAGAAAGTTCAACAGGGAGGTTGCAGAGTTTGGGAGCTCTGGCAGCAAACACAGACTGTTAGCACAGACTTGTTGCAGGATCAATTCTCGTTACCATGTTCGGAAACGTGTGCTGCAGCCAGGATCCAATCTAAAAGCCTCAGCGATCATGTCGTATAAATGATTTTGAATTGGCTTAAAGATGCAAAGCCACCAGTATTGTCCTTAATCCAATATTTTATGCATCCCTCTACCCAGTCATCCTGCTCATAGTCACATTTAAATAAAAGTCTTTGTAAGCCTCTTTTGGCTTTAGTTCAGTGCTTAGTTTTATAACACACTGTGTCACACATAGCCCTGTGTAGACTGAACGGTCGACTTTGCTACTTTGGTGAGTGGTTTAGTTTGCATAAGGCCCAAATAAACACAGTCCTGATGCTGATAAATGCTTCTATCAGGGATTTCTCTATGAATCAAAGCGAGCAACTGATTCTGGTTGTCCACATACATTTTGATTAAGGGTCGCCTTTGCTGCCAACATGTGCGCCATGTTGCACGGTGATGCAGCGAGACACAAGCCGGTAACACGGGAACCAAGCATCTGCCTGCTTCATGGCTGGCAGCTCTTATCTCAAGTCCACTTCTGAATTACCTTCAGTAACCGCCGACCTCATCAATTACCATTCCTTCCTTGCATGTCTGGCACAACATCACTGCTCTCCCTTCTGGCCGTTCACCAGATGCCAATCCAGGAACCAGTGAGATAACCAGCAAAGTAGGCCAAGCTGCAGACATATTAGTGACTTGTGGCTGGTAGACATTTCATTTCCAGCCATGATTAGTTTAGCAAAGCAGATCATGAATTTGTGTCTTAATGATTCTGTATGTACTGATGAAAGGAGGCAAAAGGCTCACGGGTATATGAGAACACTGTTAACAGCATTGTGTGTTTAAATATTGCTTAATGATGTGTTGACTAACATATTATTCATTCACAGCTTGTTGACGCTGGAGGTTAGCTAATCTCTAGTTAGCTGGTTAGCTCTATCCAAATCCAAAAAAATCCACCTAATGACACCTTTTGCTTTCTAATCCGAGAAAACAAATACTTGTATTTCGCCAAAAAAAATGCCAGCCTATTCCTTTAAAGACTTATTTCTCTAATATAAACATTTTGTCTCTGTAAGTAGGCTGGAAAAAAATGTCATCCATGCGTTTGTCATTGTAGCCTGAAGTACTGTCACTGTGCTCAGCTGTGACGCCCCTTCAATGCTGCAGATGATTCAAAATGCAGCAAACGCACAGCAGCTCTTCACTGACTCTCCGCCAACGAGCACGTCCTCTTGAAGTTCTTGCTGTTTGCCTGTAACTCACTGCAGGGTCATGTGACTCAGTAGCCTATATTTCTGAACCTCGGCTCCCTCAGAAGTCCCACAGGTCTCCTCACAAGAGGATCTTGGATGTCTGACAGTCTGGTCTAAGATTAAAGACTGATCGCACAGACTGATGCTTTCATGTCCTCAGACTGTGGGAGAATCTTCATGTTAAGATGGTTCAGCAGGATGCAGAGAAAAATCAGCTAAGGACCCACTTATAGTATGTGAGTTATTGAGTTTTCGCACTTGCTGACCATTTTCTTCTATAAGGAAAAGCACAGCGTAACAAAAGCCGTGTACCAATTCCATGCTAGATACTAAAAGTACATAAACTGTAATATGCTCTATACACAATTCTCACAGCAGCAGTTAGTGTAGCAGAAGTTGGTGCACTCTATCATTTAGCAGTAACAGGAAACATAATTGAAGTGCCCAGCGTATGTATTGCCAATTAAACTTCGACTTGTTATATTCTATTCCCACACTGTTTTGCCACCATCAGCACATGAAAATCTCAGGTGGGCCGTTTACTTTTCCAGAGTGACCTCACTTAAAATCTCATGACAGTTCATTATAACTTTGGAACCAGCAGCTGACAAAACTGAAGGCTCGCTTCCTGACTGGTTTCAGGAAGGGGGAAGTTGTGTTTTTCAGCAGATTTGTCCAACAATTAGCTTTTTTTGTTTGTTGTTTACAAGATCTTCCACCACCATCGGTTATTCGTGTTATTATTTTAACCCAACGTGAACAAGAATCATCGAGGCGTTCAGAATAATGGAGACTTTGAACATCTGCAGTTCAGCGATGCCTTGCTGCATCGACACAAAATCTGCCTTGAAGCTGTTTGTATCGTGAAACTGGGACACCGCTCAGGTTTTGTGCTCTACGTAAAAAATGTGACGTTTAGTTTTTTTGAGTTACGGCTGGTCTACGCAGGAGGTGTTTCAGCTGTTTTTCAGTTATCTGTCGTCTGACATCGTTAAAACCACTGGTTTGTGTACAAACTGATATATGGTTCTGCTAACGCTTTAATAAAAGGGAATGAGATCTAACAGGATGTGGGTGTTTCTGTGGCCTCCTGCTCGGACTGAAAGCTGCTGGAAACTGTCCCACTTGACCGCGGTGTTTTGTCTCTGCCGCCTGCTGTCGTCTGCCTTCCAGGCGAAGCACAGTTCATCTCGAACGGGCCTGTCGTCTCTTTAGGGGTCGGAGATGATTGTTTGATGCCTGGCATTCTTATGAGAGCTCAGCTCTGCATTGGATCAGTAGATTAGCCTCTCTCATTTTATCTTGCACCGATACATTAATCTGTTTGATGGACCCTAGATTAGATTTAATCTCTGCATCGTCTGTCGGTCCACTGCTCTTCTTCTGCGGGTGGGGGGGAAATTATATACGTCTGTGTTGCTCAGCGCTGGGCACGGATGTTATTTTTAGATCAGAGCATTGCTCACGTATCGCTGCCATATCGCATGATGCATTCTGCCTGGAGAAATACATACGAACATGTTGACCTCCTCCAGCCATGAGGAAGTAATTGATGCTAAAAGATGATGGCACTTCCTGTCCTCAAGCGCAGTCCAAACAGTTGCTCTGCTGCATTCAGATATATTAAAGTACAATTGGATAAACAGATTACTTATATTGCTGCTTTCCATTCACCTTATTTATGATTCTAAATCAGCCACTCATTCATTTTCAGGGCATTTTAACTCATCTGTAACCTTGATGAATCTATGTTGCAGCAACATTAAAGCTGACCTCCTCCTTCATGCTCTTGCAGGAACAGCAAACTGTAACTATAGATACTATTATAAACTTTGCTTTATAATTTCAAGCTGAAATGTTCTGTCGCCCACACGGAGGACTGCCCCCATTGTTTTGTGTGGAGTCAAATGTGAGCTTGGAAAGCCAGAAATTCAAGCATCTGGCTAATTGTCGAACCATTTGTAGTGATCAAAAATCCGATGAACTCCCTGCCGGTATGGTAATTGTTATTTATCAAGCAGAAGAAATCTTGTTTATTGCTCTTTTGACATTCACACGCGAACTGAGGAACTGAGTGATGATAATTATGGATCATGTTGCTTTTCCAGGAGACAACAATAACTGAGATCAAGCAGAAGATCATGAAGTTCCCCGACGCTAATGGCATCGTCATAGATGGGTTCCCTCGAGACGTTGGACAGGCCCTGTCCTTTGAAGACCAGGTGAGTTTTCATATGTTGTCCAGATGTAACATATGGTTCAACAGCATTGTGGAACAACATGAGAGTGGACCACCGTGCTGTGCTGGGTTTGGCTTCACCAAACTCTTTTTCTTTTGACATCTGTACAATAGTCAAAGGTTATTGCATGATGTAGACACAGTGAATGTTCTTATCTGTACATCCAGCACACACAAAGAGCCATTCAAGTGGCACCTGCTGCAAACCAAATATGGAAATGAGTTGGTTACACACCACGCACTGGAGCTGCCATCTCTCAGTTTTAATAGCGTGAGATCTAAGGATGGCTTCATTTGCTCTGTGGTTTGAGTCACACTGCCAGAGTTTGATGTATTTGATATCAGATGCTGCTCAGCGTCACAGGGTCACTGTCAGGGCATTCAGTCTCTTTTACAAGTTTTACATATTTAATCAGTTTTATAAGTTTATCTGAAAAGTTTTGCTGGTGGCCAATTGAAATCATATTGAAACTAATACTTTTGCATCCATTTTGCATCAGTGTCAAACTGAAATTTGAATTCTCCTCACGTTTTGTGTAGGGAAATCAGTTAGTCATTAGAAAATAAACACGTCACATTTGTGGAGGATTTGTTAGAGGACGCGCTGTCAACCTTCATAGTGTGAAAGTAGCTCTGTAGCCTCTAAGCGTTGACATGACATTTTTGTCAGTTTCAATAAGCCCACAGAGCATCGGGTCTGTCCAGCTGCAATATTAGCTGTCCGTCCCTTTACTACATCCAACATTTGTGAGGACCCGTCATGCTGGTCAGTTTGTATTCCACTCGGAATGTGGAAGCTAATTAGCCTAGCCTGCTAATGTCACGCCTGTTCATCGGCAGCTCCTGTTCAGCTCAGTGTTCTGTTAGTCCCACATTATAGAAACAAGATGGACGAGCGAGCACTGGCCCTCTGTCACAGGTCCAATGTGGTGACGGTAAAATAACCAGACGGTCAAAACTCACAGCAGAGGGTCTGCAACTTCAAATCATGACGCGGAGAAACATGCAAAGTGTTTGGATTGGGCAAAGGGGAACAATAACGCCAATACAGGTGGCGCTGATTTTTGATGTGTTTGGTAATTACAGTATTGACCAAACAAGAGCACAACTCCAAACAAACTGTCTGTCAGTCTGTATGACATTATGGATTAGGCATGTTATTTGAATCTGGAATATTGCTATAAACCAGACGGTGTGTTTGCAATGTCAGGTTGACCATTTGGTCTCGTGTAGAGTGTAATATTTTATGTAAGCACTGACCTTGAGCTCACATCATTCGTGCTCACAATACCGAGTGAAACACTGGTTTTCCATTTCGCTGCCCAGTCGCTGCTCAGTGTTCCTGAAATGTACCAGCCGTGACATATTGAGCAAGGACTCTGCACTTTGACTGGCACACTGGCTCACAGTCTTAAGCAACACTTGAAATATCTGGCAGCTGTCACTCTGGATGTTTTGATCAACTTCCTGAGGATCAATGAGGCGTCACCATACAGTTGTGGAAGGCATGAAAAGGGGGCATTTTAAGTCATGAAACCAAGTAGAAACATCAAAGTCAATGTAAATTAGCCATGGAAAGACAATAAAATGATTTGCAGTCGTACAGATATTGACAATACAGAAGATGTATGATGCAGTATAAATTGAATAGCAGTGCATTTCTAAGATCAAGCCCCCCAAATGGGAATTAATCCTTTACAACTGAGTGGCCAATTGTGCGACACAATGGTCAATTGCTTTTAGAAGGATTGATTCTCCTAATCACATTTAAAGTCACTTAACGTTTAGCAACTTTTAAATGAGCACTCAATGACTTTTAGAGTGTTTGGGGAATGGGTTGGTGTGCATCTGGGTCAGCGCAGGTAAACCCTGACCTTTTAATCTGGTAATTTAAAATGCATTACAGGAAGGAAGGAGGGACAAGGACGCCACAGTCTCAGGTTCTGTTTGGAGAAGGTTAATACTGCAGGATTTTTCATGGCTCCAGAGTGACTGAAGTGACTGTTCCAGATGGCATTTCAGCTGTCGTGAAATTAAAGGGTTTGTCTTGTAATTCACAAGGATGTAGGGCAGGTAAAGCAAATGACCATGGTGAAAATGTATTATTAAAGATATATAATTTAGTTTGCTTAATATTATATTACTAATTAATGTGAGTAAAACAGTCTCTCCTGGATTTTGCTGCCTTTCTGTGTAATTATGGTCCACATGACCGAATTAGTCATAATATTTCTCACTGATTTTGTCAAAATTAGCGTTGGTTTTGCCATAAATTGCTGCATTATTCAAGTAAATTGTGGAAGATAATAAGTCCCAGCGAGAGAAACTGACTGTAGAAAAGTATGACCTGTGGGCTGCAAAGCAGTAAACTGGTGAATAGAGGATACTAGAGAATGTTTAACCTGTATGTGTCCTTTTTTTCCCTGAATTGAGTCTGTAAGGTAATCAGAGTGCTTCCTACTTCGCCTCGTGACACTGCCCTCAAGCTCCATAAATCAAATGCTTATTTCTAAACACTTACATTAGATATGGTTCAGTTGAACTCACTTTAAAAGGGTTCAGTTGAAGATAGACACCAGACAAATGATTCCTGAGAAGACAAAAAGTCCTCTCTATCGTCATACACCAGTTATTTGACCGTTGCTTGTATTGTGCCAGAGCGAGATTTGTTTTCACAGGGAGTGCAGAAGATATAGACAATCTTCACGTCTACATTCAAACATACAACACTCAGTTTGTTCAGAGCTGCTATGGCAGAAGGGAGAGATCTCCTGCTGAGCTCTTCTCCATTTTCAAGTCCTGTATCACCGACCAGATGGAAGTAATGTGAAGTGTTGATTGAGGGGGTGATCAGTGTCATTTGCTATCATGAGTGCAAGGCGGGTGATGGCTCTGAGGTTCATGTCTGAGAGATTAGGTGTGCGAAGGCAAATGATTTTAGAGGCAGAATGTGAGATGCTGCTAAGTTTCTTTTTGTTGGAGATGGTTAAAGAAGCAGAAAGAGTGGGTGAAGTATGCTTTTGTAAAGCAACAACAGGAGGTGGTGGGGAACAGACAGTGCTCTGAGTGTCTGGACGACTGGGAGTCGTTGAAACTGAGCTTATTGTGGATAACGAGTCCAGGGTTGCTCACCTGCTCAGCTGTCTTGCCATGGACGGAGGTGATTTCAGTCCAGTGTGGGGTGTGCATGGGTGTGCTTGGAATGGTTTTGGCTTAATTCACAGCCTGTAGCAGGTGCTATATATTTTGTAAGAATTGGCCACCTGCTGATTGCATACTCAAAACAAACTGGCAGCAGCATATTACCAGAAAATTGGGGTAAGAAAAACAAGGCAATGCACAGGCATACACATGTGTAGGTCTTTCAGTCTTTCCACAAACTGCTAACTCAGCAAACATATTAGCACTGTCAGCGATCTTACTGTATACAATTAGCTACCGTCAAGCTATCACCAAATAGCCAATGTTGGCAGGTGTTTACTTACCTGTTGAGAAGAAACGTTGCAAGTTCAAGCATCAACCCTCATCCCTTTACTCGCCAAGAGCTGTTGTCATCGGTGGAAAGCCGCACCAACCTTGACTCTCATGTTGCTTCTGTTTCTGTCACTTCTTCTCTTTGCCACTGACTGTGGTTCCTTGCTGGTAGCAGGTGGTTAGCATATGCCCTCAGGGTAGCACTATTTCTTCATCCTCTCATGTTGGACTGAGGAAAGGCTGGATGCTGCACTGACTGTGGTATTATGAGACAGGACGGGCGAGGCTAACTGGTTAGCATGCTAACTTCAGTAGATATGTCTGCATTGCAATATCTAGACACCTTTGACATAACATCAACAGTTGTATTTCTTTACTTTCTGTTGATAATTTTAGTTAAATTTGAATGTTTTAAACAAAACTTCGAACATAATATCATATTGTTACTATCAAACTTTTACCTTATGAAAGGCTTGTTTTGCATTCATGTTTCTAAACTCCTAAACTGCTCCAGTTTGTCTACGTCTTTGAGTGTAGCCGTAAAAATGCAGTGATTGATAATCGAGATTGGTTGAATTTATGTTGCTTCTTGCAATACCAAGATTAAACCCTGGAGGGACTAACAGTTATTTATATGGGCCGATCAATGTGTAACGTACTCTTCTGTTTATAGCCACAATGCCAAAGTTACTGCACAGAGCTTGTTCGATCCCCTCTGTAATGAGCGGCCACGTGCAGGAAAAATCAAAGTGGAGCAATAAATGTAAATATCAAACAGAATTACAGTCTAGAAACTGCTGCAGGTCCGAATGGTGATTAAATATGTGTTTGTGGGCTCCTGCAGGGGAAGCCAGATGGGGCTCTTCTGGAGGTATCATTTAGCAAACGATGGTGTGGTGCTTTATCTCGCCATCTCTCCTGTTAACACATGTAAATGGCTTGTTAATATAGACAGCCACGGGCAACCAGCTGGCTGCATAGAGTGTGTCTGTTCCAGTCAGTTCCGTTAACAAACGTCACCAAAGGCAATCTCTGTCTCTTATATCGTGTTTCTTATATCTTATTTCACACCAATTACTCAGTGAAACACACACACACAAACAAGTGCACACAATCGATTACATACTTACCTACACAGAAAAAGCCAAATGCACACAACCTCACACAGATCTAAACATAAATATATAGACATGCATGCACACACAAATAAGTAAAGTTATCATATAACATATTTACACAGGTACATTTGCACACACTGGAGAATAAACACAATTTGTACACTCACACAATATACACATGCAAACTAATAAGACCCAAGCTCACACTCTCACATACATGCACATGGATAGACAGAAAAATATGGATGCACGGATCTGATATACCGAAGCAAAATTAGTGCCTATACATCTAACAGCATACTCTATATGCACACTTAAGATACAGACATAACATGCATGCTGCAGGCAGTGAGATTCAACATGAACTTGTTTTCAAATTTGATTTGGGAATTCATTTCGAGTCATGGTGTAAACAAGTCAGAATCATCCACTGCCAATATGGAGATTGGCATTTACACTCTGCAACTCCTGCAATTAAATGCTGTTTTCTTCGTGCATATATATTTGCTTTTGCAGTAGTTTTTTTGGAAACGTATCTAAGACAGTTTTTGACAGCTGAATACAGTTTTTTACAGCTGCTAATGCTTTTGGCAGACTCAATACAAAAAAGTCGTAAGAGATTTTCAGATCATTTATAGGTGATTAACATATTCATCAATAGATACTTACTGTTAAGAATTCGTATGTTCCTTTATTGCTATTAGAATACAGGCATTCATTTCTAACACGTGGGATCTGTGGCCTTTTTATTAGAATAGTCTTCTGTTGAATCCTCCAGGCATACCTGATCAATTGCACAGCAAACTGGTCCAGGCATTGCATATGGATTCTTTGGCTCATCATGCTAACGGCTGAGGACAGCAACCTCCATCATGTCTTCGTTACAGTCACTCGTCTCTCTGGGAATTGTACATTCTCTCCCTCGTCTTGTGAAGAGGCCAAGCCCTGGCATAATGAGAGCTCATATTGTGGTTGCTGCTGTCTCCCGGTCAACGTCATCAGATTCCACTTTGTACATGTTCCTCGTCTGAAAGCTGCACGAGGAAACCAAACAAAGACAGGAGATGATATATGTGGCTCGCATACAGAGAGGGGGATTTATAAACAGACTATACAGACACAATCACACACTACCCCGCCATTCATAGAGCTCACAATTGAGCCTTACTATGATTATTATCAGCAATTCCAGCTGTTTCAAAAAGGGAGCAGATTAGATATGATTAAACATACCTTCCCTTGGCGTCCCCACATCAGCTGAGGCTGTAAACAGTAGAAAATTAACAGTTAGTGACAAACTCGCTAACAGGCATTTCCACATTCAAGGAGCCTGGAAGACTCATAATTAAAATGTTGTCCTATCTCTCATTCTATAAATTGGTAAATTACATTTCATATCAGAAATTCAATTCAGCTGAACAGACTTTTTATTGCTGCAAATTTAACTGTTGCATAAAAGGTCTGCTAAAAGGGTTGATGGCAGTTTGCAAATGGGCCCTGGGGTGAGATAAAGACCAGAGGAAGTTCACTGGAGATGAAATCACATAGATAACACATGTATACTGTTGTGTTTTTAACCGTGTCCTGGCAACTGCTCAAAAACATCTCAAACAGTCATTGACGACTGGACAGGAGCTGATGAGTTCTCAACCACTAATGCACAGATACAGCCCTGGGATTTACAACAGAATTAAATGGCAACTGGGTATTAAAGGGCCTTTTATGCAGCTTATGAGCAAAGACAGAACATAACCATGGTATGCTTTGACAAATGAGATGCTGAGAACTTGTTTTGTCAGGGATTAGACCACTTGTGGTTAGTGTGTATCAGTTAGTGTGAGTCCAGAAATCATATTTTAGTGACCCTCATTTTTATTGTCTTACTAAAAGCTCTTTGAACCTCATTCTCTTACTATCCAGCAACCACAATCCAGATGATAGGAGTTGCACTCATCTAAGTGGCCTTCAGTTATGATCTTGTGCGTAGAGCAATGAGTTTTACAAGCATCAGCAAGTGGTGGGAAAGTGCTTTGAACACCTTTTTACCTGGGTTTTGCCTTTCAGGCTACATACAGGTTGTTCTAACTTATTGGTGAAGGTAGATGGGGTTGTATGCAAAACAGAGTACCTTCATGCACTACTCACTGCTACTTTCAGTGTTGCCTTGTTGTGTAATATTTTTAACTGAATATTACTCACAACAGAGACACAACAGTAGCGCATAGTGGTCTTTGTCGTAAGTATGTAAATGCACTTAATCTATCAGAAAGTGTCAGGAAGTAGAAATCATTATAAGCAGGGTTCGGTTTGGAGGACTTTTACTACCTTACCATTTTACCTCCAAAGGTATCTAAATCTTCTCTCTCTAGTTGTTTGTGATGTGTGGTTATTGGCACATTGTTTTTGTGAGTGATTTTCATGACTTCATCTGTTGGTGAGTAGTGCTATATCATCAGCAAATTCTAGAACCTCCAGCTGTTCAGCCAGCCTCCACTGTATGCCGGTTCTGCTGTTGTTACTTGGTTCATAATCCGCTCAAAGCAGAGGAGGAAGAAGAAAGGTGAGAGCAAACATCCGTGTTGCACATCAGTCAGGGCCTCGAGGGCCTCTGATAGGCACCCTTCATGAAGGACTCTCGATTGCATCCCTTGGCTGGTGCTTCTTATGATGCTGATGAATTTGTGCTCTGCTGTGAGTTGAGGGGTTGTCTGTTGAGCAGCTCTCTGAAGTGTTCAGTCCATCTCTGAAGTTAATGCTGTCGGGGATTGAATACCTTTTTCTCTCTCTTTTTTTTTTTTTTTACCTTACTGTGCTCCTCTCCAATTCTAAAACCAAACCAACCTTTGTGTGCATCAAATATGGAGCTTGAGGCTGGAGGCAACTAGCTAACGTAGAGACTGCAGCTAGCCTGATTCTTTCTAAAGCTCACTAAGTAACACATTATATCTTAATGTTTAATCCATCCATTGTGATTTTATGCGAGGGTTATGTGCCAGACTACTTCAAGCCATGCTAGCCATTTTTAGTTCCCCAGTTTCTAGTACTTCATCTCCTAGTTTAGCTGAACGTGAAGACTGGAAGCGGGTGGGAACTGCTAGCCTTGTTCTCTCCAAACAAATATATGCCAACAACTCTAAAGCTCACTATTTAATATGCTGTATCTCGTTTATCTCTACAGAAACCAAAATGTAGAAAGTTATGCTTTCAAGGGAAGCTATGCGCTGTTGTTCTTTATTGGCAATCAGCAGGTGGGCACAGTTGTCATTTTTAGAGGTGCTGCTAAGTGGATTTTTGAACTTCGGACAGAGCCAGGCTTTTCTCCTTGCTTCCAGTTGCTATGCTAAGCTAAGCTAATCATCCGCTGGCTGCAGCTATGTAGGTCTATGTAGCTCACAGTCCTGATATATTTCCCAAAAAGTTGAATTGTTCCCTTAAATCAAAGGTTTTTCCATCTCAGTACTGCCTTTATCTTACATTGAAACAGGACCTTGAGGACGCTGTAGCTTTTAAACAGCATTTTTGTTTTACACTGAATGAAAAAGAAAGAAGCCTTGTGTTTGTTTTGACAAATTCATTTCCCTCCTCTACAAAGACATCAATAGTTCCCAGTTGCTAAGAAACATCTTTGTGTGTCATGTCAGCATGCAGTTTCAGCCTGACAGTTGAATCTGGTTTATTGTCGACGTTTATCATGTTCAAGTTCATCCACCTCCAAACAGCCGTCATATCAAGACAAAATTAAATCTCATGCAAATACATCTTATCTACATGGAGTAATGTCTGACTCCGTTTCTTTGTAGGAAATAATGGTGTTCAGCCAGTCGGGTACAAGTACTTTACTGGATTTTGACACACTGATTATTCTCATATATAATAAGAAGACTAGTAAAAGTACAGAACATGAAATATTTAGATTTGATAGGGTCTATTTCCCTATAAGATGCAGCATACACTTAGTTATGGCTGCACTGATTGACATTTTAGTTACTGATAATTTGTTGCTAAATCAGATGGTTTGGGCATTTTTGCTTAGAAAATGAAATTAACAGATTATCAAACTGTAACCCATAGACCGCTGACATTTCTACTAGACACCTGAATATACTGAAAATGCTGGATGGTCTTTCTCCAAGCGAGCCCGCTGTTAAACATCCCAGTGGCGCTCCTGGAGACACGACTCAAAACTCTCCTCTTCGGTAGCAGCAGCACAACACTTACAATTGGAATCCTCTTGGCGCCTGAGCCGAGAGCAGAGCTTCACAGAGAGCAAAAAAGGAAGGAAGGCTGAGACAGTGAAAGACAGGCCGCTGTGATTAAAGATGAAGGGCCAAGACAAATGGAGAGACATGGAGAGCAAGTATCACACTCTGCTACCAAGCATGGAGGAAACCGCAGGAGTTTCGATTCCTGAGAAGGGAGTTCAATGAGTGGGGTCACAATGAATGCATTTAGCCTACATGTACACTAGTATCCTGGTTTTTGAGCCGTTATCCTGGTTTGTTAACAGTGAACATGAGAAACCTGGTTATTCATATACATGATTCTATATGTTTCTGATCATCAGTCACTGTTCTCTATAACAAAGACTGTTCAGAAACCTGGATAAGGTGTTTACATTACATGCCACAATATCCTGATTTCTATTAGAGTACTCCAGGTAGCATATCCAGGTTTCTGAAACTAAGGTATAATGTCTACATGCGCAATACATAACTGGGATACTCCTAAACCTGATCATAACCAGGAATACACAGGGCTGCACGGTGGCGCAGCAGGTAGTGCGCGTGCCTCACAGCAAGAAGGTCGCCGGTTCGTTTCCCGGGTCAGGTCTTTCTGTGTGAAGTTTGCATGTTCTTCCCGTGCATGCCTGGGTTCTCTCCGGGCACTCCGGCTTCCTCCCACAGACCAAAAACATGCTCATTAGGTTAATTGATGACTGTAAAATTGCCCCTAGGTGTGAGTGTGAATGGTTGTATGTCTGTATATGTTGCCCTGCGATCGGCTGGCAACCGGTCCAGGGTGTACCCCGCCTCCCGCCCGTTAACAGCCGAGATAGGCTCCAGCCCCCCCGCAAATGGATGGATAGATGGGATATAACACAATCAAATAAAAAAGCCTGGATTAAATATTGATATTTGCTTAGTTTTCAGATTTAGTTAGTTTAAGGGGTGTTGATTCAACCGTGACACCAGCAGTGGGGCTAGTTTCAGTTGAACAGTCTGTTGCTAGTAGCAGCCACTGCAGCTAATGTTCCATAGTTTAACTGACGGTGTTGCATCCACCATTTTTTCAGATTTCAGTCCAAAATATGACCAACATTTTTCATCTGTGCCACACCTGTAGGTAATCTTTTTTTCTTATTGTGATTGTATTTTTGTTTTTGAATTGTGATTTACTTTGTTTTTTCGACTGTTCAGTGCTAACCAAGCTAGCTAGTATGCAAGCTAGCTGTCTGGGGCTAATGTGTTGCTAATACCACATTCTAAGTACAATGTAACTGTTAGTTTACTGTTGGGCTAACTGTTACCGTATTTCACTCTCTGTCCTTGAACTCTATGAACTAGCTAGCTAGGTGTTTACCGGATGAATGACTGTGTCGCTGCCCCGGAGAGACAATTTAATCTAATCTCACAGCTAGTCTGTACTTTCGTGATTCTAGTGTCTTTCTTATGGGAGACCCACCATTAAAAGGTGACGAGTGCAGTGTTTTACCCAAAGCTGAAAATTTTCAACTCATGGTGACCAGAAAAATGCCAAACGCTCAGTGCTCAGTACAGAATAGACACCCAGCACCTCGTCGTGCTGCTGCCGTTTGTCGCATAAGGTCAATACATAGCACTCCCATTGCAAACAGTTTTAAAAAATACATTGGTTAGTTCACAGCATGTGCAACTAAACATGACTGCAGGCTGTATTTTGTGGTTTTCTTGCATTTGGTCACATTGTAGGGTGTTAAACATCACAGCATAACACCCTCCATGTAATGGAATTCAATATGAAATATCAACACCAAAATCTTCAGCCATTACATTACATTACTATAAAGTTGAATAAACGCACACGTGATGAATTCTTATCTCAATGAGCGTAGGTTTTACAGTTTAAGTGTCTACTGATGAGCTATTGCATTGGACACACATCACATAATTAAAAAATATGAAATATGATTATGAAACTCCATATTCCCTAATGAAGGGGCTGCTTTGCAACCCACACATTTCACGGTTTTAGGGGAGGGTTGTGCCCATGGCAAGCTGAGTTACAGTGCTACATGATTCCAGTACACCAATTTTAGAGAAAATATTTGCCTCAAGTCTCTTTGTATGAAAGTGGTTATAAATATACACAATTTAAGCAGAAACCTCAGAGCAGCTTCAGTCCCCAAAATATTTGTAGAGACCTTCAAAAGGTTAAATCTTTTCTAAATGACTTTCTGGAAGGTTCTGGAAAGTTCAGTGCTTTATTTTGGGGCCCATATTCCCCATCGCAGTGTGATCATCTGGGGACCCTCAGCATCCCTTTTCATTTTTGTCTCCCCTTGACCCCATGCTGCTCCTTAGCCCTTTACAGCATCACAGCAGCCATTCATGAGCCTCTCCAGTGGGCCACTGCAGCCATCCTGCTGCTCTTTATAGCCGCCCGGAGAGACCGTCTATCCCTTCATCTTTCCCTGCAGGCTTTTTACCTCCACTCCTTTGGACTGTGGAGGTGTCAGTCTACCAATTTCCTGTGTGGGCGTTTAAATGCAAAACACACACATGCTGTATAGCTCTCGGTTCTGGTAACTGAGCAGTCATAGTGGTTTATGAAGGAAAAAGGCCAAACATGGACTGGTGTGAGGCTTTATCGCTTTCTTTGTAAATTAAATATATTTCAATGTTAGACTGTCAGTGGGACAAAACCAGCAATTTTCTCTATTTTGTCTAATTTCATAGACTACAAGGTTAAGTGATCAATGAAGACAAAAATCAAGACAGTAACTCATAAGGAACATAGCTGTGCCATTTGGCCAAAGGTGGTGGCTGGTCATCGATCAGTTTGCTGCTTGTTGCTGTCGTCTTTTCTTGTTGTCCATCATGATGCTTCTATAACATCCGTCACTGTGCGGCCTTTTCAGCGTGGATGCCATAACTCTTTCTGCACATCTCTCTCTAACATCAGAGAGAAATTAAACTTTGTGCTTTGAGAAGAATTCATTACTGCATATTGCAAGCGCACATGGCTTCATCCGCCTCCTCCTGTGAGACTGAGATTTCTGGAGGCTTAAGGGGACGTTGCAAAGACAGTCGTGTTATGTAATTCTTCTTTCAGCAAGCTTACAAAGCACTCCAGTTTTACTGAAGAAAAAGTTTTCCTTTTCTGTGACTTTGCAACCTGATAAAAGAACAAGCAAGAAAAGTGGGAAGGTGACATTTACAAAATCTGTGCTGTTTACGGTTGAACACTGAGGTTCATCCTTTATCAGCATCACAGATGATGATGACGAAACCTTTGTGGTCACTGGACTCTGGACCACTCGGATTAAACAAAAATAACCACAATTCAAGATACTATCTATGTTTAAGTGGTTAAAGAGAGAATCTGTAATCTTTTACAATGGAAAGGGAATTGTTTTGACCCAACATACTTGTCTTTGTTTCACGTTAGAGCAAACTTCAAATCTTTGGGTTTTTGCCTGTTGGCTGGACGATAAAAGCATTTTGAAGGTGTCATCTTAGATTTTAGTGATTGTGATGGGCAATGTTCACAATGTTCTGACATTTTAATAATCTGTGGATGAATCAGTGATGAACTGTTACTGCCCGACACTGAACCAGCTGCCTGCTCGTATCTAACACATGACCATAAGGTTCAGGAGCGCTTGGGGAAATATATTTAAATGATGTGTTTGCTTTAGGTCAGTTTGTTTGGACAAGTAAGATTAATGCCATTCAAACCTGCCCGAGACATCTGAAAATAAAGAGTCTGTTGCTCTGCATGAGAACTGCTGGATGGTAGATAGGAAACAACCCAGAACGCTCCGGCTTATGGAGACAGATGGAGATGTCTGATAGTCAGAGGCCCCTCATGCTTTGAAAGGCAAAGCAGAACAAAATTAACCAAAGACAAACAGTCGCCTGGGCCGATGCCCAATCAGCTGTTTCTTCATATATGGTCGCCTTAAGAGTCCATCATGATTAACGCAAGTTTAAACAGCTGGAAAAAGATTGTTTTTAAACAATTTTTCATTTCTTATCTTACGTAAAGTCCGGTTCACCAAACAAAATCCAAAAATTGGTATAAATATATTTCCATAGTGGTTCCGACCAAACTAAATTAAATGTAGGAGTGAAGAGATAAATTCCTCGAATGCTATAAAGTACAAAGGCTATATTTTGTAAGGCACAGGATGAATAAAGGATGGTGACCTTCATCTGCTGCCGAACAGGAAGCCACATGTCATCTTTTCAGTGTTTGAATTGCTTTGGTCCGTTTATTTCTTGTGTATTTCCTTCTTTGATTGTATGCATTTAGCACCTGTGGAAGGGTATTACCTGTCGTGTTTGGCACAGCGATCAGGTCAACATGTGTTTTTAGGACGGTGTGTGTGTTTGTTAGAGAGGAAGCCTACCAAACATTTCCTGGCTTTTAAGCAAGAGAGATAGCATCAGGGACAGTACTGCCGGCCTTAAAACTTGTTTAGAAAATAGGCTCTCATGCGATATGGTGGTCACACATTTCTGGAGACCTTTTAATGATGATAAATCCAACAGCGCGTTGTCATTACACTCAGCTGTGGAATCTGCCTGCCGCTCCACATGAACAGCACAACCTGAGAAACGAGTGTGGTCACCATGGAAACCGAAACTTTGGTTCGCCAGCGTCAAAACTGAGTCCCGCTGCCGGAGTGGCGTGCGCCTCGATAAACAACACCATTGGAGCTATTCTTGGTTCTGGCAGCGCGCCAGATCAAAGGCAGACTCTGGAGTTTTCATCACGTGCATTTCATCTAACGAAGCAGAAACGGCAGAGTATGAATAATAATAAACCGCTCTCGATGCTTTTTATAGAGCAAAGTTCCCGGTGGTGGTGAGCTGGGTGACCAGCTGTCAGGTTCAGGACGAGGGGAGCATTTAACACTTCCTCCTGCTTCACAGAACGACTGGAGGCGCCTCAACTTAAGAGATCAGAACCATAGAAACCAGGTTATTTCCCTTTGATGCTGCTTTGCATTAGACAGATAACAGCATCCTGCACTGATCTTTAAATAACCCGCTCACACGTCAGCCTGCTTAGTTTACATGCTCGGCGGTCACTCAGGAATGTTTTTGTGTGTTGGACTCTGTAAAACAGAAGCGGCCGAGCTCATCGGAGTGTCACAAATTACGTCTCTATTATTCAGGCTCCAGTCAGTGCTGTTGTTGCTGCCTGACCTTTTGCTCTAAATGAGAATAGTGCTGTTTATTTTCTTGTTATTATATCTTGGCAACAGTCACTGCAAGCCTGGCGTACTTGTGACATCATCTCCTGTATGGTAACTTTGCTCAGAACTTGATTGCTAGTGTCTCAGTGGGTTAGTGGGTGGTTAAAATTCCTTTTAGTCACCAAGAAAAAACAAGACTGAAAGCATGTAAATCAGTATCAATATTCCTGTAGCTCCATGGAGCATTTTATGGACGACCATTCACCATTCACCATCAGCACTGCTTCCACCAAGAAGATTTAAGGAAGAAAAAAAATGTAAAAACCTACTTGCTGAGCATCAAATAGCAGACAGACACCAGCATTTAGCAGATATTTCCCTGAGCAGTTGCTGGAGACCAAAACAGAGATAGAGGACAATGACAATGAGACAGGTGTCCCAAAACACAACTGTCAAAGAACTTTAATGTTACTGCTTGACGTTTGCTGTATTATTGTGTTATTGTTATTGTGATTACAGCTTGTTCAGCTGCCTCGGAGTGCAAAAAAAACCCAAAAATGATGCAGCTTTAAACACCTGTATGCATGAACAGTCTTGTTTCAGAACAAGCTGTTTAAATACGTGCAGCCGAGCAGGAGTTAAAGCACAACATGAAGCTGAAGCTCTGTGGTTCTGGCAGCCATAGCAATGAAGAATAATAATAATCACACCGTTATTCACGCGCACGGACGATGTGAGGGAATGCTGCACCTTGAGCTGTCGATTTGCACTTCATAACTGGCTCCTCCTCACGTCTGATCTCTAAATAGAAGACTGCCGTCATGGTTACGGAAAAGGCTGCACGTGTGATCACACCTAAAATGTCATTCGCTGTTACTCATGTCACAAAAAGAAACCTTCAAATACTTTCCTGTGATCATCCATAATCACAGTAAATCAGCTAAAACAAAGAAAACCTGCCTGTGTTTGCCTGCCAACGGTGTAGTATCATTTTGTAATGATAATCCCACCTGTGTTAAAACTGCATCACCAGTGGAGACGCTGCAGGCTGTTTTCATCGCTGCAATATTTAATATTGACAGTACTGATCCGATCCAGTGAAATTCAACTAGTGGAATTGAAAAAGCATCTCATCTCTTCAGACATGGCTGAAAAGTCTTGTGTGAATTGCAGTTGTGACATTTTGACCTGAGTGTACTGAATGTAAAAATGAGACTGACCCTGAGCTGGCTCTCTGGTTCCCCACTTTGCAGCTCTGAGGCTGAGACCCTCAGGGTCCCGCCGTGACCGTCGCATATGAACAGAGGCTAATCAGAGTGGTGTAGCTTTGGCTGTCATGTTTGACACGACTCCTCTCTCCTGGTAGATCTGCACCCCTGACCTGGTGGTGTTCCTGGCCTGCACCAACCACCATTTGAAGGAGAGGCTGCAGAAACGAGCCGAGCAGCAGGGAAGACCGGACGACAACCCCAAGGCCATCGACCGCCGCCTGACCAACTTCAAGCAGAACACCATTCCTCTGGTCAAATACTTCCAGGAGAGGGGCCTCATTGTCACGGTAAGCGTGTGGAACAGTGTGGATGTAATTCATGTCTTATTTCCCTGCGTGGTGTGAATGCAGCCTACTATTGGATGGTGTGATTTACATCCAGTGCCAACAGAGGAAGCAGTGTGTTCAAAGTTAATTACCTGGCACAGATGAACAGTAAGGCCATCATTGTGTCACGTGGGATGGAAAGCAGGGATGGGATGTTTACGTGCTCATGTCATTGGGTGACTACCTGTCGTACAGTAAAGACACTTCTTAAAAGCATGTCAGTGGTATTGCCATGATAACAAATGGATTTGCTAACAAAGGCAGTGTCATTTGTACTGTAGAGTGAATCACATTAGTCAACTTACGTTAAACATAGATGATGATAGATGTGCATTTAATTATTTTGACCGTTTGGCTGATGTGGAGCGTCTAAGTTCATGTGCTTTTTCAAACACTTGGTCAGATACATCGCAGCTTTTCCCAGTAGTAATTTTGACCTGACTGTTGATAGATTGATAGATCAATAGTTCGAGAGATAGTGTATTAATCGGCAGAGGAAAATTCGCAGACTCTGTCTGATTTGTTTGGATACACAGTTACTTGTGTGTGCACAGTTATCATCTTCGCATAACCAAAGACACTCAGAGTCGCTCCTAACACACCTGAAGGCACAGAGCAAAGTGGAGGAGGCTCGTGGCTGTTATGTAAGGTGACGCACATGCTGTTGCTGCTGGAATAGAGGACTGAGCATTAATTGGAGACCACTGGGATCCTCATTACATTGTGTGGTTGGCTGCAGAGGGGCATGGAGTTACCCCTGCATGCGTGAGGCCGGTGCTGATGGAGCTATTGGCTCCTGCAGCCAGCAGGAAGCGGCTGCCCACTCTTCCAGTGGGAGTCCTATTGATCTGTCTGAGTCTCAGCGCAGCGCCGTCGACCTCGCAGCAAAACTGAATAACTCCTCCACTGTATTACAGTGAGAAAGAGGTTTTGTTTGCGTGCTTTCAGGTTGCTGTCTGGGGGCATCTGAAAATCAAACGCTCAGCATAATCTCCAGCGACTTTCACAGTAACGTTAGGAAGAATGGAAATGTAATCAGACGCCTCCCAGAAGTCAGAACCTGCAGTTTAGATGTCAGAACTCTGTCCCCGTCTTAAGCCTTCTGTGGTCTGTAGAGTGAAAGTGAAAATGTCAGTGAGCTGAATCACACTCAGCTGCTCTGGGACTCCATGCACTGGAATTAAATCTGTGTCTGGACTTTTATTGTAATATAGTCTATTTTCTCCCCTGTGATATCTTTTCCAATTTCTTTTGGAATATTGTCTTTTCATATTCTGCTTATTGCCTTCTTGTCCGGCTCCCTCTTTCCATTGCTGTCTTATGTATTCACTGGTCACAGTTCATGAATCTCACGTCTGTGTATACTTTATATTTGCAGTGTTTTTCTGTTGTACATTCATTCTTCCATCCGTCTCCCCTCTGTACAAGCTCAGCCCGCCAGCCTCGTGATTCTTGCGTGTTCAGACAACATTAGCAATTGGGAAGGAAAAGGAAATATTCATCTTTTATGATCTGAAATTGGATGATTTTTCAATATTTATTATATACTGTACATATATATATTTGTTCTTTTGTGAATGTATGGGTTTTTACTTTAAAAAATGGCATAAAAGATGACGACTAGTGATTAATCCATGATGTTTGACAACTTGTTGAACCAAGACTTCAGCCAGTGTTGTAAAGTGTTGTAAATGTCATATTTTACAGCAGCTTTTGAAGATATTTTGATGTTATTCATCCACAGTTTATTTTTCCATTTGGAAAACAATAACAGCTCCAAACGAAATAAAAGACAAGAGAAGTTAGAAAAGCTCTTAACACGAGGTTAAAATTTGTCCTCTTCACAGTTAATGGTTGTTGGCGAAGGCTGTGCTGCCACAGACGTTTCACAGCCTCTGACTGTGAGAGAGGAGCTGCATGGCTGTGCTGTATAGATTTCTACATTCATGTTCGAGAGCGCTGTCATCAACTGAGGTTAATTTTACCCACCAGCCGTCTGTTTTCCACAACAGTGAAATGAAAAGAGAAAAGCTTCAGATGGGGGTTTTCAACGTGGCAGCAGAGCAGATGGTGCACATGGCTGAGCTCTGCACCACAGCACTGATAGCTTCAGATGATAGTTTCGCCTAGCCTCCCACTCAGTGCCAAGGAGATACCGGCTAACTTACAGACGTCTCCTGCAGACCGTCTCACTGCTTAATTTTGATCTCAAAAGTCTATCAAATCAACAGTTTTGGCAGCTCAGTCGTATAATGAAAGAAGGCCAAACAGGGTTTATTAAAGGCAGTAACTCAAAACATCAGAAGAGTACTAAATGTGATTCACATCTGTCAGCAGTCAGCAGTCGATGGTATTCTGGTCCCAGCTGCAGTTAATACAGTTAAGGCTTGAAAAGCAGTACAACATACTGAATCGTCAATAGCCCTGATTTTCTACCAGGTGTCTTAGATCCAGGTTTCAAACAGGACTCAAAGGGTTTTTCTTCCTCTGGGGTCCTTACGGCCTTTAATCAGATAAAATAGAGAGAGAAAATATGATTCATCCCGAAGCTACGTCTGTTTTCTTTCAGATAAGAGATTACATAAAGGAAAAAAAAACGTCTTCGTTAACCGATTAACCGTCTCTGATAGCGAAAAGCAGATATTTTGTACTGTGGGAGACACATTAATCAGTATTTGAGCCTGGGCATTACAACTCAAAATACTATAAAGAGTGCATTTACTGTGTGGTTGTCTTGTAGATTCAAGCCTGCCGTCTCTGCATTGTGCCTTAACTGCTGAACAAATACTGGTAGTCTCACGAAAATACAGGAAACTGATCGTGGATGAGATGCAGAACATGCTGGGGTCTGAGCTCGAATTGGATCCTGTGGTTGGTACACAGGCTGATAATAATGGGTCATAATTCACTGTGAAAATGTTGAAACCCTTTCTCAAATACGTCAGCATGAATGAATCTGCCATTGAACTACAGCTGGTACATGATGCTGAAGCCCAACTGTGGCGGCTGCTGTGACACCGTGATAACTGCCCCAAAATGAGTAAACTTTTCTCAACAGTGGTTGCAAAGTGCTTTACAGCATCAAAACAAAAAGGAAACAACAAAATGAAAACACAGGGAGGGAAATGAGGCAAACTGCTAAAGTGGAGACAGGTGAAAGCACAAAAAGGATAAAAGGAGCTTTCTGGGTGACAAACCATGAAGTTCAGGACTTTCATTGCAGAGCTGAGTCTAATGTGAGCCGACGGCCGTCATAGGGAGGTTAAAGTAGGTGTAATGTGATCCCATCTGTCAATTCTAAGTTTAAAGCCCAGCAGCTGAATTTCTAAAGCAATTCCCTCCGCCTGTGGTTTAATAACACTGTGCCGAAATGTGTCAACTGTTCCCAAATAACCTTTTTATTTTTTCAATTTTGCATCTTCCAACAACTTCACAGGAAATTATGTTGCTGCTAAGTGTTATTTGGAGCATTAAAAGGTGCAGATAACATAGCCGAACGCGTCTGAACGTGTTGAGATAAGTTCTCTGCAGCCTGCTCTCTTTTGTAAATCTCTGCACATCCTCCCTGCGTTCCCAGTGGAGGCGACTTCATTAAGACACACTGAGTGAGCCGTTCTGATGTCCTGAGTCTCTTCAGTGCAGCCGTTTGACAGCGTGCAATGCAGCGTTTTGTTTTTTCTGTAGGATCGTTTTTGAGAGCCGAGTTGAGCTGAGCAAAATCGAACATTAAATATCTTACAGCTCCTGACCTAACCATCCCTGACAGGCACACTGTCCCTGTGCAATTTGACCTGTGTATTTTCTAATAACACTTTGGGTATGACCAATTTCCTCTCCCTCCCTACCTGCGAATGAAACAGGTCCGCAGTCCTCCCTTGAGTGATTTGAACATTTTGAGGGCTGATCGATGGATTGTCCCTGCTGTGAGTTGCTGTCACTACTCTCTTTGTAATGCCGCAGCGTCGACAGGCCGTCGCAGACACAGGCCGTCACTCCCTCTAACTTCTTGCCTGTCAGATCCCTGCAATCGCAGGCTTGACGTCTCAGAAAACAAAGGTCTGAAGCACTCTTGAAAAAACAGCTTCATGACAAGTGATGCACAATCACAAGAGCCTGGCAGACAACAATCTATGTTTACGTGTGTATTTACAGTAAATGTGGAGGATTCTCAGAGATTGTGTGTCGAGAGGTTTCTTTCTTTCAGCTGTAGATGCGTGTCGTCTGTTCACACCTACAGCTCCTCAGCTGCTGAACAGCAACACGTATTCTGTCACATTTAATCCCACAGACCTTGAATGCATCATGTTTGTGTTGATGAGCGTGAACAGACCTTTGAGATGTTCTCACATGGCCTTTAACTGAAAATCCCCGTTTCCTCTTTCTAATGTGAGTTTAAAAACTGAAAAACAGGAAGCAGGAAAACATTAGCCGTACGAAAAATGAAAAGTGACATGGGGGGACTTTCTTTGACGGTCTGTTTACCAGCAGCACACATGCTTTAAATGACAGGCGATCCTGAGATTCCTGTTGACATGGAGACATTGAGGCGCTATCGCTGATGGCAAATCCTGAACAAAGGACATTAACACTATGGTCATTAAAGGATAAAACCAAACAGCAATGTAATGGGATATTTCTCATAATAAGACCCCCCAGCTAAGCTAAGGTCACATATATCATACTGATGATCCCACAGAGAATTATCAGCTGAATCTGCGGCTCCTTTTCCACAGCTTTACTGTTTTGTTTCACCCTCACGGCGTTGTTTTGAGCCACAGCAGGCAGCTCTAAAAACCCGCCGGACACCACATGCTCAGCACCAAACAGCAGACAGACGCAGGTAGCGGTTAGCCGGTGGCTCTGCCCTCATGGTGAAACCTTCCCTGTCTGAAGTCATGCAGAAAAACAATTAGAAACTTGGTTGCATGGCCAATTCAACTGGTGTTCTCCAGGATAAATCGGGTTTCTTCAAGCCCCGATTACAGAACACGTGTCTCATTTGACATTTGTCAGCTTAGTGCAGAAAGTCGGCTCCAACCCTGCTGCCAAGGTGCATGTAAGTAAGGCTGTGTTCATAATCACTTAACCAGATTATTATGTTTTGACTAATTGGTTAATTGTTTCGTCAATGAAACATCAAAAGTCCCGTTTTGTTTGACCAAAAGCCCAAAACACAAACACCTTCAATTCACTATGATATAGAAAATCAGCAAATCCTCCCATTTTATAAGCTGGAATCGTATAAAGTTTGACAATTTCTTTAATGGATTTTTCTTGAAAAATAACTGAAACTGTTCATCGACTATCAAAAAAGTTGCTTATTATTTTTCTGTCAGTTGACTGATGAATGAATGGACTAACCATGTAAGCTCACTGATGCACAGCGAGCGGTAAAAGGAGCAGCTGGACAGAACAAGTAGCAGCATCTTCTTTGTGGAAGGCAGCACATTAACGGGAGGAGCGGCGCCCACATGGAGGCTTTGTCCTATGTGTTCGTCACATGAGCGGCGGCAGTGACGCTCAGCGCCGCACGTACGTAACATGTTCAGCTCTTCACGCTCTGATGGACTAAACTCGAACACAAATTGTAACGTGTGAACTTTAAATACTTTGGCTTAGTAGTTTTTAAAATGAGATAAACTTCTGATTGGACTGCTCTTCAGTAATTATCCCCAGAGAAGGACTCAGTGGTTTCTTGACTAATGAATGCAATAACCTCTGAGGCTTAATTGCTTCTGCTCAGCAAAAGGCTTTTGTGTGAAAGTAATCCTTTCATTTTGAATGTCAGGTCCAATACAGGAAGGCATAACTCAAGAAAAGAACAATCGCAGTGACTCATGACTCCACATCGTCGACGCAGTCGTTGCACATGTCTCCAAGTCTATTAATTCTCAATATTTCGCTGAGTGAATTCGTCCCATTTCTGTCATTGTTAGAAAGTTTCGGCACCTCTGAGGTACAGTCACTCATCGCTTTCATTGTTGAGCTGTCGTCAGTTTCCTGTAGGCAAAGTCTGGGATTTGGGATTTTCATCTGAAGCACGATAACAAGATTTTTGTGTACAGAAACACAACGGAGGTGTGTTCTCTCACGCAGGATGAGTCAACTTAACACCTCCACGGCGGCGGCACACTGGAACTTGCAGCGGGGAGAGATAATAGTCTGCTGTGGCCTCAATTGAAGCTGTCCCGTCATTGTTGGAAAAAGGACCAGTGTAATTAAATATTCCCCGAGTGAGTTCAGCTGCAGCTTCCTTCCCACATGCTGGGAGACGCAGCGCAGATAGAAATAAACAAAAGGCAGCTCGCTCTGTCTTTCTGGGTGTCTTAATTCTCCAGGGATGGTTATGAGGTGTTTGTTCATTGTTCCTGAAATATAAATGAGATACAGGCATCATAGCTAATCAGTGAAAGCATGAACAACTGTGTTCTGAATGTCAAGATGTCTCTCGCTTTCAGAATAAGACTGAATATCCTGAAATTGATATTGGCTCTTTTATATCTATTGTAGTTCTTATATCTCTTGTGGTCTGTCCGTCCTCTTCAGAGCGAGACGACCTTGAGCTTCGTGTAAAATCGGAAAAACTTGACGGTCCTGTTGTGACGTACAGAGGAGGCTTTTCTTTTTCAGGTTTTTGCTGCTGCTTTAAGCTCAAAGCTTCAGACTTCAAACTTCTCTGATTTACTTGTTCCTTCATCTCCTTCTTTGAGATCAGTGATGAGGGCTTCATGAAAAGATTTTTAGACTTTATATGTCTAGTAACTGAAGGTAAAACAATTCATTGGATGAGGCATTTTTGGGTGAATTTTAGGATGATTCAGTCATTCATTCATGGGACTCCATCCATCAGGCTTCAAGTTATCAGACCAATCAGCGCTCTGTGGGGAGCTGTGCCACTTATGCGTTTTCTGTACAGATCGTTTCCGTGTAAACGTAGCCTAAGGGGCGACCTAGGTTAGCAAAGATGCTGCTGTAGCATCGGTTGCATCAGAGCTGGAGAGGATTTCTTCACTGAAAGAAGAGCAAAGTTCAGCACTGAAGGCTTTTCTCCACGATAAAGATGATTTCTGTCTTCTCCCAACTGGCTTTGATTTACATCATATGCTTCTAAGTGTCTCCGAAGACAACTGGTCTTGTTCGTGGTTCTAGAAGACGTTTCGCCTCTCATCCAAAAGGCTTCTTCAGTTCTCGCTGACTGGTTAGGAGTCTCAGGCATCCGTCCTCTTGCAGGATCGTAGCTCCACCCAGCATCATGTGAGTCCTTAGGGATTTGTCAAAAACTGAATCAGCATCTGATTAGTCACTGAAATGATTTCTGACTAAAAAACCATCATGAAAATAATGATTAGTTGCAGCCTTAATAAACACTGTGATTAAAAATGATCTCCAACTCAACCAACTACAACAGAAAAATGCTGCTGAACATCAGTGCATGAATCACTTTGCCCTCCAGTATAAACACTGTGTCCTGCTGCACTGCAGGGGAAGTTATCATTATGGATAAGCTCAAACGTTGCACAGCTCGAAATTTATTGATCATACTGGGTTTGTGGAACAATGACATCAGGCCCGGTCCTTGTCCTGCTGAGGAGCCACCGTCATGGCACCGAATCGCTCAGTCAGCCCAGCTTTTCTCCACAAGTTAAAGTTATTAATCTGTCCTTGAGGAGCGACACTCTCCTCTGAGGAGTCTCGGCAGCTTCTTGTAAAGTATAAATGGATTATACGGAGCCGCTCCGCTGAAGTAGGAACATGTTTTGTTTAAGAAGACGCTGCAGTGACGGCAGACACTTCCTGTGAGCTCTGAGTGCCTCTGATGGCTTTTTGAATGCCAACGCTCTCCGGGAAATCCTCATCCCCTGCGCTCCTCTCCTGCAGGTGGACTAGCAGGGCCCTCGTGGGCTCGGGGGACTCTCCCACGCAGCAGACAGCAGACACCGGTGTCTCTTTTTTAAGGTTGTTGCCATGGAAACCCCAGGAGGAAGCTGGTTGTTGCTGCTGTTATCCTCATCTTATCGCCCGAACTCTGCTCCCACAGCTGACACTCTTTCATTAATTTATTTAGTTTACATGTCGAGTGAGCAGCTCTGCTAAGGATCACACACCTGGAGGCGTCTCACGTCCACTCGCTTCTTTATGCACAAGGTCGCCTCTCGGCTGCTTGTCATCGAGAGCAGAGGGACGACCAAAGAGCAGAACAGGGAGGAGGAGAAGTCTGCTTCAATCAGCCTCCCGTCCGCCCCAAAAGCAGATTCTTCATGGTCAATTTGTGAATACCGTACGTGCAGAGGAAGCCAGCTGCCCTCTGAATAACGTGAAAGAGGGCAAATGACACAGAAGGGAGGCTAATTAATCCAGCATTATTAAAGCTTCTGTGTGTGATTAATACCGGAATAACCCGAGTGTGTAGCTCCCGACATCAGAGCTCGTGTCTCATGTTTGATCATACAATCAGCCTCATTCTGGATGAAACACACCGAGCGCGTCCGTCGTCTTTGTGGCGTTCAGGTCGCGACTTTTGCTCAAATCTCGTATCTGTCATTTCTGTTAAGCTTCAGCACGATGTGAAGGTGTGAACGAGTAAAGAGAGAATCACAGCTGATTTTTTTTCTTTCTCCTTTCAAGCTGGACGCCGACCGAGACGAGGAGGAGGTCTTCTGTGACATCAGCATGACTTTGGACAACAAGCTGTTTCCCTCCAAAGAGCCTGCAGCCGGTGAGACGAACACTTATAAAAAACAGTGACATAAGCAGAAGAAGGCCGGTTCACTTCCTTTTCTGCATGTGACACCTCCCTTTTCCTGTCTGCCTCTTGCCAAACATAAAGGCATAATTTATTTGGTGCTGTCAATCAATTAAAATATTTAATCGCGATTAATCTCATGAATGTCATAGTTAACTCACGATTAATCGCACATTTTCATCTATTCTAAATGTCCCTTGAATTATCATTTTAATGCTGTTATCAACATGGAAAAGTGGATCGGCTTGCTTTGTGCAAATGTTTTTTATTGACAGCAGTGTGTCGTGTTATATTTCACACTAACATTCTCACTTTGAGCAGTCATTCACATACGTAAGTTAAGTTTCCTTTGAACATAACAGCATCCATATGCCTCTGTGGAAAGCCATCCATTGTCGCCTGGTTTTGACAAGGAGGCGGCGGAGACTTTGCATTCGCTGTGTGTTTGGCCATCAAGTGGTATTTCAGACTGGATGTGCTGCGGTGATAACTCAGTTCACACCAACAACACACACAGATAACTTTGGTCTCGTCAGTCGACTCATCTGGCAACTTTTTGAAACTAAACTTTCCATTCAGACTCTTGTTTGCATCCATTTCGGCGTTTCGCGCTTGACATCCACACAAACCAGTAGCCTACTCTTTTACAGCTAGCGAGGAGGCAAGACCAAACACGTGCGTGAGGCGTGTCTATTGTTTTGTTTCTGGTTTACAACTGGATCCTGTAGTTACGTTACTAGCAGTGGCCACAGCTTATACTGTAAAAAACTACAAGTTCACTAGGTCACAAAGAGCGTTAATCTTGCGATAAAAAAATGACGCCATTAAAACGCGTGTTAACGCGTTAATAACGCAATACTTTTGATAGCACAAATTTTATTCAATTTCTGCCATATTCTGCTCATAGATCCCCCAAATCTAATGCACTGGTTGTTTACTTGTTACCAAGTATTTGTACACTGTGATATGGCTGCTTTGCTCAGTTAAACATCACAGTACTTCTTCCATCACTACAGGTATTAGACAAGATGTAAGTTGTTAGTGTTTATAGAAGGAAGGGTTTCTCAAGGACGACTCATAACAAATAAACAGTCATTATGTTGGAGGCTGGGTATGCCCGTGTGTGTGTGTGTGTGCATGTGTATGTGTAACGTAGCAGCTATGGGCCAGATGATGATGGAATATGATGCAACAGATCAGCATCAAAATACCAGCAGGCAGAGTGAAGAACATCTGCAGGGGTTTTATTGCTGATTCATGCGTACAGAAAGGCTTCTCCAAAAAGAGAGACAACCACAAACATCAGCCACCGGGTCCCTCGTTACCACAAGGGTTGGCATAGCAACCTGTGGAGCAGGGTCAGCCGCGCTTTGTGAGAAATACTGAATGAACAAGGTTAAGATCAGTCTTTGATCAGTCACATGGCGTGACGGAGAGCGTCAGACGGACCCACGCCACTGACCTTCACAAAGGCCTGACTGAATGTTGCTTTGAGCGATATGATCAGTCAGCACTCTGCCGCCGTTTCTGCACTCATTTCACAGGTGACGGAGATCATAACGGTTACTGTTGACACAGGAATGAGCTGGGAAGATGTGCCGCTTTTGGTTTGCCGAACAGTCATTATTTTTCATCATGATAGGCGTAGGTGTAACCTGTAACTGTTCCAACGCTGCACACAAGGCCAGCGTGTTTTCTCCTGCAAACGCTGCTCTTTTCTTTCCACTGAAGCACATTTTGGATCAATAAAAAGCTTTTTTGGGGTCAGTCAGTGAAGAAAATGATAATGTCTTTACGCTGTAGTTCTTGTGTATTGGATACAGTTTACAGACTGATGACACTGGATTTTTGTGGCAGATACCTCACAGTTTAAGAGGAGAACAGAGAAGTACTTCATCACAACACAATGCACACTACATGCACACGCCATGCTTCTTGGTCAGTCCTTCCTCCGCGGCCACCAGACCAGGAGCGGTGGGCTGCCAGCTGACAGCGGCGCCCAGTTCTTTTCATCACCATTGGTCAGGTGGTGATCTTCTTCCATGTTTTCAGTGGGGGGGGGATACCCCAGGTGAACACGGGAAGAACATGCAAACTCCACACAGAAAGGCCCTTTTTTCCTCGAGCAGCAGGCACCGAAGGCATGGTGGAAGACACGCCCCGAGCCCCAGGTGGGAATGAAACCCGGGACCTTTTAGCTGTGAAGCGACAGTGTTGCCACTGCACCCAATAAAAACTTAATAAAAAGCTTATCATGACATTAGCAGATATTTCTTCCCTTAAACGTTGAACTCTTTGCTATTTACAGAGACACTTATTCGGCTTCTTGCTGAGTGTTAAATGAGGTGAGTGTCAAATGCTACAGCCAGCAGCTGGTTAGCTTAGCTTAGCATCAAGACTGCGAATGGGGAAACAGCTCGCCTGGCTTTGCCCAGAGGTAATGGACTACTTCTTGTCTTGTATCTTCCTGGAAGCTACTTTTATCTAAATGCACACGACCCACTGTTGAGTAAGACTCTGTTTTATGGTGCGACTGATACTTGATTTATGCTTCATTATGTTGTGCCACAGCTCGGGCGCCGCTGCAGCACAGCAGGAAGCTGAGTAGGAAACCATGAACATTGGTTATTAGTGACAACCAATCAAATGGCCGTTTTCTTCTCCTCGTACAGGCGCCGCACTAAAACACTTTGGTGATTTTGTGATGTGCTGGAACAGATTTACCACAACAGATTCACTCCGGAGGAAACTGAGGTTCATGTCGCGAGGGGGTATAATCGCAATGAGAGAACATATGGCGCCTCAGAGTAGTTCAGGAGGAGAAAATGTGTTCAGATACTGTGTTGTTCTGATGAGAGGAGCCAAAGAATGACCAGTGGTGTTACAGTGAGAGCTCTTGGTGGACAGTTCACATGTGGCATCATGAAATCGGACCTCCAATCATCCATAAAAAAAGCTTCTCTCTAGAATCTGTACTTCATGCTTACTCACATTCCCGGAGACCCTTGACTTCAAAACTGCATCATGCTACTTGACGGCTGCCTGACGCTCGTGCAGCTCCTCTCTTCACGCTGGAGAGCCGTCTGCTTCTTGACAAGACAATGAAATAGAAACAGACGCTGGTGTGCTTGCACCTCTTCAGCTGCACAAAGCCTGCAAAACCTCAGAAACAGAAAAATGAGAAAGCTTCATGCTCACATTAAGCAACAGAGAAGAGATCGCTCAATGCCAGCAGGAGCAGCCTCTTAACGTTTGCTATTTTCTACCAAAATGATTATGTAGTAAAGTCTCATTATATATTTCTTAAGATAATGTTACTCTTATAGAAAACCACTCTGTTCCTCATTTAGGGCACGATCGACCGGCTGAGCTTCCACTTACATACAGCCGTTACGTCTGAGATGCGTTTAAGAGCAGCATGACATCTGTGCATTTGTCAAGATGTCCTTCTGCGTATGTTTTCTGTATAATGGAGCCTCACAGTAGGTGTTCCACCCAGGAATAGAAAGAGAGAGCCCAGAGTGGAGTGCAGCTCTAAAGGACCACTAAAAGGTGTATTTCTGCACTCTAAATTCTCTAATAGCTTCACTGCCACAAGGACCGAAACAGGAAATCTGTCCTGTCGAAAGTAATAACTCTTAACGCGTCACCTCTGTCTACTCTCACAACTCTCAGCTTTACATCTCCGTCTCAACCAAACTCGCTCTTGCTGCATCTGTAGCTCGAGCCTTCGATCCTCTCCGGTCTGGTTCATTTAGAAAAGTATAAGGGAACCAGAAATAGACTGGCGGTAGTTCAGACAAACTGTAAGAGAAATTGCCTCTTCATCCATCTGCTGCTTCTAGTGCCATATTTTCTCTGAAGGGGGGGGGGGGACAATTATCACAGCGTCACAAGTGGACGGACGTGAAGCGCTGCTGACGACTGTAGACTCAGCCACCTGACATCACAGGCCTCAGCAGCAGCATGGCGTCACAACTCACTGTCCAAAGGCGAGACGCACCCCGACATGTTGCTGACGCTGTGAAGTGCAGAGAGGACGCTGGGCGCTTTCTATGGTCGGCTGATTGTTCTCTGTAAATCTGGTGCATTGTGAAGCTTTTTAACATAATGCATGTGAGAAACTCACAGCTGCGTCTCTCCGGAGTCGTCTGAAGCTGCAGCCTCGCAGAGTCTAACCCAGTTCTCTGTTCAGGAGGCTGAGGCACGCAGGAAATGAAACCTGCCGAGGGGAAGTGTTACTCACGACCCATTTCCAGCGAGGAAGGGGATGAAGATGCTATGTGCTGGGATTCATCACAGCATCACCCTCAGCAGCTTTCTGACGACAGTTCAGGTTCACTTCACGTTCAAGTGCCAAAATTGACCTCAATTTGTGAACATTTTGTTTTCCTCTTTATTTCGTGTCGCTCAGACTGAACATCAAGCGCAGACGTGCAGCTGCATGTTTACATCTGGACGTTTTTTGTGGTATTACATACTGTAGATCTGTACATGCATATCTTTGTGTGCATATATTACTGATATAACATTGTGTTATTTAACAATCTGCACCATCCAAGAAAGGACCTTCTCAGGTTTGATGTCAAAATAACGTAACATTTAACCATGAATTCAGTATTTATCAAGCAAAAGTCCTGAAGATTCTCTCTTTCCAGCCTCTTAAATATGAGAATTTGCCCCATGATACCTGCGCGAATCATAGGTGCGACTTTTTGTTCTTCCTTCCAATGAACTGGCATCTGCGAGAGTTAGCAATATAATATAATATATAAACGTCTTTGGGCTTTGGACTGTTGGTAAGACAAATTCAATGTAATGATGAGAACTTAAAGCGTTAGATTAGAGAAAAATAAATGGAGACTGATGACACTTTTTTTCTAAAAACGTCACTAAAATAAGCGTCTAAACATCTTTATTTGCACAGCTAAACTTCTCCTGCCGCTTCCTTTAAAAGCAGTCATTTGAAGTGAACTGAGAGAATCTCCGGCTCCCGTCCACAGGCTGCTGATTGTTCGGTTTTTCTGTCTTCAGGTCCCAGCGAGCTGGATCTCAGCCTACTGGGTGAAACCAGCAGCCTGGCAGATGCTGCTTGCAAGTACGATGAGGTAGGATTACAATTCCTTTCTACTTATTGAACCTGAATGGTGATCTGACATTTTGGCGTCCATGTTTTTGCCTGCAGGCAGATATGCAAATACACGTTTTCTGAAATGAAATTGCAGAAATGCAGAAAAGAACAGATCTGATCGAAGTGTATCTGAACAAGTGCGACCAACAAATGATCATTTTGGTCTCCGTGTGCTGGGATGAACACATTCTGGGCAAATTCCAGCGATAACATCATTACATGAGGAAGGTTTGATCCCAACAGCAGCAGCTGAATGCATCAACAGTCCTCAGCAGCCTGTACAGAAGACAGTGACGCCATACACTCCCTCAGTGTAATGCATTTAAGATAAGGGAATGAGCTAAATGCCAAACAGCCAAACGCTGCCCTTTCACCTCAATCATCTTCCTTACAACCTCGTACCTCGAGTGCTGTCCTGTGCGCTAACCGAATAACAATCTTATTGTCCTTTCACAGCGACGCCGTTATCCTGTTACAGGATCACATTTTTTGAATCACCACCAATCACGAAGAGAAAACCTTCTTCTTCTCTCCCTCTCTCTTTCTCCCGCTCTCTCTGCTTTTCACTTTTATAAATGGCAAACTGCAAATGGTCTTTTGAAAAACGGCGACTCACTCAAAAGGCCGTGTGATTCAGCGAAGCACATGTCCCGAGCCGGAGAGCGCTGTTGTGTAAGACTTGGCGAGGGCGCAGACGAGCATCATTCCTCCACACGGTCCTGGCGCTGCAGTGAAGCGTGACCCTGACCCCCTGTCTCATTTCCCATCCTCCTCCGAGTGTCTAGAAACAAAACGCTCTGCTCTCTCTGCCTCCATCCACTTCAGCCATTCTCCGTGAATTTTTCTAGCTGAAGGTTTTCTCCTTTGTCTTCCCGCCGCGTCCTCGCGGAGGTTCTAGCTAGCTGTCGTCAGGCCTGCACATCTTTTCACGCTCACACAGCGCGCTGAATTCACACGTGGGAGCCGCTTGTGATGACTGTTTACTACTGTTTACACGATAAGGAGCAATTAAAGAGTATTTTCTCCCTCTCTGCTTCTACTTCATGATATATAGAAATACTTTGAATCCTGGGGTCGCTCCAGCTAAAATACGATTCTATTAGAGGAAAGCGGCGACTCAGCAGGCCACCACATGTCCCCTGTTGTCTTTCAGTGGAGACATTTTATGTTCAAAGCTGGTCTTAATAACTCTTCAGTAGGGGTGGGCGATACTGGGAATCTTGGTATCGATCCAATACCAAGTAAATACAGGGCTAGTATCGCCGATACCGATACCGATACTTTTTACTTGAAATGTCATGATGATTGAATAATTTTGTGATGTTTCCTTTAGTTGGTTGATTATGATTATGATAAAACACAGGACAAAGATTTTTTTATTCCTTGTCATCAATAATATGGCAAGCGACAGTTAAATAAGCCTCTGTGGCTCTTGATGTCCACATATCAGTGGTCAATACAGCACTGCCAGCAGCATCGAGACATTTTTTTACTTTTGAGCGACACTCTTCATACAATGAAGGTATTTTCTCCCCATGAATTATTTCCTACTTGGAATCCTGTAGCGGGGGGTCAAGTGTCTTCACTAGACTGTTAAACCCCCCCTGTTCAACCACAGAGATGGGTTGTAGGTCCTTCACTATCATCTCAGCAGTGGTCCTTGTAATATCTAAGGGAAACAACAAAATGATTTAGATAATTAAGCCTGTAGCTGTAATCTGCATGTAGCCTAAATAGGAAAACAAATTTTCCTTAACAGTTAACACAAAGGGTTGTTATATTCAGCCATATTCATACTTCAGGTTTGAGGTATATATCTTTATATAAGCGTATATTTAAAAAAAAAAAAATTTCAGCTGGCTGAACATGTGATAATAGTTTAATCAGTCTGCTGAAATGGCCTCTCTGATCACCAGTTACACTGTGAAAAAAAGGCTGGAAAGTCTCTGTCTCTGTGCTGGGGGTCTTGTGTGTGTTTGGAGATCCCCCCCCCCCCCCCCCCCCCCGATACCGATAGGCACCTTGGTATCGATACTATCGATATTTAGACCAATACACCCAGCCCTACTCTTCAGAGTCAAATCACATTGACTCACTCCATCCCTGCTGCTTTTACGTGGAGGGAGCAGTTCCACTTTTTATCTTCCTGATTGCAGAGTTAGATATCTCGACAAACGTTGGGTACTTTTTCTTTTTCTATTTAAAATTCAATATTGTTCCCTGAGTGGAGGTGATCAGGATAATTACATGTCACAGTAGGTAAAGCACAGGTGTAATTAGTGAAATTAACGAGGGCTGAATTGTGTTTAGCTGCTTCACTTTCAGGGTCCTGGTGTTGTGCATGCTGACTCACACTTACACTGTTGTGATTTTTAAGATGATTTATATCTGGCTTTTGCTTTTATATGACGGCGACAGCTCAACAGAGACAGGAAATAGAGAAAGAGGGGAGCAAAACCTGAACCGCTGTGCCTTCACCTGTGCTCCATCACTGTCCCCTTTAGCTTTTTTTTTTTTTTTTTTTTTGGTTTTTCTGTCAATTCTTTTCTTTTTCTCTGTGCTGATCCTGACAAACTATCAGCCATAACCACAAAATATAACATCAAGAAGTTTCTAAAAGAAGAAACTCTCCTCCTGCCTCCCTTTAACTGGCTAACAAACGGCTCTCTGTGAGACTTCGCCTTGGATCGTGTAAACATGCTCCTCCAGTCTGCGAGCTGTAGATCGTTTTGTCCGGGGGATCAGACTTGGTGTCATGGCTTTAAGAATAACTACACAGAAGTCGCCAATCTTCTAGCTCGTTTGGTTATGTGGGTCACATCGAGGTGTCAGTGCTAAAGTCAGGCTGTTTCATCACCAGTTCAAAACTCCTCGTAGTACGTTTAAGTAGCAAATCCATGTGTAAAAATACCCAGCAGCTAGTTTTCTTTGGGGACAATTCCGACTTTATCATTCTTATGAGGACGTGGACCTGAGCAGGTCTCATCAGCAACATAATTGACAGCACCAAATGTCCCAAATTGATATGTTTTAAATGTAAAAATCAAAGTTAAATAAATGCAGTGAAGTAAAACACACAATATTTGCTTCTGAAATGTCATCGAGTAGAAGAATAAAGTAGCATAAACTTTATAGACTCAATACATCCAAGTTATACACATTCATGCATTAGTGAATGCATTTAGCTACTTTCCAGCTCTGACGTACATGCAGTCCAGATATGTTCCTGCTTTAAGAAACATTTGATGTGAAGCCTTCATGTGTGGACAACAACATCAGATCGCTGACTACTGTTAGAAAAGGTCCTTCAGCTGTGCAGAAAAATGAATTTGAGCATCTTAAACATCCATAATAGATCATGTGCTGCATAACAGTGTGTTGCGAAACGTTTTACATTCACCGAAGAGCTCCTGTGATTTGGATATTGCTCTTGGCCATATGATGATTTGGATAGCACTTGCATTAATTGTACAGCCCTGTCAAAAGTCTGCGGTTGTGCGCCCTCAGCCTGTACTGACGTGTGTGGTCTGATGTCCACAGAGTCTGTCACAGTGCTGAATCTTCACCAGCTCTCTTCACAAACACAAGAACACAGTGTTACCTGACAGCCAACATCCTGCCGCCTGTCTCCTGGGCCTCACGGCCAGCTGCAACTTCCTACTAAAACCTTCTTAGTCATCCCAGTTAAAAGTGATCTTCAAGGCTGGCTGATCATTATTGGCCAATGCCGCCGTCTCGTCATGATTCGGACACATTCAGAGGCAGAATAAATCTTGGTCTATCAATACAGCACGGTGGTAATCCAGGAGCCTCAGAGCGGCTCAAGGACGAGGAGGGCGCAAACAAAAAAAAACGGCAGCCGGCTCGTTGAAGACAGGGACGTCCCTGTCCTGCACTTCCTGCGGCGAGCGGAGAAGCTGCTTTTTGTGAAGCTGAACGAAGACGACGTGCAGCCTTGTCATCACTGATTTGTGGCCTCAGATATGAGACGGAGATGGATTTTGTTAGCGTGCTGATCCACAGAAGGTGGCAGAGGAGGGGGACAGAAGGGCGCAGAAGCTATTTTTGGGGCTCTGGTGTCAAATCTAATGGACATTTTCCTCCAATTATTTCCCACTTTTCACCACCGCTGATTTATTATTATGGCTGTGAAGGTTTCAGAGCGACAATAATGACGTTTAGCAGCAGCATATCTTGGCGTCATTTAGACTCAAACAGCTTCTGTCACTGTTTTCAGTGAAAATACAAAACAACCTACAAAATGGCAATTCATTCACTTCTTATTATTCTAAGTGAGAGGCACACAGACGATTAGCTCAAACATATTTCCATCAGAAATGTGCAGGCAGGACATTATGCAGCTGCTTTCTGTCAGATGATGATGATGATGATGATGATGAGCATTCTTCAGCCCCACAGAGCATCTCCAGATTCATTCTGACAGACGTGACAGTTTAATATTGTGGTCCTGAGGTTTGGAAATAATGAGTTGAGGGCCGCTGGAACAGCTTGTTTGATTAGATCACGCCGGTGAGTCACTGCGAAGGAATTATGATCAGAACTGCTGCTGCGTTACATGTTAGCAGGACTTTAGCCACACAAAAGGTGGAGCTCTGCATAAGATGGTGTCAATTATTATTATTATTATTCTTTATCTGCTGATCCCTTGGCTTTTCCTTTAGTTCCAAAACTTCAGTTAATAATGAGGACCCTCCAAAGCTAATGACTAAAATCCCATAAGCATCTTCAGACATGTGTCACTTATGATCCTTTATTATATTTTTGCCATTGTGTGTATTTCGGATTTGGCAGATTTTGGATTAGTTTGATATTTCTCTACTTGCACCTTTATTGCTGCACTCTTTCCTACTTTGTACTGCAAATGCTGATGATTTTAGGCCACCATGTCACAGCCAAATGCATTAATGGATTCGTATGTTGTATTAACTAAACTTACTAAATCTCAGGGGAAAGTTTAACATTTTACACGTTATGCCTTAATTTCCAAATCCCAGACAGCTGTGACATTTGCTAAGAAGAGTCCTGCTTCCCTGTGGAGGAACCACAACACCCCGACCCTCCCATTAGCACCATATTTAGCACCATACCTGTTTTAGCATGACTCTCCCAGTTTGACGCAGAGGAACTGGACTGTGCGGCTTTCCCTCAGGGTTTGGCATGTAGTTATTATGGTTTAAGTCACTGCTTGAGGAAGTATTCAGTAAGTACTAATACCACAGCAGAAGTATAAAGTAGCGTAAAAAGGAAATACTCAAAAACTGCATCCAATTGTACTCAAATACAGCACTTGGCAAAAGTACTGCTGCCTAGGAGCTACAGCAGCTGTCTCTGTGTCAGACGACAGGGGATGACGCTGAACTTTAATGAGCCGGACTGCATGACCATATTGGATTTTGGGACGGCCTGTCAGACTGTCGGCCGGTTGGTCCACCACTTCGGTCCAGGCTGAAATATCTCAACTGTTGGATGAGACAGAGAAAACACCGTCTCGCCAGCATCCATTCAACAGTTAATGAGCAGAGCCGCTAACGTGGACTCAGACTTCAGGTGTGTGTTTATGACATGTGTCGCTGTGTGCATCACATGCCAACATACAGTACCAGCTTCTCAGGAATTTAGAACAGGAGCGTTTGCGTCTGTTTATCTGCATATCTCGTCTCCATCACGTGTGAGCAGGGCGTGCTGGGCATGTGTTTCTCCCTCTCTCTGAGTCATCAGACCAGTTGGTTGAGCCACATGCCGAGCTGGCTCGTCGTCGGCGCCCGGCACTCCCCCACACTCACGGCATTTATTTGACACGAACACAGCTCCGCTTCACTTCATCCTGGGTCTCTGCTGTATGTGACTGCAGCTCCACTTCGCACCGACCCGCTCTGCCATCAGCCACGTGTCTAAATGACAACCATGAGAGGCCAGTTTGAGACCGGCGCGAGGTCAGCAGCCGGTAATAGATGGAAATGCCAAGGGAGGTCATTTCTTTCTTCAATCATCTGTCTGCAGATGATGCCGAGCTGCTCTCTGCTGTTTATTGATAGTCAGCTGTCTCTGCACTGCAAATTGCTTCGGAAAATACAGAAATAAGCTCATTACATGGCTTGGGCACAGTGTGAGAACGAGGATAGCGATTTGTGTTTCACATAGCATCACTTCAGGGAGATCTGCAATGAGACTGTTTGAGCTCCACCTGCTGCGGGGGTGGAAATCTTTGTAGAAAACAGTGAATAAATGTCCTGTGTACTACATTTTCTCAAGAACTGAACCTTTTTTTTCATAATCTTGTCTTGAGCGCTTTCATTGATGACTGATTATTATCTAGTATATTCTGAAAATCATAAGATAGCTTTCTTAAATGTATTAAAACACTACATTTAGAAGATCGTTCTCCTTATGAGTCCAGGGCTGTACGCTTACTTTCTTAGGTGGTAGCACTGGTGCTAGCAAGCTAAAAGTTTTAGTAGCACACGCAGTTGGACGGTTAGTTAACGTGTTTATTGGCTAAATTAATTTGATACTGATAAGAAATTCTAACAGTGTTGAACAACAATTAAACTGATTCTTTAACCTTCATTTTTTCTCCACCTGAACACAACAGGATGAATTAAACAGTTTTAAACATGAAAAATCAACAGTGTTATATTTTCAATGCGCATCAGTGAACTGTCTGTGCTGGTCATCCGTTCGCCTGCCGCCATACAATACTTACAAAACATTGCCTTTTTGCTCTGCTCGTATACAAGCCAGGTGAAATCTTTTAACCACTGAGGGTTGAATCGATTCATTTTTGTATCTGAGGAGACAGGCTGGTCTGACGAAGAAGCGACAAGTGACGAAGATTCAGCGTCAGACTCTGTAAATGCTGTAGTAGTACTATTTTCCTCCAAACGGCGTCTTTCATCCTTGTTGTTGTGACCCATCAAGGTAGAAACTACAGAAAAATACCTCTTCATTTTGTTTGAGTCTTCTTGTTATTCTTAGTTGTTGCGGTTGGTTTGTCACAAAAATGATACAAAAGTCGCGGTTTCCCGCCACAGATCAGCGAGGGCGGGAACGTTTACCCGGAATTGTAGTTCTTTTGTATTCAGATTGAGAAGGACAGCACACACTTAGAACTACAAGTCCCATGAAGCATTGTTCCAACAACTGACAAATAGGACAAGAGACAGTAATATAGGCTAGTTTTCCCCATTATTATTTTAGACATGATATCAGCGTAACACCGTCGCACTTGTGCTAGTGGATGCATATTTCTCTTCGCACAGAACGATTTTTAGTAGCAAATGCGACAGAAAGTGTCGCACTGTACGGCCCTGGATTCAAGTGTTTGACTACACAGCAAGTCCTCCAAATCAAACATGACCCATAGAACGACAGATAGATGCTGTTTCTGATCTGACACTCATCTGTTCTTTAGTACAGAGTTCAGGTACTTGAGTATTTCCATTTTATGCACTTCATCCCAAATACTGCACCTTTTTACTTCATTACATTTGTCTGACAGCTTTGGTTACTAGTTATTTTGAATTTGAATGTTTCATATAAACTGAAATATAAACTCTAAAAAGCCTCTCGGATCAGCTGGAAAATGCATCGTCACGACGCTGAAAACAGCCTGTCTTTGTTACAAAAGTTGACTTTTTCACGGGACAGCGATGCCACAAACATGTGATGATCTTCTAGGAGATGATGCATTGCTGTAGATTAAACTAGCCAACAGTATGTAAAGGAGTTAAAATGAGCTCAACCTTCAGCATCTACAGCAGGAAAATGCAACACATACATGAATGCAGCAGAAATATTAATACAAAAACATCAGATGCGATAGAAAACACTGACAGGCAGAAACCTGACACTCACATCTGGCTGGAATCCTGATTACACCTGAGGAAGATGTAAAGCCAAAACATCGTAGTCATCCTCAAAATCTATTCTATTCAGCAGACAGACGCCTTTTTTTTCTTAATATTGTTTTTGTGCTTTTGCACCTGATGTGAGGATGTTTATACTTCCATAAAATTCAGTTAAATTCGGTGGGCACAGTGAGAATGAGAACAATAATACATATTTCTATCCAGCAGACATCATCTCACGCTGCGTTTATGTGCATATTTGATGTTTTTCTCTCAAATGTGAAGCCAGATGCTCAGATTTCGCACATTCGGTTGCTTTTTGGTGGGAAGTGAAAGGAAACATGGAGGTGAGGAAGCACATGAAGGATCCTGATAGCTGCATGCCTGAGAGACCTGGCTAGTCGAGCCAAGAGATTACTGTCTGATGATCCCTGTCAGATTTTTGGAAATGAAAAGTTTCTACTGCCAACAAACATCGTATGGTTGAAGGTTGTGTTGGATAATGTCCACGTTTGTACTGACAAAGACAACAGCATCCAGGTTTTAGAGGAAGCTTCCAGTCGGTGATGAAGTCGAACACAGACTCTGATCCGTCCTCAGTTTATGTGTCCTTTTTAAATGATTCATTACATTTTTAATTCTTCATTACTTGAATAGAAGCGAGACAGCACTCAGCCACAGTCCATTAGACATCTGGGAGTTATTTGATCAACCGTCCTCTCCAATTGTCCCAAATCACATGAGAAATCCTGCCTTTAATTATTAAATGATCCATTCAATATAATTATCTTCTTCCCTTTATTTGCTCATTTATGTCCTCAAATAGCTTAACCCATCAAATTAATAGTGTCAAATTATCACCTTTATTTGTCTCTGTCCTCTTGACATTCTCTCAGTGGAGCTGTTTTAGCTTTATTACAGTTATATTTTTTTATCTTAGACTGAAATACGTGGATATTCTGCATTTTTGAAGTTGACCATTCAACACTGAATTATGTTTGAAGTCCAGGTGTTCACAGGGAATATTGATTGGCCAGCTCAAGTGCCGCCTCATTATCCTAAAGTGTGATTGGCTATCTGCCTAGTGAGAGGTGGGACCTAAGCTCGGACCGACTGTCTGACCAGTAAGTTTTCTTTTATATGTAGCTTTGAGTTAGATTTTAAACACATGAATAGAAGAAACTGGAAGATAGTGTAACGCTAAGGATGATGAGGTGTGTGTGTGTGTGTGTGTGTGTGTGTGTGTGTGTGTGTGTGTGTGTGTGTGTGTGTGTGTGTGTGTGTGTGTGAGCATGCACCCCTGCATAAGTCATTCAAACAAGTGTGGATGAGCCGGTTTAAAGTTCCATAAACATTAATATTTAAGATAAGATAAGATAAGATAAGATAAGATAAGATAAGATAAGATAAAATAAAGATTGTTAATCCCATGCTGGGGACATTGAATTGTTACAGCTGGCAAAGAAGAAAAGAGATATAAAAAGATCAGAAAGACAATAAAAAGGACACAATAAAAAAATTCCATATATGCACATTATACACGAGAGTATAAGAAGATCATTGTTGATCAAGGTTCTGCAGCACTTCATGGCTACTTCATTGATTATAGCAGCTTTAAATTATTTTATTAATCAGATTACTAAATAATTAAGTTGAGGGAATGATTTATCTCAAAAACAAAGGACGAGGACAAAATGAGCTCCTGGCTTGGTCGTGCTCTGATCATTATCCTCCTGTGCGCTCAAAGATCAGCAGCGATCAGCGTCATCACTCATCTTCTCCTTTTTAATATCAGTGTGTCAGCAGACTGATAGATCCTAAGAAGTCCTGCTTTTCAATGCTAACACTGGAGCCGTTAGCAGGTTAGTGTGCCAGAATGACGCTGATGGCCACAGCTGAGGAGGATGACGATGGAAACCTGCAGCTGGGAGGAATTCTTTCCTTATGTATCTGAAAGAGTCGACGCTCAGCGCGCTTAAATCAAATGAGTCAGATTTCCTCTTGGAACAGATGAAACCAAGTGGAAAATGTCTCTCGGCCAATTTGTGTGCCCCGCTTTAACTGTGACATGTGTTTGTAAGTCTAACGATGATTCAGTGAACGAGGCTGCTGAGAGTTTGAGGCCTCCTTCAGGCTCAGACCATGTGTTTGCTGCGGGGAGGCTGAGGGTTTACTCTGCGCTCGTCTCACTCGCTTTCTCAAAAACCCTCCATCTTTTGTCCTCCGCCCTGGTCACTGAGACTCCCCTATGGGGGTTTTTTATACACTGCATACTCTGTTCTTTAAACAGTGTCTTTGTCACATTACATGGCCAAAAGTATATGGACACCTCGTGCTGCTGGTCTTATCCATCCATCCATCCATTTTCTATGCCGCTTATCCCTTTCGGGGTTGCGGGGGGGGGCCGGAGCCTTTCTCAGCTGTCAACGGGCAGGAGGCGGGGTACACCCTGGACCGGTTGCCAGCCGATTGCAGGGCACAAACACACAACCACTCACACTCACACCTAGGAGCAATTTAGAGTCACCAATCAACCTAATGAGCATGTTTTTGGTCTGTGCCGGAGTACCTGGATGCACGGGAAGAACATGCAAAGGCCGACCCGGGAATCGAACCGGCGACCTTCTTGCTGTGAGGCACGCGTACTACCTGCTGCGCCACCGTGCAGCCCCTGCTGGTCTTAATTCTATACAATTAAATTCTTCCTCCACGGCAGACCAGGAGCGGTGGGCTGCCAGCCGACCAGCGTCACCATTGGTCAGGTTGTGATCTTCATGCATGTTTTTTAGGGGGGGGTTTCATTTTATGGGGGATCCCCCAGGTGAGCACGGGGGAGAACATGCAAACTCCACACAGAAAGGCCCCTTTCCTCAAGATAAGGGCATGGTGGAGGACACGCCCTCAGCCCCGCCCACAGCGCCCCACGGCTAATAACGAAATATCAGACCATCATAACTTCTGAAAGCCCAAAGAAAACCAGGAATCCTCACGATTTAGAAAAGGAAGTGAGGAAAGTTTGTCATGTTACAGGAAAATGATCAAAACAGCTGTGGATCTGTCTGTGAATGGACTGATCCATTACTTGACCGTTTCTGCTGTAGTGTCCACATACTTTTGGCCATGCAGCGTCTGTGTCTTCCCTCATCTCAGGTTCTTGTTCAAAGCAAAGAAGATGAATGTTCATGCTCATCTGAATCTCTCTGTCTGTCAAGGTTGAAGAGGAGGAAGACACCGGCTACGCTGAAGGAGCCACAGAAAGTGAGTCCATGAAGTGATTTCTGTGTCATTGATTGTGTGTAAACAGTGAAAAGATGACCACACAAACACACCCCCCTGCCCTTCCTCTATAACACACACACACACACACACACACACACACACACACACACATCTTATCAGCAGAGCTTTGTTAGCAGTTACGTGTTTCTCTGCCTGTTTTCAGAGAGCAGCAGCAGCTGACTCCATTCAGCATTTCATCACAGACAAAATGTTCCATCTGAGTAAATGCCACACGTCATGTAACTGTTATTCACCAGATACCTGAATGAACTTCTCCCTGCCGCCCTGTGTGTGTGTGCGTGTGTGTGTGTGTGTGTGTGTGTGTGTGTGTGTGCGCGCGTGCATGCGTGCGTGTGTGTGTGTGCTTTCATCAGCGTTGCTCTGCATCAACAGTATTGATTGTGTAATGCAGGTGGAGGAGGCCTCATCTGTTGATTCACTGTTGCCAGTTAGACCTGATGTTTATCTCGTCAGCTAGCTGTCGCTACGCTAACATCACCTTGCCGCAGGCAGAGGATAGAGAGGAGGAGGAGGAGGAGGACGAAGACACCCACCTGATTAAAGGAAAACAGACCCGTTTATTCAACGTGCTGGCTGTCAGATTTACAGGTTTTCATGTTTAAAACATGAAACACATTTTGTATTCAGTGAAAACTCTCCTCTGATGCTGGGTGCAGTCACTGATGATGTAGTTTGATTGACACCTGCCAGTCCACACCTTGCCACTGTTATGTGGCTTTAATTTCTTTCAGTGATTGAGTTCAGGTTATAGTTGCTGAACGACAGCGGCGCAGGAAGTCTGCAGACATTAGAAACTATTATTGAATAAGTTCTCTTTCAAATGAACATTTTGATTTGACTGCTAAATTGTGTTCTTCCAACTGCATTTGTACATTTTTTGACTCAAACGCAGCTTAACCACATCATTTGACATGCTGCTTCAGTACACAATGAGAACAATTATGACTGGGACCACCGCAGAAAACTGTAGATGAACATTTAATATCCTGCTCACTGTTCGTGTGTGTGTGTGTGTGTGTGTGTGTGTGTGTGTGTGTGTGTGTGTGTGTGTGTGTGTGTGTGTGTGTGTGTGTGTGTGTGTGTGTGTGTTGATCTGCACCACATGTTAAACTTCGATTTTCTTTCCTTTGACAGGTTATTGCACAGAACAGAAGAAACCAAAGGTCATCTTCATGATGGGTACGTACATGCTGTGGAGTGCTGCTGAAACCGACCTCATTAGAAAGAGTTGAGAGCGCGCACACACATGCACGCTCACACACACACACAGAATAGCAGACAGAGACAGAAAAGCAGCCGCCCTGAGCATTTTTCTCGCATGTTTCAAGCGAACTAAACTGCAGCTTTGGTGAAAAAGCTGCGCTCAGGATCGTCGCTGGGAGGCGAAAGCAGCAGATGTCTGTTCACAGAGGGCCTCACTCATTTCAGACAACAGAAGGAAACTTAATGAAGTCATTTCAAACTTCCCTTACAACAGTACAGTATTTTAGTCGAGTCTCAGTACCCGTCATTACTGCTGCAAGCAGTAGCCGACATGTTTTCTAGGTTTTATAGTGAAAATCTGACTTAGTTTAAAAGTGTTTTAATGAGCTCTGTATGATCGTTTCTTAATCTAACCAAGTGGATTTGGTGCCCAAACGTAAGCAAACTGCAACTGTTCTGCAACATTAACCACGTGATGACAAAGTCTGGTGTGCCTGTTGCTGGGACTCTTCCATGGCCTCACCGTATGTCGCATTTTGGGAACAAACATAAGCCGTTCTGGAAGCCTGTCAGTTGATTGAGTCATCGTGGAGGTGTTGGTTTGTCATGTAATACTGCAGCAGCTTTGCACCTTTAAGTGATTTGCATAGTTTGGGCTTGTTTTCCTGTTCTCAGATCACTTGAGGGATTACACTAAGCTGAAACAAGCTGTTTATCTGAACTCCTCAGAAGCTGACATTTACAGTAAGCAGCGATTAATCGGAAATTAAGACCATTTGATTCACTGTTTTGGCCACGTGTCAAGCACAAAATGTCAAACATTCACTGGTTTAAGTGTATTAAACGTGAAGATTTGCTGTTTTTCTCTGATTTATGTCATTATAGATTGAATATCTATGGTTTTCTGGACTGTCGATCAGACATAATCAGTAGTTTTAATATTTTATCTTATAATGTGTGTACTTATAATTACGAACAACTTTTCTAATTATGATGACTCGATAATGAAAATAGTTTTTAATTGCAGTACTAAGACTCCAAAATGTTATGAGTTTAATATAAGTTGAATGTAAAATCTTACTTTTCAGCGTGACTATCACTATAAGAAGCTATCAGATAAATGTAGTGGTATCTCTCTTGCACTCCCATTTTAACCAGTTTCTCTACTACAAAAGTGTACGAACACACGCACAAATGATTTCTCTCTGAAATGTGGCGAAGCAAAAGTAATTTGAAATACATAATTGTGCTCAGGGGCAGCAGGTGAGTAAATGTACTGGATTTACTTGCGGCCTCTGGAGGCAGCGTGCGGTGTGTGTTCAGGTAGTGCTGTGAGACAGTGTGGCTCAATCTGCTAACTGAAGACAGGACAGAGAGATAAAGGTTAATGAGACACACAGTCTCCATTAACCATGGTTTACTTCACTGCCATGGAAGAATATGAACGATGCAGCCTTTTAAAGATTAGTGAATCAGTCCGCTGTTTCACGCCCATAAGGTTTGTGTATTAGTGTTAAAACCAACATGACAAAGCCGCCTGAGCTGTGTGAACAGTTTGTCTGAATCCTGGAGAAACAGACCAGGAGCTTCCTCTCAGCCGCTGCAGGTAACAGAGGAAAAATACCAACTGCACAGCGGCAGATGAAGTATGCCAATAGCACCTGAACATTTGGCCTGTATCTTTTGTTGAACCACTGAACAAAACTGACATTATTAAACATTGCTATTATTTTACCTAACAAAAAGTTTAACTGAACTCTGACTCCAATCTATGATTCCTGACATGCTCATAAACAAGAAAATATGTGATTACCATAGTTAAAAAAAAAAACAAAAAAAACTTATCTTTTCTCTTTTCCTGGCATTTGCATTTTGCTGCAGTCTCCACTTTGTCTCAGCATGAAAACAAAGTTCCCCTCATCCCACCCAAACACATGAGACATCACTGGAAAGGCCAGGATGTCCTCTACTGAGCACACCAGGAGTTAGCTGGGTAGCTCAAACGAGTCAAAAGATATAGACCAAAACCAAATGTCCACCACAGAGGACACAAATGAATAGGCTGGGTCTCAGGAGGATATAATCAGTGTATTTACACGTTCAGCAACAACGCTGACGTTCTTCTTCTTCATGTCTTTGTCAATCCGCTGAATCCAAGTCTGATATTCACTCCTCTTTTAGCTGTTTTTGGTCTTCTGATGAGAGCGGCGAGACCGAACTAAAACATTAAAGCAGCGTTAAATAAAATGTCCCTAACTTCGAAGCTGACAGTCCAAAAAGGGAATAAATCTTTGAAACTTTATGCCCAAATTCACTGCAAGGATCACAGACAGCCACCATGGACCACCCCCTTGGTAAAAGAGCAATCAGTTAACCTCCTTTGACACAGCACAGCTGCTGCACAACTGGACAAGATAATGTAGGAAAACCACAACACGGTGTCTGCGGGCGAAGCATCTTCCCTATCCTACAGTTTATGTGTTATAATGTTGATATGAGCCTCTCAGTTTTGCTTTATTTATAGCATTTTCACATTTTCAAGAGCACTTTCAAACCCCAAGATACAAAATGCTTCGCAACAAGGAGCAACTGCAAGGACTAAATAATGTAGCGCAAGTAAAACTGTCACAGTCTGACGTGGCGAGTACCAAAAGTGACGGAGCTCTTAATTCATGAGTCATTATCTGGTGGAGCGAGCGGTAAGTGTAATCATGGAGGTGCATCCTGCCTGGATGACCATGTCTGTCGCCTCACAGGACACGTTTCCTTTCACATCAGACATGGTGCTGACTTTGAAAACGCTGCCTCAAGACTCCCTGACACAGAGCGAGGACTCCTCACTTCTAAATGAAAAGTTAATGTCCCCTCGTCAACCCCCGCCTCCTCCTGCTGTCGCTCCCCTGCTGCTGAGGCCGCTGATCTGTCAGACTCAGACTTTTATCTGCTGAAGAAGGGCTGCGAGTCACTTGCCGCCCATCTACCTGCCCTCTGAAATGCTGATGGGAGGCGTCTTCAAGGAGTGAGGTAGAGATGTGAGGCAAAGAAAATAGCATTATAGACGAGGCATTCATGGCACCTCAGGACTGATGGTGTCACGTCACTGACCTTATACTCTGAAAATCTGTCGAAAAAAGTCCTTAAATTAAGACTTAAGACTTAAGCTGCTGCTCAGAGATGCTGCATGCATCGTTTTCTTAAATCAGGTCATGAGTTTCTTTTGCCGTCAGTTCAAAATTCTTTTAGAGGCATTTTAATTCATGATTTACTGCAGCCTGTCTCCTTGTTTATGTCAAACACTTGCTGAATCACACACAGAGGTAGATTTATAACCAGTGATTAAATTAAACACTCTCTAAATGAATAAGTCTCTTATTAAAATGAATAAGTCTGTTAAATCTGTTCAGGAGAAATAATGTTATACATGCATTTATTTACTGGAAACTGCTTTAATTAAAAGCTGGAAGACAAGAGTTTTAGGCGATGTGACTTTTACCCGTCCAAAACCTCCCCGACTATAATAACTGGTGGAAAAGTTGAAGCGGCGTTGTGCAGCGGTGCTTCAGAGAGACGAGGTAATGATGCCGGAGGGAAATGCGAATGTGAGGTTTCACTGGAGTCTGTGCTTTCAGCCTTTTCTCCAGGCTCTCTGCTGCTTTCTCTGCTCCTTCATGTTCTCATCCCTCTGCTCTCTCTCACTTCAGTCTTCCCTCCTCTCTGCAGAAAATGAGACTCAGATTCAAATTCTGGAAAACCTGCTGCTGGTTTTAATGGTGTTCTGGATTGATGCAATGCCAGTTTTCCACTTGGTGGGAAAACCACCTATTGTCAGCAAATCCCATGAAAACAGCAGAACCAACAATTAATCAATTAACAATTAATCGGTCCTTCCTGACTAGCCAACACGGTCTGTGGCTCTCAGTTCCCACTGGAGACAAAAGGCTTTTAAAGCAGCTGAAAATCTAAAGTTTCACTGTTAACAGTTCCATATTGTAGAAAGTGAGATTTCCATGTGTTCTTTGATCATGAAGCAGAGCTGGTATATAAATACTGTGACTGCCCTGATTCAGAAAACACACAGTATTACTGTAAACTATACTTCACTGCACAGTCTCCGCCCTCAGCCACACCCCCCAGCACGGTGGGCGGTGCCTGCTCCTCTCTGTGAGAGCTGATTGGGCTTTTTGGAAGGGGGGGCCTTAAAGAGACAGGCCCTAAAATGGACCATTTCAAGCAGAGGGTGAACAGAGGCGCTGCAGCAGTGGACGGTACGAGAAAAATAATGTGTTTTTTGTAGTAAACATTATTGTAACAGGAGTAAACAAACAGCTTATTAGGAACTATTTCCAGTGGCGGATTGATACACATTTTGAGCTTCAGAGGGTATTTACAGCAGCAGGACATATGTGGACCTGACTGCTTTGCATACAAAGGCAGTACTCGTAGGATGTGTTAAACGTGTTAATAACAGTAAAACATACAGAAGATTGCCAAAGTTACACTTTAAAGGCGACAAGGAATTCCCTAAAGATGCTCTTTTCTTCCACTCGCGATCATGATTAAATAGTGTTAAAGGGAATAAGGTAATTAGTCCAAGTTCATTCATGGCAAATTAAATGATTATTCAAGTTCTTGGTATAATATTGTTGTAATAAACGTAATACTTTGGGGGTTTTAACGGTTGATCAGACAAAATTATCAACTTGAGAATTAACAACACCATGAGCTCAGAGACCTGAAAGGGAGATTCTTCATTTTCTGACATTTCACAGTGACAATTGTTCAGTTAAATAAAAATGTGTAATAGTGATCATCATTAGCTGCTTCCCTGTTAGTAATAATTAACTTCATTCCTCCAAAGTAAGATTTTATTTATTTATTTATTTTTTCCATTTATGGGTCTGCAGAAAGCACTCCAGTCTTTCTACAGTCTTTGTTTTTGGCATCAGTAGAGAACACCCTCCACAGTCTTCGTCTGCTCTCTTCTCTAAGTAGATGGAGACAGAGGAAAAGGAAACTCTTTTCATAGCAGATTCAAGCAGAATCAGACTCCAGCACTTGATCAATGCGGCCCTTCACTCGCTGATGTTTCAGAGAACATTTTTGCATTTTTCCATCAATAACGTCAGAAACTGATGGCAAGAGGCTGAAGCGTCTTCATTAGTGGAGGTGAGAAGCTGGGCGCCTGCAGCACATTTCTTATTTAGGCTGATTTATTCCTTCAACGGGAAGTATGACCTGCTGTTCTGTGCGGTCCTCTGCTCTCTTTGCCTTGTTTAATCTTGGTCTGCTGCTCCGTCTCTAGCTCATACAATCCATCTGTCACTTTGGCTCTCATTGAGAACAACGCTGTGACGGAGCTGTTCACTCTTGGTGGGATGGTTTCAGTTTGTCAATGTTAAACCTCCACCTACCCGAACGTCAGCAGAGAAACTAGAAGGTGAGCCGAGTGCAAACGTGAAATATCTGACTTAAGCCTAGTCGACTGAATCTGGGATTCACGTGAGGAGGGTGCGTGAAATGACACAAACATTTGTATAATACTTCAAATCAATCAACATTATTATCTAAATGGTCTCAGAGGGAAAATTATCTTTACCCGGCCCGACTAACTTCCCTAACAAGCTTCTCAGGGCTTTTGCTTCAGCCCTGGTGGGTAATTATTTTAGCTCTTTGCAAAGCCAAGCAGCAGAGGAATACTTTGGTCTAAGGCAGTGAATATGTGCTGAATGAATGAATCCATAATCGCTCAGTCTCCTTCATTTCTTCTGGACCTTTTCTGACGGTTATGCCCGTCCCTGGGCAAAGCGAGCCCTGCTCATATCGCTCGGCGCTCTCAGAAGAAATGGTGATGAGGACGTTTGTTTATGAATGCTGGTGGAGGGCAGCGACACTCGAGGTGAATACTGATGAGTGTGAAGCACATCCTGAGTTTTATTACTGTGCTGAAGGCCGGTCGTGACGAATCACCTCCCTGCTGATGCTTCACACAACTTCATGGCCATGTAATACAGTTAACCTGCCATAAAACACCGACAGGCCTCATAGTGCAGCGGAGGAGCCGACAGCCGAGGATGCTGAAACAGTTCTGAATATTTTAAAGGAAATCGGGTAAAACTGAATTATGAAGCGGTGGCTGACTAGTAAAACAGTGTTTTTCTTCTTGCTTTGTCTCTATTCGAGTCTCCGTTAGGACGTCTGCCTGCTCTTGAACTTCTATCTTTGTGAGGACCAGTTTGAGTTTTAGACCTGGAAAGTGAGGGGAGGGTCACATGATACAGCAGTGCTTGGTAGTCGCTTGTCCTGGTGTGTGTGTGTGTGTGTGTGTGTGTGTGTGTGTGTGTGTGTGTGTGTGTGTGTGTGTGTGTGTGTGTGTGTGTGTGTGTGTGTGGTGTTGAACAGAGATGTCGGGGCAGGTAGATTTAGTTAAAGGAGAGAAGATGATAATCATCTGTGATAAGCTGCCTCTTAGCCCCTGACAATGAATCAGACCTGTGATGTACACATGTACACACACACACACACACACACACACACACACACACACACACACACACACACACACACACACACACACACACACACACACAGAGTTTCCCTCATCATCCTCGCCTCACTTTGTATCCTGTCTCAACGAGTACTTGTCTGTGAGGATGGACTGATCCTCACTTGTGTATCTGTGTGTGTGTGTGTGTGTGTGTGTGTGTGTGTGTGTGTGTGTGTGTCTCAGGTGGTCCGGCCTCAGGGAAATCTCTGCAGTGTGAGCGGATGGAGGAAAGGTTCGGCCTGCGTCGCGTCACCCTGGGCGACCTGCTGTGCACCGAGCTGCAGTCTCACAGTGACAGAGGGCGTCACCTGCGGGACGTCCTGGAGAGAGGAGAGCAGCTGCCCGAGGTCAGTGTGCTGCGTTCACGGTGCTATCAAACAATACGAGCTACAGGTACACGGACATGGTCTATGGGAGAAATGAATGGGGTGGAACCAGGAGTGCCTGAAGCTTTGAGACGGCACCAGTTCATTTTAATGGAGGTGTTTTGCTTTGTGTGGCCATCTACACATGTGCAATGTGTCCCTGTCCCCAAACCTGCTGCCCTGCACCACAGGCTTTATTCTCAGAGGATAATGTTCCTTTTTGAGGCATAAAGAAGTTTTATTTTGGAGTACCACAGTCGGCCTCTGGGTTAAATACTGCCATGCTGATTTATATCGTTTATATTATTCCGGACATTCTATTATTGGATTTTCATAGCTCGGGGGCAGCACAGTGGCGCAGAAGGTAGTGCGCGTGCCTCACAGCAAGAAGGTTGCCGGTTCGATCCCCGGGTCGGGCAGGGCCTTTCTGTGTGACGTTTGCATGGTGACTCTAAATGTTAGGTGTGAGTGTGAGCGTGAATGGTTGTTTGTCTGTATATGTTGCCCTGCGATTGGCTGGCAACCCGTTCAGGGTGTACCCCGCCTCTCGCCCAATGACAGCTGAGATAGACTCCAGCCCCCCTGCAACCCGGAAAAGGGATAGTTGGGTATAGACGATGGATGGATGGATGGATTTTCATAGCTCATGCATTACTGTTTAAGCATTAACATAAGAGCTGAGCTACTTTTTGCACTGTGTTAGTGATTCTGCTCTGCCAGCAGTTCTGAAGCTGGAATCAGGCCTGCAGCACTATGAAAATATTGTGTATAGTTTATACAAGACCAGGATATTAAGCACAAGCAGCCATTGCAATTTGGCTGAACATGAACAACAACAAAAAATCAAGATGTCACAGAACCGCCCACACCGTTTGATTGACAGGTGATCTCCGAGAGGATGGGTGCTACAGCATGGCAGCAGTGAGCGCCGTGCTGCAGGCTGAGCCAACAAAAATAATACCTTCAAAAACAAGATCTTACAGATTGTTATTTCATAAACACAGACAGCTGAAGATGAAGTCCAGTTAGAAAATGCAGACAGACAAATCCCTCCATGCTGTCACTGAAAAATAACACTGCAGCTCTTAGGCTCAGAAAACACTGATATACTATACAACATGTTCTGCTGACAAGGGTTTAATGAAGTAAATAGAAGAGAGGGGCTGCGGCTGAAATATTAGACAAAAGTGCTCAAAATGGCTTTCACTGAGATTGCACATCTATCCAGACAGAGTGGAGATGTCTGCCCGAGCCTATATTGGAGCTGGAGCCGGCTACAGCAATTTACCGACCGAGTGCAAACCTGATAAATCTGTCCACGACTCCCAATACTCTCAGAGGAAAACACATTTTCTGAGAAGACGTAAGCATGTTCATCAAGCCTGAAGGCCAAACGTGACTTCAGTCCTGCAGACACTGTCCAAACCACTGACACGAGTCCATAAAGTCTGACGCTGAGTTTACTTAAAATTACCCCCAGAGGGGTAATTTTAAGTATTGTATTTTCTAACCATAAAAATACTCACTTTAGCACTGTAAGTATTACAGTAAAAGTGGATTAAGAGCAAAATGCATTTAAAGAATGAAGTAAAAGTACTCGTTGGGCAGAATGAACCCTGTATGAGTCATATTATTATATTATTGAACTGTTATTACTGATGCTTGGACACATGAGCAGCATTTTTGCTGGGGGCCGGTGTCTACAGACCCCGCATGTTGAAAAATGATGCTAAAGGGACCCCCACTGCCTTAAAAAGTGATGCCAAGGGCTCCAGACCGAGCGCTGGCAGCGAGAACTGGTGTCAAACTCTGCACATCATTCTGCACAGTGAAGCAAACATATTTTTGGGTGGAGGGGCTCTTTAAAAATTTATAAGCAGGACAGCAATTCAGTACAGTGATGCATTCATGCAATGGGATTCAGCACATAGTGCCACACACGGTGCAGGTGAGTCCACTGTGTACAGCACTCATTATCATAATCACACATTTTCAGTCACGCTAACAGCATGGCTCAGGGGAGCAAACGTCACACTTTAATCCACAGTCAATTATCTCAGCAGCTAGGAAATTCACATGAGGTTCTCTGCAGACATTCATGGTCCCAAGAGGATAAATCCTAATGACTTCTGCTGTCACAGAGAGGCCAAATAATAATAATACGAACACGCTGTCGTCAAGGTAAAGGTTCATTTCAGTCAGATGAACTAGGAATGGATCGTTTCTACAGACAGATGAGGCAGAGGGAGCTCTCAGAGTCTGCTGGAAAACTGACCTCCTCATAACAAACACACACAGGAGCGTCAGACTTCAGGCAATTTAACAAAACCAGAAATATGCTCATGAAGGGAAGGTTGGGATGTGGAGGGAGCTGCTGCAGCACAGCGACTGTGTGAAGGGCTGGGTTATGACGGCCGCTCTGCACACCTGCATGAAGATGATTGGACGCTACCTGGAGTTCAGTGTCCTGTCTGAACTGACACAAAGCTTCATTAGTCGAAATTCACAGCTTGAAGACATACCAAAAAACATGCATGTGTCCCAACTGGCTCAAAATTAATGTTTCCAACGGAGACCATCCATCGGTTTATCGATCAATCAACAACAACTTTCTGACATTTCATAGATTGTATGTTTCATGTGACAATGGAGAGCATAATCGACATATGAATAAATAATCAAAATCACTATTTGCAGCCCTGAATTTGCAGATTTGTGTTGACATAAATCAGTGACAGCAAGGACAATGACAAAGATTAAAGACAATGAAAGTGTTGTGTACTACTGCTGCTGTTAGCACGTTAGCCGTGCTAGCTCCTGTTAGTGCTTACAGCCCTGTTCATGCCGTCCTGTCCCACCTGGTTTTCATGACAACAGCCAATGAAATGGTCAAGACAAATCTGGTCTGACTGCAGCTTTCTGAGCATGTGTACTAATAATGTCAATAATAAAGGTACAATGATAATATTAAATAATTTGATAAGACAGCTGTAACAGAAGCCGTCCAGTTTACCAGCAGAGTCCTGTTTCCTCCTGTAAATGACGAAGGACCAGGCCTTGGTCTTGGCTTCCTGGCCTCATTTTCAGCGTCCACATCCCTCATCAGGACCGCAGAGATCAGGAACAGTGCTGCATGTTGCTGCCGGTGACTGTTAATCCTCAGTAACACACACCGTGTTTGTCAGGGAGCCCTTTAATGCTCTGACATTTCACATCAAAACACACCCCACCTGTCACTCACGCACAGTCGCATCCCTGCCTCACCTGTTCAAAGGTGTAGACGCTGTATGTGTGTGTGTGAGTGTGTGTGCGTGCTCCACTCTCATTCGGCCTGAGTGAGTCACATGCATTGATCAGACTCCACAGGTAGCAGATTTGAAGAAGAATATTTAGCGTCGGCGCGTTCATTCGCTCTGTCTTACAAACTGGTGTCTGGAGTTTTAGCCTTTTATCTGCGCAGGGAGGATTTATTAATCGATGTTCTTTACGTTCATGAAGCCTGCCGCTTCCTGAGTAACACAACTGCTGGCTCATGCGGTAACAATTAGACAATTAATGGACAGAAAATGAATCAGAATACTTAATTTTATGTTAACATGTATTGAAATATGATTATTTGAAGAGTAAGGCTGGAAACATTCTTTATTTTTCTTATCGTCAACAACTAAAAAGCCCAAAACCAGCAATGAACCAGTACTGTGTGTGTACCATCTGAAGCCTGATCTACAGTGTCTGATGCCACACTGCTCCACTGTCCAAAACCATTAAAACCACAGCTTGGGTTACATGGTCTGAACTGATGTCTCAGAGGACTGAGGGGCTGATTTAAGTTGTGCTTCATCAGCTGGGAGGAAACGGCGTCCGTGCAGCTGTGTGCGTGCGATCGTTCCTTAAATCAGGGGTTTCCTCAGTCAATCCGTTTAAACCAAGTTGGCTATTCAGTGCGGTCTGGTGGCACCGAGTAAATACATAAATCCACTTTTTTAAATCACTGAATGAGTCAAGTCTGCCGCCCACCAGCTGCCAGGACCTTCACAACACGTCCAGAGAGGTGGACAGGCTTCCTGTCGAGCTCGCAGCCTTTAAGAAAACAGATCAGTCGTGAATGTGGATTCTTTTTTAGATGGGGAAACCGCTTCTGGAAAAAATATCAATTATGACTTTCTACATGGGCTGCACGGTGGCGCAGCAGGTAGTGCGCGTGCCTCACAGCAAGAAGGTTGCCGGTTCGATCCCCGGGTCAGGCGGGGCCTTTCTGTGTGAAGTTTGCATGTTCTTCCCGTGCATGCGTGGGTTCTCTCCGGGTACTCCGGCTTCCTCCCACAGACCAAAAACATGCTCATTAGGTTAATTGATGACTGTAAATTGTCCGTAGGTGTGAGTGTGAGTGTGAATGTTTGTCTGTCTTTGCATGTGGCCCTGCAATCGGCTGGCGACCGGTTCAGGGTGTACCCCGCCTCTCGCCCATTGTAGCTGGGATAGGCTCCAGCCCCCCGCAACCCCGAAAGGGATAGGCGGTATAGATAATGGATGGATGGATGGACTTTCTACATGTGTTTTTCCATGTTTTGAGCCCCACTGTCTGCACGAGAAGACGCCACTAGGAGGGACTGCGAATGTGTTTTCTGTAATCTGGATGAATCAACTCTTTATAAACAAGCATGTTTTTTCTTTTCTGCTCCTGAAACTTTCACATTTTGGACACGAGGGTTTGGAAACAATATAAAACATCAACTCTTCAGACGTTCAGGCCGAGATTTTCAAAATTCTGCACTGAACAGATCTGAATGTAATTTAAAGGACAGATTTACTTGAACTTCCTGTCATCTTGGTGGAGAACGCCAAAGCTCAGCGGTTTAAGCTCCTTACAGCTCATCCAGGTCACGTCCCATGTGCTCGCCATCGCCGTCACTGCTTGTTTTTATGTCGTGTGAGTGAGTGCGTCGTGGAGAGGGAGACAGTGATTTAACGGAGGATGAATAATCCCACGCTGGGATTACTGACGTGCGCCTCGCCAGGTTTACCGCAGGAAACATCACAAACGCTACTGTGAGACGAAATCACGCCAGAGTCCAGAGGTTGATCTGACAGTGAGATGAAACGCTGTCGTGTGTGTGGTGATGAAACGTCTCTGCACTGCTGCACAAAGTGTGATTTAACGGGTTCGTACGGCAGCAGAAGGATCCGGTTGCCCTGCGAAACCTCGTGTCTGAATGAATGAAATGCCACCTTTGCTCCTGGTCGAGGAAACAAGGAAACGAGGAAGAGCGCTTTTTTCTTCTTTTCACCCACATTAAATCATATTTATCTTTAGATTTATCTGGTGACCCTGCAGAGGGGCCCTGACCCCTGCGTTGGGAAGTAAGACTTAAGATTTGAAATGCATGGCTTTGAAATGTAATGGAGTATTTTTACACTGATAAAACAATCACTGTAAGTAAAAGTACTTCTTCCAGCACTGCAGACAGTACATTTAGACTGATATCTCTATCATACGTCTCTGCTAAAGCAAGAAATACAGTTTTTACTGCGGGGAAAGTTCGATGCCGACTTATTGATTTTCACACAATTTCTCACAAGATATCAAATGTTTCTTTTATGACGGCATCATTATTGAATTAAAAATAAATTAGTAATCCTCATGCAGGAGTTATCGCCCACTGAAGCAAGTTTTAAAAGAAATATGTCAATGAGGACATTTTTAATCTCAATCAGCAAAATCAATAAGGATTTGTGCACATTACTGCAGCGTCCACCCTCCCAGCCAGCAGCCTGTCTGCTCAGAAGCAGCTTCTGATTGGACTCACAGCTGCCTGTGAAGGCATCGCTGCATTCACACGGTGCGTTCGGGTTGTGTTAGGTTTTCCTCCTCTTTAGAAAAAGGGAACATCACAGCCCGTTTTCTCACTGTTCTCTGGTCGTGTAGCACCAATTTAAAAAAAGTTTTGCGCCTTTCTGCTGCACAGACAGACTGTCTTTCCGGCGGTGAAATCCCCCTTTAGGACTTCACCACATGTAACAGGATGGGATTTATGTTTCTCATTGTGTGATTCTTGGTGTGCAGAGGTGGAATCACACTTCACTGAGACAGAAATTCACTCTCAGAGGCATAATTTGAGCTGAAGTGAACAATCTTTAATATTTAATGTGATAAACTACCGAAAGCATTGGATCGCTCATTTTCCTGTGGGTGAGCGCTGCATATGATTTGATGCATCTCTGCCAGCTCAAGGGCCGCGTCTGGGATGCAGAATTGGTCATGAATATTTAGTTATATTTAGCATATCTGGCTATTGACGAGGTCACGTCATCTCGAAACGTAGAGCTGTTGGCACTCTCAACTTTTCCTATGATCACCTGTGAAAGCATCACACAACACAGCTGCTCAGAGAGACGTCCAATCAGTGTCAGTCAATCTCCTCTGTCTCTGTCCATGTTTCCTGTCCGGCTGAGCAATCAAATAAAGGCAAACTGACCCAAAACATGCAGAAAAACTCAGTACAGAGTGCTGTATGTACACAGCTGCATGCATCAATACAGGAAATGTGCACTCAGTTGCCAGATTATTAGGGACTCCACGCTGAGCTGAAACTAATGAAGTCTAATGCAATAAATCCCACCTTCATGACGGTTATTATGTTTACTTTTTGATTACACTGTTTCAGAGATGTGTTGATCAAACTTTATGGTCATTTTGAGGGCAGCAGTTTGCGCTGTCGTTCAATCGCATGTTATTAGACTGAGAAGTGTTTGTAATATCGAGTCTACCCTGACTGATATACATGGACAGGGGAAATGATCGCAAACACCTTCATGAGGGTTTGATTTATCGCCAGAGTTTCGTGTTGTTTTGAGCGAAGCTGACCTAATAACCTCTGCTCTGCTGAGCAGGCCTGGATCAATCTAAACCCAGCAATCACACCAGTCAGCTGTGCACTGAGGTATTCTTAACTTCAGCATATTAAAATCCAAGACGCTCTCTTCCTTCTGAAAGCAACTGTAGCGTTGATAAGCAGCAGATAAACGTCCATTAGTTGAGAGTGCTGCAGCATAAACAGGCACTGTAATGTAATTATGATACGAGGAATAGTACACCATAGAAAGCTGCGGCTTATTGAATATTCATTGCTGTGAGTAGAATTACTATTCTAATATTTGGCTGAATATAAAATGTGTGGATTAACTGCAAATGAGTGACAGAAGTATTGTATTTCACATGAATCAAACAGGGAAATTCTCATTTTTATGTCCCAAAAGTCAATATAGGCAACAATATAAACGTCTCCTGGAGACCCAAGCCTGAGTGTGGGTCAATAGGAAACCACCCAAGACAAAAGCAACAGTCAAAATGTAATGGCATAAAGCAACGCAGCCCATGAAGGCATCATAATCAATGCACCAAACAATGGGAAGAAAGGAAAATTCAGCAGCTGCAGCAGCTTCAGAGCAAAGTTAGCATAGTTAGCAGATAGCAGGTACAAAGGCAGCCAGAAGCAGACTTCAGAGAGCTGTAATCCACAAACAGTGACTAAACAGAGCAAAAACACAACAAACACTTACCAGAGCTCGTGAAGTGCAGCCTGATCCCAGCATTTCAGTGTAAAACCTTTAGCCTTTAGCCTGTAGCAGGTACAAGCTAACGTACCTCCCAGGTTGGAGCGGCCTCAGAGGGGGAGCAGCTAGTATGGAAGTACTGAAGCAACATGATGCAGTTATTAGCATGTTAGCTTCATTATAATATGCAGTAAACACAGCAGGAAGTGTTTGTAGCAGCATGAGCAGCGTTAGCAAGCTAGTAGCGCCGCAGCAGAAGGGCAGCAAAGCAGAGGCAGGTGGAGCCTCAAAGTTTAAATAGGCTGGCTCATTGAAAAGGGTGCGCTTGATTTGTTTTCCAGTGAGTAGAGTGTGTCACATGTAGGTCCAGCTTGTTGTACGTCAGGCCTCACACAAATGCTACATACAGACACACATATATCCCTGCTTCTGCATGATTCATACGTGAACCTTTGGTTGTGGTGTAGGTGGTGGTCAATGCTTGTGTTTGATCTGCAGGACACCCTGCTGGAGCTGCTGTGTGAGGCGGTGGCGTCTTCGGTGCGGCAGGGGAAAGGTCTCGTCATCAGCGGCTTCCCCAGAGACCTGAGGCAGGCGGAGGAGTACGAGGCCAAGGTCAGAGCGCGAGTTTAACACAAGTTTGAATCATGTATCCGCAGTTTTTAATGAGAGCAAAGGGAGAAAGCAGATAAACAAAACTCAGCTCGTTTCCTTTAGAAACATTGTTTAACATGCAGAACTGACATGAGTGAGCAAAATGTAATTAAACATGACTCAGCGTGTCAGTGCAGGAGTGAAAACTGTGGAGACAATGGGAGAAAATGGGGACGCACGACAAGCAGAATTGACGCGTTCAGACTAACAATTATTTTCTCAGCACAAAAAGCAGAAATGGAAGGGAAATGTCACTTTTTGACAGATGCAGAGTGACGCTGATGAACAGTAACATACAGTAGAAAGCAAAGGGAGGGCTGAAGCCTGAGGGTCACAGCCGTCAGATGCTGACCCTCCCGTCCTGTGCCGCGTGTCAGGTGGGGGAACCCAGCGCGGTGCTCCTGCTCAGCTGCTCGGCCGACACCATGTCCAGTCGCCTGCAGAGCTGTGGCAGACCCGCCTTCCGCCCCGCCTCCGACACAGACGGCGTCCTGCACAGGAGGGCCGAGAGCTTCTGCAGCGACAGCCAGGAGGTGGCGTCTCATTACGAAGGCAAAAGGCTTCTGCACACGGTCAGACTGCTGGATTTACCTGTGTGTGTGCATGTGTGTGTGCTCTTACCTGTGTGTAACTCTGATAGGGTCAGGGGGTCTTCAGGATCATGTTTTCTGATATTGCGTCAGTCATACAAATATATCAACCTGCATGATCTCACACTGACACTCTTCTAATCTATTAAACAAAAGCTGATTTAAGTGAAATTGAACTGCAGTTGATGATAGAGACATAAGGCAGAAACTGCGTGTGTATGTGTGCAGTATATTAAAGTAAAGACGTCTTCAGTCCCAAACAGGTGTGAGATAAAGCGACTGCTGTTTAATCCATTATAATAAAACCAACAGCTCACGCTGAGCCAATAAAGAAGTAACTAAAAACTGGCAGCGTCCTGCAGCCTTTCACACTAATGACAGTGCGGCTCAGTGATGATGCATTTTTATTATTTGTTCAGGGAAATTATTTGGAAGCTCTTTTGTCGCCTCACTAAGTGTGCTACATGTTTCATGTCCCTTTGACTGGAAAACAGTGATTGTTTCGCATTAGTCCTCTTAGATCATATTGACTTTGGCTTATTTTAAACAGCATCTGGATATATTTTGCTAATGACTGATTTTTAAATCCGTGCACCATTTGAGCCGCTTTAGAGTGGACTAAATGTCTCTGATTTAGAGTTTTTCATGTAGTAACAGTCAGTTTGTTGGCTCATTTAAGTCTTTGTATTTGTTTTCTATGTATTTCTTCCACACGGTGAGTTACATATGGAGCTATAACAGAACAGCTGAAGGTACATAATGAAGCTTGATGGAGATATTCTCAAATGACAGACGTAGCATTTACACACAGGGACAAACTGAAGTCAGTTGCGACTCTTCGTGCCTGTGAGGAAGCATCTGCATTTGTCATCCATTCGTTAATTCAATTTTTAATTCCTCCCTTTGATTTGTCACCATCTGTGTATAAAACACACAAATAATTAGTAAGAAGCCTTCTTTTCCAAACATCTGAGACAAAGTTAATCAACCTAAAAACAATAAAGGTACACAGCTCTGCAGAGGTGATTATTTTAGATTATTTTTGGAGCACAGGGGCTAACTCCGTGTGTCGGACGTCTCCACTGACATGAGGGGTCAGGAGATGATCCCAGAATCCCTGTTTGGGGCGAACTGAGCCTTTAAAACAGGCCGTTAGAGCATTTGAATAGCACATCAGGTGTGTGCGCCTCGAACGCCGCAGCAGATATTGAGGTCACCCGATGTCCTCGACTGCACGCGGAGATGCTGATGGCTTCTGAAAGGCCTCGTCTCAGGCAGTTTGTCCCTGTCCGCAGATTGACGCAGAGAGGTCGCCGGAGGAAGTGTTCGCCCAGATCTGCCAGGCGATGGAGGCCTTCTGAGTCCCGCCGCCTCCTCAGCGCCGCCTCCCGCCCCGAACTCTGCCGTCCAAGGAGGTCCAACGTGTGAAGCTCTTCTCTCGCTCCATCTCTATGCTGTACCGCTCCAAGGAGGCTCGTCCACATGCCCTCACACCTGCAGCCAGACACGCAGTACGCTCATTGAACTCCAGTGGTATGCATGCCCCCACACACTCAGCGCAACCTTTCTGCTTTCTGACACCGACGAAGCGCCTGGCTGTCACATTCTGCTTCACCTACTTGCATTTGTCTCACTCTTACATCGACCTCAATATATGCTGCCAACTGCCGGACCGAGGCAGATAACTGTACTGAGAAAATCGCATTCCCTGCTGTGACTGAGAGCATGTTTCTAGTCGAATGTGAAGCCCCCCCCCCCAACCCGGAGGAGCTGAGAGAGGGTCCCCGCCACGCTAGAAAGTGGAAATGTCAATGTGTGCTCATGCTCTCATGCACAGCCTCATGTTTTCTATTGTAACAAGCATGCAAGAATTACAATCAAGCTTAAACTGCCTTTTGTGCATCGAATAAAAAGCAGAAAAGAATTGAGAGTATTAAAGATTATCGCATTTGTATGTTTCCGAGCTCATCGTACAGGTGCTTGTTTGAGTCTGGTATTCAACATTCAATAAAGCCAGTGCATTTGCTAAACGGAGGATTTCTGAGTGTGTGCTTTGGTGTTCAGTGTGTGTGTGTGTGTGTGTGTGTGTGTGTGTGTGAGGACAGGGGATGGTCACAGCTGATCCAATAGCCCCATCTGCTGGTGAGACGATCACAGCAGCGAGGGTGAAACCACACGAAAGGTAATGGAGGGGTTTTAGCAATTAGCATGTTTAAAAGGCACAGTGTGTTTCCGCCTCACGCGGATCCACCATCAGCAAAACGACCTTTAACTGCAGCCGCCGACGCGTCGGAGTGTTTGAAGTGACCGCCAAAGGTCACATGTTGGAGGATAAATGGAAAGAAGAAAAAGAAATCAAGCACTGGGACATTTTCACATCCTGACACCTGGTTTCTAAAAAATCTTTTCAGGCCTTTTTTTTTTTTAGGAAACCACAGAAGCACAAAAACAGCTTTCATTCTTTGTGATAAATTCAGCCGTTCGTCGAGCTTCTCTGCTCACGAAAGGAAACTACAAAATCCATCTTCAGTGTGCTTCGTTGTTTTGGGATCGACAGGTGCATCGGATTTGAAACTTTCACTGTCTGAAGTTTATGAAAATATAAAACATGTTATCATGAGCCTTTTAGTTCCCTGAAGGCCTTAAATGAGTTGGTGTTGCTGCCCGACATTCAAACTGCATCTTTAATAAGACATCACAGCATCAGTCTTAATTATGACTGACTGATTTGGGGAACACACGTTTACTGTGCTCATCATGTCTTTCATAACCGTCCTGAACACATTAGAGTGCTGCAACAATTAGCAGAAAATTCTGGATTTGTCAAACGTTTGTTAGCTCCAGCGTCTCAAACACGAGCGTCTTCTGAAGTGAACAAATTCAAGCGTCAGCTCGAGTTGATATTCTGAAAACAAGGATTAACCATCAATCGTTAACATCAAGTAAAAAAGATATTCACACCACAATGATCTAAAGCAGCAGCGGACGCCTCACATCGGAGGGCGAACCCGGAGCTCGACAGACATTCGACCAGTTAAATCGCTGCAGCTCCAAACGTCTGCACCAATCAGAGCTTCAATAATAAAACAGGAAGCAGCGGTATAGAAACACTATTTTCACATACTTTTATTTCCACAATTCTCCTCTAGCATTTTTTTTACATTATTATTTTTTTTTACATAAGAACAGACTGTTATACACAGATATTGAAGCGGGGCAAAGGGGGTGAGGGAAGGAGACGAAAACCATACAAAATGGTGTCTAGTCAAGCACAACAAAATCTATGTGTATAAAACTGTGTGGGTTTGTTCCACTGTGGAGGCACCGACCTCGACCTCAATTCTTTTTTTTAAATAGATTAATAAAAATACAATCTTTTAAATGGACCTTTTTAAAGTGGACTGCAAAATGAAAGAAGATCTAGAGGCGTGATGACCGGATCAATCGTGTGGGACAGAGAGGGTCGATGGCGCCACGCAGGAGGGGAGAAGTTGTGGCCAGGTTCAGAGGTGGAAACCCCCCCACCCAAGAAAAAAATAAAACAAATTTCTCTTTTAAAAATGGCACACAGCAACTAGCGCTGGCTACTTTTCACCATATACTTGTACACTCAACATGATCAACAACAGCACACGTCGGGGAAGGAGAAAGAAATATGAAAACAAAAACAGTCTGGTGGACTTTCCACACGCTCCCGTTCGCCTGCAGCTCTTTGCTCTCCGTGCTGTAGTGCTTCCTTGTTGGACATGTTTTAGTGGAGAGAGCAAAGGGAAAGGAATACAGATGCAAGTGTGTGTCTGAAAGGTGGGGGGGGGGGTAAGACAGCAGCGTTGTGTGACAGTGGTGGGGGACGGCGCCGCGCTGAAACGTGGCGCACAATCCGGGTCTGTTTGCAGAACGTCGCATGGATCGGCAGAACCTCCTACGGTCTCGCCGCCCTCGAAGTTCCACGCCGCCTGGCTTCTCATGGCGGGAGCGCCGCGGCTCATAAATACTCAATCTACGGATACCTAGCTAGAACATTTTTCACTCTTGCATAACACGGAGACCACATACACGCATACGGACCACCTATGTGTATCTCAGCTGACGACTTCACAGTCCACTATTGACCACGCGCCGCCATTAGGTGGCGCTTCACCAGACCGATCGTCAATTCTCCAGTTTCAAAGCAGCACGGGGAAGTCAGTGGAGGGCGATTGGGGGGGAGGGGGAGAAGGGACAGCCCTCCTGGAGTCACAGAGCTCGGGAATGTCGGTGTGCCTTCTGTTTATTTTGATGTTTTTGTTTGTTTGTTTTTTTATAGTGTGTCGTTTCAAATCACAGATCCATTGGTTAACCTGGCTGAGGTGGAGCGGGGCCCCCTTGTTCTGAGGAACCAACATGGCCGCCCCTTCGCTTCAAGTCAGGGAGGCCAGTTTACCTACAGCCCACCCCACCAGCAGCACCGTGGTCTGCTCTGAGGCCCCTGGCTGACTGCCTGCCTGCTGGCCTTCCTGCCTGGCGGCGGGTTAAGCGGTTATCTTGGACTTGGAGGATGGAGCCATGCACAGAGTGGCCTGTGGGATATGTGGAGAGAGCCTGGAGCTAGAGGCGCCTGGGACCCTGTCATCTGTTGGCTGGAAAGTAGTTGGGGTCCAGGTAGTTATAGCCCGTGCTCTGCGGCAGGCAGTAGTCCCTGTCCAGAAAGGTGTCTGGCTGGTGCACCGGTTCCAAGTGGTGGTTAGGCTTGTGGGTCTCAGTCTTGAACAAGCTGGAGGACGAGCAGGAAAGAAGGGAAAAGGTTGTGAGTGTGAGAGGCGCTGTGCCGGCACTTTAACGATCACGTAGTCAAGTGATGAATGTCACAAAAAGAGCAACTAAACGGTTTTCCTTCAGTGTTTAAAATCAATACCTGCTGACAGCACCATGTGTAGCTGCGGATTATCGATACATCTTTAAAATCAGAGCACGTTGGATTATGACAGCAACTCAGAGGATTTTCAGCCCGTCACAGCACTTTGAATAAGCAAACAAGACTGCGTGGCACTACAGATGCAGATCGGTATCAGCGAAAAAAGGTTGATCATTTCATTACAATATTCAGTACTTGTCCCCCTCAGCTGGCTCGCGTTCAGCCGCCGCTCCGCTTCACCACAGCCGAGCTGCACACGCGAGCTAATGTTCAAGCGTGCGGCTGCGAAATATTATTTGGGCTCACCGAACAGTTTGTGACTCCTCTGAGTCTCGCTCTAGCTGCAGCTGTACCTTCAATGTGTCTGGTGTGTATTTAAGAAACACTTTGAGTACTGCATTAGAAGACGCTGCATGTATAAAAGGACTCAGATTGGGATCTGAGCCAAAAAAACTTTACTGGGACATCCCTCGTGATAAGATTTAAGTTTCTGGAAAATCTATTAAAAACTGTAGGTATAAAACAGGGAGGCAGGAACATCTATGTTTGCTTAATCCAGCATATAAAGATCCTTCACCAGAAACCACCAAATAAGACTGAGGCCATGAAGCAGTCCCGTCCTTTCATTTACAACACTGTCCATGGATATTAAAGGGACAGTAAATACACGGTAAACTATGAAAAAGTCCGTCTTATCATCTTATGATGATCTGGATCATCATTTTGCTCAAACCCAACTCTGAGTTCTGGATGTGATCATTTCAGTGTCCTGACGGAGACGGAGGGTCTCACCAGTCGGAGCAGTTGGAGCAGAAATCGACTGAGCTGTCCTGCGGACAATCCTGACAGTGCCACCGCACCCCCTGGATGGGCTCCATGCCGCAGACGTCACACTGCACAAAACACACACACACGCACACACACCTTCAGAACAGTATAAAACTCTCACATGCTGGCGAGAACTGCTGTTGATGAACTGAACAATAGCAGCAAACACTGATTTCTTTGTACATTAACATCTGAAAGTGTCTCAATTCTGCACACATCACACATAATGTAGTATTTCAGACAAGGTAATACTACAGTAACACTCTAAAGTACAATGCTAATAATGTAAAATGTAAATGAAGCTCTAACTGTTGTAATGTGTTGCTAATTTCAAGCCACGAATAGAAATAAAATCTCTATTTTGAATGATTTAACCCTTTAACGTTTCATGGTGTAGCCAGAGCCAACACATGACTTTACCATTTCAGAGGCTCCTCTATTTTTACTGCACGCTGCGCTGTGGGATAAGAATCAGCCTACATCGCACTCAAAACACGAGCAATTCAGAGGAGGATTTGGTCCATTTTCAACACACTTGAACACACTGTTCTCTGTACAGTGTGAACGTGCTCTTCACACTGTCAGCACTGGTGCATTGTTTGTCACTGAGATACAGACTTTGTGTCCGTTGACCAATTTAGCACATAATCCCTGACTCAGGATGTGATTTCATTCCCCCTCACACACGGAGGGCACATGCGTATGCACAAGCCTGTCTGTCCTTTGTCAGTGTGCTGGACAGACGTGTGCGACGGCTTCACCTTGTAGCCGACGTGCCGCGGCCCGGCCTTGTCCTCTCGGATCTCCTGGAGCGTCTGTTTTTTCAGTCGCTTCAGCTCTAAAAGCTCTTTGTACTCCGGCAAATCTCTCAACTCCACAGGTATCGCCTCCTCGTCCTGCGTTTGAGGGAAGGAAAGACAAACGCTCACGTCAGCGTGCACGCGCAGAAAGACAGAGACACAGAGGACATGACTGATAGGCATCAGGACATGCACAGATACAACGTCTCTATGTGACTCCAGGCTGATAACGATATTCTCTGGATGTTTTGTACCCTGCAGACAATGTGCTGCCAGTATCGATCAAACTAATTTTAGCTGAACAGGAGCAACGTATCCATAAACACCAATATGGATTTTCTTCTGTTTAGGCAGCGACGAGGCAGAGATTGTCTTTTTGGCTGAAAGAGCACGAGTGCGAACCTCGGTCTCCCTCACAAAGACGCCTGACGTGTGCTAACTCCACTTGCTTACAGAGAGAGAAAACTTCAGGAAGGAAAAATGCGACATTTTATTTGACAGAACTATCGAGTCACGCCTCCAGGTCTTGACAGGAAACGGCTTTGTGAGAATCCTGCTAAGCTGCGGACGTGTTTGTCCTCAGCAGACTTCCATTCCTTCCTGCAAACACGGACAAACTAAGGGACAACCTGGTGAAGTGAGAAATGACTGTGGCCCATGCTGGCAACACCTTTGTGACTTTGCTTCATACCGGCGGCGTCAGAGGTTTTGTTAACGCGCCGGTGGAGCTGGCAGCCTGTGTTCTCAGCAGGGCACAGCGACCCGGTTTTACTTAAAGGTTACAGCCATCAAAGGGCTAGAAAGAAAATGTCAGCGCTTGGGTAACGGCGAGCGTCAGGAGTTGCACAGTTCAAATGGAAACAGAGGCGAGGCTGGCCGGGCCCCCTGCTCTGATTCAGCCGTTCACAGCAGTACACGCTGCCCTGATTGAAGCAGGAGGGGGGGAGGACGTGCATGATCAAGAGCCAACGCCATTTCATCCAAAGGTGTTCAAGGCAGGCCTAAGTCACGAGGCTGGGAGCACAGCCTTACATGAGGAGGAGAGGGAAAGACGGTGAGAGAGAAGAGGAAATGCGAGCTTGTGATTAGCTTAATTAAGTACCACAGTCTGGTCAGTGATTGGTGACAGGAAAAAGGAATCGGATCAGTTGTAAGATAATCTCCCAAATGAATGGCAGTGGGGATGTGTGCAAAAAGAAGCACAGGTTAAAAAAAACAGAAATAGCACGGTGGCTTCCAGTCATCAGCGGTGTGACGGCGGACTGACCGAGTCGTCAGCAGAGGGGTCCTGCACGCTGCTGTAATACGCCGAGCGCTCATCTTCTTCATCCATGTAGACTGGAGGCTCATAGGAGGTCAGGAAAGTAGACGGCCGGTACAGGTGCTTGTTAAGGTGGTGCTGCCTCTTACTGGACGCCTGAGGAATAAAACAGGTACAGTTACGACAGCGTGCAGTTTTAAACCGGTCCTCTTCAACCTGTAACGTCTTTGAAATCAACAACAACAACAACAGATGTTAAAAAGTACCTTTCAATATTGCTAAATATCCAGTATCTGTTGAGTTCGGCACAATTACATCAAGATTCAGATCCATTCAGTATCAAAACACAACAATACTGACCACAATGTCCAGAACATGAATGAAAAACAGCATTTGTTTGCATGACAGTGAGCATCAGTGGTTAAGGGGTGTGGTGAATACCTTTTTAGTGTACATGCACAGGTTGGGTGTTCTTCCAGGCACAGGGATACCAGCTTTTGTCAGTTTGATGAAGTACTTTTGAACCCTACTGGCAACCTGGAAAGTTTTAACAGGAAAACGGCGGTGTTAATGATTTCCAGCTGAGGAACAGCTGCTAGAAGTAATTGAGGTCACGCAAATGTGTGATCCAGGTACTCGCAGGGGGTGCGGTTATCACACAAGCCGGTCTTTGCCTTTTAACAGAGCAAAGCGTGCACTCCACACGCTTCCACTTAACAGCGTGTTTCCATGGTAAAGACACAGATTTATCAAAGTCACGACATGCAAATAAGAACAAACAGACAGGGCCAACCGGTTCAAGGACAACCGAAATATGTTGTTTAGCTTGAAGTCTGGTGCTTTTCAAAATCATTTTCAAATGTGGAAATAAGCCAAATATTCTGACCTAAGTGTGGATCAATCAAGCATGCATTGTCCCCTTCATCACCTGTTTTGCTGTTCGGTTGCCCAGCTCGTCAGCGATCTTCTGCCATCTTCTGGACTCGACTTCCTCAGGAGGGAACTTAACGAGAAGCTGCTCCAGTTTTTTCTGTCAGAACAAGAGGACGCGTTACTCCATAAACAATGAGTGTTTAATCAACCTAATATGCTTTTAATCACATGTCAGATATACACCTTTCATACACCACCTGTGGAGCAGATGAGCAGCACTAACTGTTAACATTTGTGCTGTTTATTAAAAACTTAATCAATCTGGAAATAACCTGAAAATGTTTCATCAAGCATTTCTACCAGCTGACAATATCATTCTGTTAAAATATAGTACACACTTGCTACCTACCTGTTCCTCCACAGTCCACAGCTGGTTAAACGTGTCAGGCTTGTTTGGGTGACAAATCCTCCCCCTGATCATCTGTCAGGAAAACAAGAGTGACAGCCGCGTCAAAAGACTAAGACGATACAAAAATAATGGGCGCCGCACCGCTCGAAGAGATCTGCGCATATGAACTGCCTTTCACGCTGAATCTGTCAGTTTGACAGACAAAGATGTGACACGAGATGCGTCATTGGGAAGATGCAGAAAAACAGGCACATTTTTGAGTGACAAACAAAATCCTGTTAGGATTCAGAGTGGCACAGAGAAGACGGCCGTGTCTGCACGTTATAAACAGGCAGAGCAAGAGGACTAACAGAGGAGCTGTGTGCTTGGCACTGTTAAATCCCAACAATCAGCTAAAAGTGAAATCTTAGAGCCCGTATAATGTGGGAAGAGACCCACAAGCAAAGCGGAGGCCAAAAATAAAACACAATCAGAGGTGTGGGAGAGGTGGGATCCTCATGTTTCCATAGATACCATTTTTGGTGCTCAAATGTGCTGCTTGCTGAACTCAGCTGAGGTGTAAGAATGGGGGAGACGAGGCCGAGGGAAGCCAGGCAGTGTAAAATGGTAATAACCTGATGATTTGTAGGCCAACCTGCAAGAGATCGGTGACTCACCAGCTACAGTTAGGGGACGGATGCAGCTGAATCTTCACTAACGACATACTGGGAAACAATCAGCGCTGTGACGGCAGCAGCAGCAGTGTGTGTGCCGTACAGATCATTTCAGCAGGGAGGCAGAGCCATACCTGTGTCTGCCTGCCATTCTCCGGAGCGTCACTAGTGGGCAGAGAGGAGTACATGGTGGAGGATTCACCCTCCTTCTTGGGCTCCACGGGACTTTTTGGTCGATCAGGCAAACCTGAAGGAAGAAAATGAGCAGAGTCAGTATTTGAACGGAAGAAGGATCTCTCTCTTTTTAAAATAAATGAATAACATGTATGCATGCCTTTGTCGAAGATCAGCTTCAGCCGCCTGGTTTTGCGTTTCTTGTCACAGAACTCCCTCTCAAAGTCGCCCAGGCCTGAGGTGTACTGCTCCCATGCGATGTCCGGTAGCTGGACCACTCGCTGAGGACACGGCAAGCCTAAATTCACCTGAGGGCCACAAGGGACGGGGGTCATGATGCATTAACAAATGAACTCCTTCAAACCATACTGCAACAACATATGAGTCACCAATAAGCCCTGTAGGACTAACTTTTAGTTGTTTCGAGACATTTTCTGCTTCTGTTAGATGTGCTTGTGATTTGATCATTTTGTAGCATGTGCTTTAGGTCTGCTCCATGCTTAACATGATTCAAGTTAGCACATAATACTCTCATTTTTCAAGATTTTTCCAAAGAGATCCCTCACAATGTTTCACTGCTAGATTTCACAGCCTCATTCTCTTTGTCTGGCACGCACAATATCATCCTTTGGGCAAACAGATTAACATAAGCTCATGCTTCGACACCTGCAGCAGGTGTTCTGATTGTATTTAGCTTCTACATTTACCCAAGCGCATTAATGCGTTAACTCCGTTCCCTTTATATTTCACGTGGTGAAAAACATCTCGAGCAGAAAAGGCAGACTGTGCACATCCTGGCCCAGTTGTGAACAGGTGCAGAACAAAATCAGGGTCCAACAATGGAAAAGCAGCCACAGTCTGCACACTGAATTTTACAAGCTCCCAAATATTTATTCAAGCAGCGTCTCAACCAGAGAGGTATTCCTCAGGCAAAAACCAAGAACAAGATCTTACGTGCCATGTCTCGAAGAGGGAGTGATGCAGAGACTACATTTTAACTGGCACGTTGTATTTCAACATTTTATACAAGTCCTGTGCAGAAGGTGCTTGTTGAACACATTAAAAACACTGAGTGGTCCCTTTATGGCAGTATAATCTAATGCCGTCAGCTCTGCCGTAACATCTGTCTTTACAAAGCTCATAATTTGCTTTTGGTGACACTGTAGGAAAGATGTAAATTCCTTCCCATTGACACAGATGAGGCAGAATATTAGAAACACCTCTTAATATACTGCAACCTCAGTGCTAAAACACGGAAGAGCTGGTGTTTGTTACCCGTTTCTGCAGCTGCTCCACAAAGCCAATGGGATCGGTGAGCGCCTCTCTCTGGTGACGCGCCAACGTCTCCAGGTCCAGGATGGCCTGCGTGCGCTGGGCCTCCAGAACGCCGATGGTCTGCAGCAGCCTCTGATAACTGACACGGAGGGAAGCGAGGTCAGACAACAGTGTGAGGCAGGGACTGCTTACATTATTTAACCTGACACTTGCAATGCTGCAGTGCATCAAACTTTCAGACCCCAGACCATGCATAATTCAGCCATGTTGCTGGGAGCCTAAATGCTTGCACAGGACCTGCACCATTCCAATCCTTTCCACCTATTTTGTAAATAATGTTTGTAGGCGTTTGTGCGTGCTTGGCCACGGCTAAAAATTGTGCATCTCAAACAGCTGCTTTGGGAAACACGTTTAGAGAGAGGTAAACAAACATTCAAATGGACAGAGAAAATGCACTTCAACCACGTGACACCTTTCTGTTGTGTTACTGTGCAGATTAGCAAGATGTCATCGCAACGTCAAACCCTTTGCATGACAAAACATTTGGGTTTTGTAGTGCTTGAGGAACCCTCTGCTCTGTAGAAGTCTGACCTTTCTACTCACACCCTCTGGGGCAACAGGAGATCTGCAAACTGAGCTGTCAGTGACTAAGTGTGGTTCTGACTCAGAGGCCTTACAGTGCGAGCAGAGCCAGAGGAATCGACACGAACGTGACAGCATCCCACAAGGCTATAACCTAATGCAGGTGCTCGGTGAAGCAGAGCGGATCAATCTCCCCTAACAGGACATGAATGAAAATCGATGCACAGGACACAATTTATTCAACAGCTGCTGGTGGTTTGAAAATCCTACAAGCAATACGTTTAAATGCGTCAACTGTGTTTAACCTCATATCCCTTCATTAGTTAGAGACACCAATCCTGTTACACTATGTGAAGCTCTGTTGACCTTGTGCAGTATCAGTGCGTGTTGTGCCTCAATGCAAACGGTAAATCCCTGTCTCAGCAGCACCAAAACATACTACTGCCCATTTCCTGTGCGAGAACAATTCAGATTCAAATGTAAGAGCTCTGCAAAAGAAAGCATGCTGACTTCCTGAGATGAACAGATGATCTATGCATTAATCTGTTTTAGGGAAATGAGGAGAACTTGGCTCTGCTCCTTAGCGCTCTGGACCCTGGCCAGGTGTCCAGGGACAAGCCTGGTGTTCCATTGCCACCTACTGGGCCCGAGGTGACAAACACTGGTGCCAAATGAAAAACTGGCCAGGACAATAGTGGTGCTATGTCAATGCCTCATAATCAAAGGCAGGAGTTGGCTTTTTGAAATATTTAGATGATAGAGGTAGAGGGAACTGTGTCAAAACAGACAAATTTGCAAAGATGCAAACACAAGATGTTCTGTATACACATCATTAATCATGACAATGTCAATTTCTCTGTATTCAGCAACCCTAAAATGCCTAGTCATGCTTCCCTGAAAATGTCTCCTCACTGTATTGATCTGAGCTTTCAAAAATTCTCCTTACTCAGCACAACCTCAAACTTGGCATGTCAGAGAAACTTGATTGAATTACCTTGAAATACGAGAGCAGTGAAATTTAAAGCCATTCTTCGGATCTGAAACGTTCACCAACACTGGTGTCAAAGACAAAGAGACCTCTCAGCTTATGTCTCAAAGCCCCTACGGCCCTCCGCCCCTCCTCACATGAAGATGCATCATGAATCAGATGACCTGCCACAGTGCAGTTAGCAGTGCCTGACTGAGCGCAGCATGGGACCTGTCCACCAACATCAACATCTCATTTTGAATGACACTGACAACACTAAGAACAAAGCCCCACGCTGACATACCCTTCTCCTCTAAAACAACTCTTTTTACAGAGAAAAGAGAGAACTGAGGCAATTAGCAGAGTAATTTTAACATCCAATCTCCTCAGGCTTTGACAATTGGCAGCCAATTCATACAATGACAGCACCAGATTGAAGGTGGAAATTAAAGGCTGAAACATGTAAAACCTGAACAATAAGTCGGGAGCTTTAATTAGATGCTCACCGGTAGTCCTAAAATAACTAAGGCTACAAAAATAACAGAAATAATTCAACAGTCTGCTCATGCGTTGATGGTGTTAAAACCCAGATTAGCTTTCACACATTTTCTGCCTGTGAGGAGGGGTCACAGCAAGACGTAGAGCCAAAAGGGTTGAGAACTACTGAATGATCTAAATAATCAGCACACAAGTACAGTTATATAGTATAATTATGTTTCTGACACTGATTGATTGATTGATTCTCCAGTGTACTTAACACTCAGACTAAACTGAAATATACTTGAGGTTTTACAATGTTCAGCACTCTCAAATCAGCAGAATATTCTTCACGTATACAAAATCCTCCCCAACTCAAATTCATTTCATTGAAAACCAAAGAGCAGAAGTAACGCAGTAATCACAGAACACAGAGATCAACATGTGTGAGAGCTACATCACGACAAAAGAAGAGGAGAGAGCAGAATCCCCGGGGAGCTCCCACATACTCTTTGTTGTGTTTAAGAGCCAGGTGGTCCGACTCAAAGTAATACACATCGGGCTCCTCCTCTTCCTCCTCCTCCTCTGCAGCCTGGCTCCGTGTCAGCTCCTTGCCTCTCTCAGCCTCTTTGCCCTCCAGACCTTCCTCATCACCTGCCCTGTGCCCAGGATCCACGGAGACCGGCTCCTCACTGGAGGGGCCAACAGAGTCTGTGGGAACTTGTTCCTCCACGACAGGACAGTCCTCCTCCAGCCCAACCACCACCTCCCCCTCTTCCCTCAAGGGACCATTGTCTCTGGGGGGAGAGCTGAGCTTGGAGGAGGAGGCCTTGCCACCAGTGGCAGCCCTCCTGGGTGAAGTCCGTAGGGTGTATCTGTGTTCGTAGAGCTCTGTGAAAGAGGGGGGCGTGCTGGATATTGAGGGGTTGCAGCCTGGCTCTGTGGGGGAGGGGGTTGTTGCTAGCGGGGGTGTAGTTTCTCCTGAGTTGCTGTTGTTGTTGTTGACTGGACTACTGTTCATGTTAGGGGTAGTGGAGGAGGTGGAGGCAGCAGCTTCGTGTACCGGTGTTAGCGACCGACCATTGGTATCATTCTCACTCTCTGTCACCTGCTCCTCGTGGACCAGACACAACGTGTCACCCACCACATCAACCTCCACTTCCTCCACCTCCTGCTCCTTGGCCACTATCAACTCAGGGACAGGATCCTCCTGTACAGCCTCAAATGTTGGCGCAAATGAGGCTGGCGATTCCCCTGAGCCAGAGACCTCCATCTGCACAGGGACAGAGTTTCTACAAGGCACAGCGGGGTCAGGGGATGAGGGAGCCCCCGCCTGACTACCATTGAGCAGCGATGGGCAGTTAGTGGCAGAGGCTGGATTTGCGTTAGGCTCTTCAGTGAGTGTGCTAGGGTCCTCTGCTTTATTCTCTCTGAGTCCGTTAGAGGCCTTGTGAGCATTTGGGGGCTGAGCTGCCCCATCACACTCCACATAACCATCCTCTGCCGTTCCCCCCGTCAGCTCACCTTCCTCTTTACTGACAGGTGAGGCAGGATCTGTGTTAGCAGAGTTTTGGCTGGGAAATTCTTCACAACTGTTGTCCTTGCTAGGCTCCGGGACAGAGACTGGACTTTCAGGTTTCAAAAGCTCAGGGTCCTCGTCGTGTCCCTGAGACTCTCCAGAGCGGGAGCACCGCTTGGCCCTTTTGAGTTGAGGACAGGCATCCCGCACCCCCTTCCCTCTATCACAGTTCTCGGACTTCTCAGAACTAATGTCTTTTTCTAAACAGGACACGCCCCGCTTCCTGGAGCTGGTCCATTGCACCGCCTCAGCTGGAGAAGCATTCGAGTCAGTTAACTTCCCCTGCAACGAGGCCTGCTGGTGGCCATCTTGCTGAATGTCCTCCTTGGCATCCTGTTTTTTATCATGCTTAGCGTCCTGCTTTGACTCCTGCTTGGCGTCCTGCTTTGACTCCTGCTTGGTGTCCTGCTTCGACTCCTGCTTGGCGTCTTGCTTCGACTCCTGCTTGGCGTCCTGCTTCGACTCCTGCTTGGCGTCCTGCTTCGACTCCTGCTTGGCGTCGTGCTTTGAGTCCTGTTTGGAGTCGTGCTTCGACTCCTGCTTGGTGTCGTGCTTTGACTCCTGCTTGGCATCCTGCTTTGACTCCTGCTTCTTCTTGGGGGAGCGGGCCCTTGGTAGCGGAGACACTGAGGTCTCCTCCGGCTGGGCGATGCTGCGGTTCCTGAGGGTTCGACCACAAAAGTTCTCATCCAATCCATTGAGCCCCACTGACGACCTTGTGACGCGCGAGGAACGGGACGCGGCCATACTACGGCGGGTGCCTACAGTCTCCTCATCCTGGTGCTCTCTCCTTTGCAGCAGAATGTGGGGACCTGTAAAACAGACACAGACAGATACATGCACCTCATTATGTCAAAATAATTACTGAAAACTCAAAATCTTTATAGCTCAATTGGTTACACCTTGGTCAGCCAAGTTAAAAATGAAGCCTCAATCGTACCCTCAGGTGTTTCAAACAAAAACGTTCAGCAACAGGCCTTTGATAAATACAGCTCAGGTCATATCTCAGCTCACAACCGAGGGATATTGATTTCTCCTGTCATTGTAGCTAAGCAACACCTTCTGACCACAGGCAAAATTAGACGTCTTATCCCATGTCTGAGCAAATTACAGACCTTCCTACTACATTTAAAAGGGTGGAAGATCTTACACTGGCAGAAGAAATCTCTTTTGACACTTCACAAATGTCACAGCTTTGAGGCTCATCTGTATGTGCTTGGTAACTGAAGACATAAAGGTGACTACAGCGCAGCAAGCATTTTAAGCCTTGAAAAATCCCAAAATCTGGTAAGGAGATTAACAAAAAGGTAAACTGCTTGAATTAAAACCAAAAATAATCCAATAAACAAGCCATCATAAGAGCGCCCCAGGCACTCACCTGGTAGAGTGCAAACTGTACTGCTTATCAAGGCTGAGTCCTTACTGCAGCAGCGCGGGTTCGATTCCAGCCCGGGCCCTGCGCTGCATGTCATCCCCTCACTCTCACCCTGCCTTCCCTGACTCTATCCAGCTGTCACTATCACAAATAAAGCAGAAATTATAAAGCTTAAAAAAAAAAAAAGCCATAATACAGAATGCATGTGAGGGTATATTTATTTCCTCCCTACAGATAAATATGGTTTTTTGGTTGACTGATTTCTGACACAGAAGATGGGTAATTGTCACACCCTATTCAGCGGAGATAACACTGCCGCCATAAGTTTGTCATCACACGCTGTAGGCTGTTTATCTCTTTATAACAGGTGTGCCAGAGGACTAACAGGCTGCAATCCATCCACAACTTATCAGAACGCACAAAAATTGAAATGCTCCGACAACAAGAACCCCACACAAGGCTTACAGGCTTAGAGTGTGGACAACCACAGAAGCTTAGGACATGACAATTCACTTCCTGACTCAATTTTAGGCACAACAAAGCCTTCCAAAACTCATTCTGTGTGTCGCCAGAGGCATCCCGCAGATGAAGTACATTACTGCACATCAGAAAAGAAACCCTGGCTTAAAGTGTGAACTTGAAAATTAACAATCCAAATGCTACCGATTTCATTTATGTAAAAACCTTTACCTGATTCACATTATTCAACACACACTAAGGCTGTTACTGAGGCAAACAAATTTTGATAAACATAACTGAGATACTCATCAACACGCAGACACATGCACACCGCACACAAGTATATACAGGCAGCTTTATTCTGGTTTCTCTGTGTTTTATACTGTACATAGCATAAAGGTCACAGAGACACAAAGCAATGTTGTTTGCAAAAAATAAAAAATAAAAAAATGAAAGCACTACCATGGCTGGCGGTCATGGAAGACTAAAAACACAACAGCAAAGTAGCTTTCACATTACGAATACCACCCCAAGTAATAGAGGTTACATTAAGGTTGCTTTGGAAACTCATCAATGTGAAGAACAATAAACAGGAAACAAAGTCGCTCCATTTTCCAGACATTAACTCCACAATCAAGTGGGCAAATCTGCAACTATAAACCTTATCATCTATAAATTTAATCTAGGTATGCAATAATTAGTAACAAAGTTTTCTGTGTGCATGTAAACATGCAGTTAATGAAACTAGGGAGGAATTTTGAGATTACGTCTCTTTCACGCACACCACATGCACACACACGCACACCCTTGCCAGTGAAGTATCCTTCATCATCTAGAGTCTAGAGATGATGGCTCCAAATAATAAATCTAACAACAGAGGACAATAAAAACGAGACGCGGTAAAGGTCATATTAAAGTGACATTCAGTGGGAGATGATCTCACATGGTGTCCTTTTGCAGAAGATGAGACATAGTCATAGACCGTAGAGGAGAGAAAATTACTGCACCAATTAGCATTGTGGACATGGCGCTCATTTACATTAATCCCATGTGTGTCAATCTGTGGGCCAACCTCTGATAAAACTGATTTTAAACTCCTTGTTTCCTATCCTGGGACAATTCCTCCCTTTCCCGACACTGTGCTAACATAGCAAAATCAAAGCAGAGACTACTGTTGCTGTAAAAATACATTTATAATATTCCTTCAGGGAGTGAACATACTATTCACCTGGAACAAGCACTACCACATGCACATATTAGTCACTCTGCTAAAGACTCCAGCTGAGAAAGCTAATGTGATTTGTCCATGCATAAAATAAGAGAGAGAAAGAAAGACACACAGATAGGGGGAGCAGGGGGCAGGTTCTTCAGACAGTGTTTTCACCCTTTGACTCAAACAGACAAAACTAATTAAGCCTGCTCATCTGACCTCCTCTAAAAAACAGAAAAGAAATCCCTGCTTCATGATGATCAGGGTTATATTTTAGCTGAATAACAGGAAAATTTCAAGATCAATAAAAAACGAATGCTACCTTCATGTGCTGATTGGATTAATTAGAATAAAAGTTTTGCACCAATGAAAGAACATAAGAAAAGTTGCGATTACTCTGAAAAACACTACCCAATCTAAGTTTAGGTTCAATCTAATGCAAAACATGCCTGACAGAGGTGCAATGACTGGAATGTCGTAAAATAGTGCAAGTGGTTAGACAGTATGTGGGATAGCTTGCTTTTTTCCCGTCCACACTGTTACCAAGCAAACAAGCAAAAATGGTCTTTTTGAAGGCCAATCATTCACAAACTCATTAAATGACATGGGTCTCCTTGGCTGTGAAATGTGGAGAGAATTAGCAGGAAACCACAAGTCAAAATAGGTTTCCCAATGTATACAGACACTGAACATTAAAGAGATATACTGAAAACCAGTGGTACCAAACCTGGAAAAGATAATGTGGGGTAAGAGAAGTACTGCAGGACTAAAAAAGAAAACAATCATGCTAAACAAAATTATATTTATTTTTCCTGACTACTGTACATATCATGCAGATAAACCACTCTGTGGTTGAACTGCTTACAACTTGTGTCCCCACTAAGGCTATAATGTCTGAGGAGTCGTAAGTGGACACTGCTTTGTTTTATGGGGTCAAAAGCCAAAAGGGTTTAGACCACAGATCAGCATTTGATTTGTATTCACTCTCTACTGTCTGTGGATATTTGACAGTGAACAGTCCTCAGTTACTATTCCAAAGATAAATGTCCAGTATTTGTGGGTATTTTTGGTGTCATATATAAACAATTAACCATGATAACTTCTAATGAATAAATACAAGTGAGATTAAACTATCCTTCCCATTTCAAGGATCACCTCAGCACACCGGGTCCTAGTTAACCCCACAGGTACTAATTTAACAATAGTATGTTAGTACATAGTAATAAGGTTTGGGAAAGTTCATTACAGTCTTATCAGAATATACTATTACGTATGGCTATTGATCTTGACAAGACAGGAAAATACTTCTACTTAGAGGCAGCAGTTTAACCACACATTTTCAAAGTGTCAAGCCAGTGTATGTTATTAGTCAGTGCAGCTACCCCGACAGGAACCATGTGTAACTGTAATCCTTAATCAAACCACTTCCTGTTCTTCACCAAAGCGCGTGTTTGGTTGTTAAGTTATGTTAACACGTGCTGATTGTGCTACTATGGTCACGACAGAGCAGGACTTACAAATGGGTCACTTGCCGTTATTAGCGAAACATTGGTTTCATTGAGATTTAAGGCTCTAAACTCCAGCTATACACGAGTAAACACACACATTGCAAGCTAAGCGTGAAGGCTATTGTTGGCAAACCAATTAAGCTAACGTCCGTCACTGTGTTTACGGTCAGAAATGTATGTTATTACACAGAAACAAGCCTTGTGCTGTTTTACCGTCGTGTCGGACTGTTCATCTCTGTTGCTGACCTGTAGTTCAACACTTCCACGGGGCCTACTGGCAATAAAAAATCCACGGTCTGGTGTTGGTATACATACCGATGAGAATCGCTCAAATCCCAACATCCCGGCTAATCAGCTGCCGTGAGCTCAGAGCACAATATCGGCAAAGTTGGGGGCTGGAGGATGCTGTTACACGAGAGACTAGACAACGGTGCGGTTGCACGTGCGCCGGCTAAGTTAACACTAGTTTGCAGCAGGTGAACTTTAAAGTTCAGGATTAAAAGTCCAACCACACGTTTAGGCAAAACAACTGAGTTGGTTCACGGAGCTGGCGAGGAAGCTAAACGTTAGCACAGACCAACTTCCAAGCAAACGTTACTGGACCTAGCTTGCTGTTTAGCGGGCTAACCTTAGCAAACTAACTTACCGTTAGCTCTCGTGGCTAACGTTAAATAAAAAACATTAACGCTTGAGACGCCAAACTACAGACTGTTGCACCCGTGTAATTCAAATATTATCTTAAATGCTTCCAATGGCACCCAACGAACAAGTACACTAATTACAGTCTAACCAAGTTCATTCTCTTTTCTTGTGAACGACTAGTTAGCCAAGTTGGCTAACGTTATCTTCGCTAGTTCTTCTCGGCTAGTTTTCCTATGAACTGCATCGTGCAGAAAAGAATCGTGGCGATTTAACCTGTAGCCCCTCCGGTAACGTTAGCTTACTAACATCGGATACATGCTAGCTATACTAGCTCGACAACTGGTACAGGCATTAAGTCCACAAATAATATATATACTGATGAATGTGATCGCTACTAACATTGTGTTTCGCCGGGGCTTGCATATGAACTGCTGCGCACAGACAGAAGCAGCATGGTTAGCAACCAAACAGTATAACGGCGGTTGGTAACCAGTTAGCAGCTAGGGCTAGCCGCAGCAGCCTAATATTAGCTAGTCAAGCTAGCTGATTGTTCCGCGCATAACTTTGCGATGTATTTGTGTACTTCCAACAATGCCGGTCAAAGACATTTTTGGTGGGATAATAAATTCTAATTTTGTCATATGCTGTACTACAAGCACCGAACTGGAGGCATACTTCTAAATAGCGTTTGTAGCTCAAGAATTACACATACCTCACTTCCGTAAATTTGCTGCACGCTCGGCCGCAGCCATGTTTTCAATCCAGTCAACTAGTCGGGGTGTGTGAGCCGATTCAACCGCGCTCGTCAAAATGCAACACTATACTGTACATTTTTGCCCCTGCTAAGAGTGCAAACGGTCACATAATCTCAGGGTCACCTCACATAATTGGTGTCTCTTCATTTATATGTTTTATGACGGACAATATCCAGCATAATTGACTTTTCTTTTCAAATTTAGCCCTTGTTTCAACCACTCCATCAGAAATCATGAAAGGGTGACAAAATCAAGATGACCACAATGTTCAACATGTTTTCATCAAGTTTTAATAGTGTCAGCCAGCAAAAGTCAGGATGGATCTTACTCAAGTGACATCCATATGCAAAAACTTACAGTACAGCATCCTGTTTACCCCCTATCAGCCAAAACATGAAGCAACACCATGCCCATACATAAAAATAATGCCTTTAATTAATTAGATTGCTGATGATGATGCTGATTACACACTGCAATATGCTTTCTGTAGCTGTACAATTTAGTGAAGATAAATCCAGATTGTGATTTGCGTGCACGTTTTAGGAGCAGCTTTGCATTTACATGCAGTTACATGTGATGTTAAACTGGGATTGAGTGTTAAAGCATGCATTCTTAACAGACTCTGCCTGCCACATATTTTCTACAAAAAATCTATTAACATCATATTAAATCACTCCCTTCTGTGATAAATAACCGAGTGCTGAATCTTGACCAACATACTATCAGTACTGGTACATTCAAATACAAACCAGACATTTGCGTGAGCATGCCAATTTGTACGTCTACAGAACAGTGCAAAACACAAAATTCATTCCTGAGACTAGTCAGTAATTAGTCCCTTCATAACCTTTAGATTTTCATCACTTTAAGTGTCACATTTTGTTCTCCTTATCATTCATTGAACAATATTCTCTTACAACAGGAACAATGTGTGATATATCTACAGCAAGATGTATTTTGATTCATCAATATCAGCAACACATGACACATGGACATACAGTATGTGCTCGTTTGGTCGAGAAAAAAAAAAATATGGCATTCAGTGGAATTTTTAGCTGCACATAATTTAAATGCTCGGTTCTGAAAACAACCTGACACATGAATACTACAGTGCTAATAGAAATTTAAGAGCTCTTTATACATTTTTGTACAACATGACAAACCTTTTCAGACATGTTAATTCCCTCTGTCGGCTGTCAAAGGCTGTCGTGTAGCGATAAAGATGAGGTCCTTTGCTTGAATGCTTTTGAAATTAAAGTCAAGTGCAAAATAAAAGGCTTTTCGTTTGTTTAATGTTTTCCGTTGCTTTCTGCCGAGCGCTTGATTAGACAGAGCGCGTCTCCACCTCGATCTTCTCCTCCGACTGCGACGATTCTGCTTCCTGGTGGCTGATGTTCGGCCGAACAGTCACGAGCGGGCCGCCTCCGTAGATGGAGTGGAGGAAGTTCCACGTCTCTTCAGAGATCTGCCCCGAGTCAGCTCCTGCAGGGTCAATGCAAACGCACACACACACTTAAATATCTGATATCTGCATAGTTCAACACACTCTTCCAATCCACAGAGCCTCAGCAAGATTTGTTCTAACAGAAAAGATTTTTTTTAAAGATTTTAGTTATCTATCTCTTTTTTGTTTTTTTCAAGTTTACTCGTACCTTGTTTGAGTGTTAAATGGCCGTTCTTGTTTACTGTAATCTTGGAATTATCAATGGGTCCCGGCGGATCTTGAAGAGGAAGAAAGACAATTAGTCGTCATAATTATATGCAGCAGTAAAACTCATGCTTAGACCTGTTCTCAATGCTAATTGATTCAAAGAGCAATGATGTTAAAATGTCAAATGTTTTTGTCACACGATGAAAAGCAATTTCTGCTCCCCACTCGCTACAGAGAGAAAACAAATATTAGAGGAGCAGAAGTCAGAGGGAAAAAAAGACATTTGCAGCAGTGCCAGATGTAAGCTGTTATAAATAGATATGACAATACAAAGCAAGGGAAGCAAAAAATGAGAACGAGTGCAAGAAACTGAAATATATTTTGACACTTCATTTTGCTGTAGCAGGAGGGAAACTTGACTCGGGGGACTAAAGCAAACTCTTTGAAGATAAATCAAAAGACGAAATGGGGCCTCACAGTTTCTTTTGAACACGAGCAGCTTTTGGTAACAAGAGAATTTGGAGGTCCCATATAAAGCATTTTATTTGCCACCTTCTCCGATCCATATGAATGTATAAGCTTGACATGGACCGTTTGTTTGGGGAGAAATTAACATCAAACCCAATGAAAGCAGCTTTTCTGTGATAAGCCATCATCAGATATGAGGTAGCAGGAAACCTTCAGCCTTTTAATCAGACATCTAAACAGGACTCAGGGTGGAAAAGGCGAGTCTTCTGTCCAATTACCATTGTCTTTTCCTTTGACAAAGCCCTCCCACTCACGAAACCACTGCATGCTGATGCAGTATATGACCACTGGAGACTCCTCCTCCTGGAACGCCTTGTTCAGCTACAGAGCGGAGGGAGGAGAGGGGAAGAGGAAACGGGGGAGGAGTGAGCAGTGGAGACAAAAAAAGAAAAAAAAAATTAAGTGAGGATGAAAGGATTGAGAGGAGAGGAGACAGCAAAGCTAATCAATTCTCTCTGGTAGTTATTCCAATTAGAAGACAGTCTATAACCACACTGCACCAATTTCATCTTTCTTGGAAATGACACAATCGCAGCTCCTCTTGTTATCTTACTGAAGCTCTTTCTGTGTCTTGCACATACGCACGCACACACACACACGCACACACACACACGCACACACACCTATTCTTCTGAACAGCCATTGTGTGAGTGGGCAGACTGAGCAGGCAATAACAGCTGCATCTGTCCCAATGCATTAATGATAAGGCTTTCATCAGGCTCACACCTCTCATCTCCTGCTGGGGTGAAGCGCACCAACACATGCAGCCTATCAACTGGTTCAACAGACAGGAGAATAGGCCTATACACACCCATCAGTACTGGACAGCACAGGGGCTCACTGACACACCATGCATTATCACTCGCACCAATTCTCTGCCTTTCCTTGCTGCTGATGAGTCTTGCTGGTAAACATTGGTTACGAGGCTTACCCTGACAAACATGTCCAGCTCCGATTTGCGCCGTTTCTCCAGTTTTTCTATCTCAATCTGGCACGTGTGGCAGACATACAGGTGGTTTACAGCTGGGCCCCCTCCGTACCTGCCGGGAGCAGTCCACATTAACTCACACAGGTGAAATTAACTCTACACAGGAAATTATGCTGCAACCTGTCTGCTGTATGTACCTGCTGTAAAGGTGATCCCACACGTTCTGTGGTAGCATTACCACCAGGTCGTCGATGAACGATGCTTTGTTGGGTGGCACACCTGACGAAGCATTGAAACATCCATTAACAGGGCAACACTTTAAAGGTAGGTCTTGTATGTAGAGACGTCATACATAATGTACATTTGTTCAGGATTGGTGTTAGACACACTGTGACTACAATTATGTTGAGATTAGTGCTGTCAAAAATATTGCGTTAACGCAAATCAAATTTAACAGCGTCATTTTTTTTATCATCACGCTGTTTGTGAAATAGTGAACTTGTAGTTTTTTTATATACGCTGTGGCCACTGCTAGTAACGTAAGAAAAACTACAGGATCCGGTTGTAAACCGGAAACAAAACAATAGGCACGCCCCACGCACTTGTTTGGTCTTGCCTGCTCAATAGCTGTAAAAGAGTAGGCTACCAGTTTGTGTGGATGTCAAGCGCAAAACGCCGAAATAGATGCATTTAGTTTAGTTTCAAAAAGTTGCCAGTTTTTGTTTTTTGTTTTGATCCCTTACAAAGGGTTGTTGAGGGGGTTTTTGAACCAAGTATTTATTTTTTTGTCATCTGTTTATTGACAGTGTTAAATTGTGTGAGATTTTGCTTCAAATGTGAATGACTGCTCAAAGTGAGAATGTTAGTGTGAAATAAAACACTACACGTTGTTGTTTTCAGTACAAAACGTTTGCACAAAGCAAGTCTATCCACTTTTCCATGTTGATAAGAGTATTAAAATGCTAATTAACGGGACATTTAGAATAGATAAAAATGTGCGATTAATTTGCGTTTAAATATTTCAATTGATTGAAAGCACTAGTTGAGATATGTTGAAATCCAATTTTTTTCCCGTTTCCCAGCCACATCCAATCATTAGAGCAGTGGTTTCCAACCAAGGGGTCAAGACATCCCAAGGAGTCCTAAGATAAATCTGAGGGGTCACAAGATTCTCTTGTGCGTGGATAGTTTCACCTCTTCAAGCCTTTAGAAATCCTTCCAATGAAACAATCCGAGAAGAAACTCTCATATCCACAAAAAAGCCATAATCTGTGACTGGAAATCACAAGAAAACATTGCCTCATTTTAAGGGTTCACAAGCCAAAAGCATTCGGAGGCACTATGTTAGAGGACAAACAGCTTTACTCTTTCTTTCAACTAGAATTTTAAAATGTTCTTTCCTCATCCTAATTCTGAATCAAAATAAATCAGTACCCTGAGTTGAGGCTTAAAACTGCATTATTTCATACAGTATTTATAATTCATAAAAACATGACGCTATGGAATCTGGATCAGTGACGTCAGGTCGGTATCGATGAGTGAATGATATCATTTGTGGCCTCTGACACCAACAATGGATCATATCAGTCTAAACTCTAATGGTGTCCTGTCACCAGGCCTAACAGTTACAGTCAACCCACCTGAAATGTTAGTTTTGCTTTTTCTATGACTTGACATCACCCTGACATCATAAGAAAGTACCCTGCAGAGACCGCAGAGCAGCAAACTGAGTGGGTGCAGAAAGCCAGTGACAATTTACAACAGCAGAAAAAAATGCAGCAGGATGAGAAAACGAGCCGTGTAATGAAAGGCGGCGCTTAAAAGCTCAATAATAACGTATGTGTAATGTAATGCTAATCAAATGTATGCATTCAGTGTAGTGATTCTTTATATTCAAATAATTATACAATACATGCTGTATTATCTAGCATGCTTCAAAAGGAAAATTAAAATAAACTGCAACACTTTCAGATAACAAAAAAAAGCTCTGCTGCTCCAACACGTTCACGGCCACACTGCACTGATGGTATGCCTGCCTGCTGCATGTACCTGACGAGGCAGTCATTATGTGCTAGTAGCCGCAAAGGAGGGGGAAACAACCTGCAGGTGCTTATTTACAGAATGGGACGCATTCTGTGCTGCCACTGTATTCTTTCCAACTTAATTCCATAATTTCCAGCACTCCCTGAATAGAGGGCTGAAAAGAAAGGCGCTTGATTGGCACAAACCCTTTCAGCATCCTTCCCTCTCAAAGCTAAAATGAGAAGGAAGGATCATCTGCACAAAGGGAAGTAAAACCCCCTTTTGAAGTCTGCTGTGTTGTGAAGGGAATACTCTGCTTTGTCAAAGTCAAAAAATCCACAGCGAGGATGAAAGCAGAAGCAGCGTTAGGAGACGGCAGAGCACGCTGCTCGCACACAGAGCGAGAAACAGGATTCCTGTTCGGGAGATACTTTGACCTCGGAGTGATTTCAGCATGAGGATGACACAGTTACACGCACCTCCATGAGAACACAAGAAGTCATCGTTGGAAATGGGCCCCGGCTCTGCAAAGGTCTTGAACTTGTTTAGCCACTGGCGGGAGATGTAGAACTGCAGGAGGCTGGGCTCCATCATGTTGAATAAACCCGACACCCTCCTACGTTCTTTCAGCGCGTCCTCGTTGCTCTTTCTGTGACGGGAACAGGCCACAGATTAATCATGGCTGCAGCGGAGTAATCAAATGTAAGATGCAATTTCTGGATATCAAAGCAGCACAGCGGACGTTAAAATGTCACAGGGATGAATGGCTTCTTGTAGAAAGACTGAAGTCCTGCGTGTTAGCTTACTTATAGAAGAGCACATAAGCCTCAGCATTCTGGACACAGGATTCTGACACCTCGGTCACACTTTGGTCATCAAATTCATACCACAGATTGTTCACATCGTTCCTGCAGTACGCTATGTAGTGGCCACCTGGGATCAGACAGGGGAATGTGTTAGAGCAGCAGTCATAAACCTAACAAGTACAAGTGAAATTCTCCTACAGGCTAATGAATGCAGGACACTCGTGTGCGTTCGCCAAGCGAAGGCAGATCTGCCCACTCACTGCTGGCAGTGCCGTGGTGACAGATGACTGACAGCAGGTCGTAGTTGGAGGTCTGGGCGGAGCTGTCTTTGGCCAGAAAAGGCTGCAGGTCCAGGCCCTCGAGCGGGAAGGAGACGTGGGTGCTTATCTTGGTGGAGAACATCAGTTCATGTCTGAAGCGCTTCAAGTGGATACACAGGATCTGGAGCAAACACAGAACTTTTATTCTAGAAATGCAGCGTGTGAATACGTGAGACGCATGTGATGAAGTACTAGAGATGTCTGCGTACCTCTGGCAAACTTTGCATTTTACAAAATTTGACTCCGTTTCGCAATCTAAGAGGAAACAAGATGAAGAAGACAGGAAACGATTACAGATCCAGACATTTTTTTTCCCTGTTTTTGTTGATGTGAAATAAATGAGCAGTTGAGTTAAGCATTCAGCAAAGTGAGAATTAGTTACTCACTTCTTGCATTTTTCACAGCTGTACATGTTGTCGCCTAGAAAACAACAAACACTCAGTTATTGAGACAGCAGTCTTCATGTTTGTGCTGGCAGAACAGATTTACGCCCACTTGCTTACCCTTTAGTTCATCTCTGGCAAAGAAAGCTGCAAGACAATCTTGTAGCGTAACCACTGGACCCCAGAACCAGCTGAGAACGGAAACAAACAGAGGGGTCAATCTCAAACGAAAGCAGCGAAGTATGAAGCCACAGATGCTCGACGAGTGCGCACACTATCAACACACCTCTTGATGTATTCCATGACAAATGCGATCCAGCCCTGCGGTGCATAAGCTTCCCCGCAGGAGCCGGCTTTAACCAGGGAGGTCTGATGGGTGGAGGAGTGGAGCTTGGCCAGGTCCTCCTTCCCTGGGATGGGCAACGAGATATCCTGGAAGTTCTCCAGGGTCACAGACACCTGACAGCAGCAGAACACACAGACGGTAAAGCTTCAGTTTCGGTCGTGGTTTGGTTGAAAAATGTCACTTTGCAGCAGAAGCACAAATATCACTCTGTGTGGCACGGCAGTGGATGTACAAGTGCATCAACAGTATACAGGGACATCAGAGTGAAGCACCAAAGTACATTTTTCTGTAACATTCAATTTTTAGGACCTTGAAATAGCTAAGACACAAAGTCCTGTCCTCTAGCGCTCCCCAGTTACTGTCTGTCGCACCCTCTCAGCAATCTCAACAAAGAACAAAAAAAAAAGTAGACATCCACACTAACCCGATCACAGGTGAGGCACTGAACCGAGCTGACAATGGTCCCATCGAACACATCTGAGATGACGCTGCGGTATTTCTTCTGACGTTTGTTCTTTGGAGGGGAGAATGTGGTCACTGCTGTGGGAAGGCAGAGAAAAGAGGGAAATGGGAGAATAGTCTTTTACAGCATGTCGGCGAAGACAGACGGAGGACATGAGTCTTCAGGCTTTCAATCTGGATGTGACTGCCTCTGACAATGCACCAGTACCTTTCTTGTGGGAAGGGTTGAGGCTGGGCCAGCCTGAGGCGGCCTTGGGCGGGCTGCTGGACATTTTGGGAATGTGTCCCTCCATTGGGACCGGACTCTGCGGCCTCATGTTGTTGGACATTTGGATGTCTGGAAAGGAATCTGGTGGAGAGTGGGACAGATATTAGAGGGTTTTAAAGCCACATATTTGATGCAAGATATCAAAAGGTCAGGTATGTCATCAAGTAAAGTGTAGAAAAATAAAACGTGTCTCTGCTTCTCCGTGATTACCTGATGTTCTGCCTTGAACCTTGATGGCTCCCTGGCTGCTGATAATGGGCGTGGTTTCAGTCGTGGTATCAACATCTTTGTCAATGTCCACTCCAGTGCTTCCACCCATAACACCATTAACTCCAGAGCGGTAAAAGTCATTAATCATGTTCTTCTCCTTCTGCCACTCCCTGTTGGCCTGGATCTCATCTTGCTCAGGAATCAGCATCTCGGCCTCGTTGGTGTCGTCTATCAGCACGTTCCCGCCCTGCACCTCGTTATCGGCCCGCTCGCTGCTGCCGCAGGACTCGCACGACTGGAAGTCATTGTCCGACTGACTGTGGTTGTCCTCCTCGTGGCCGTCGTCCACGGTGATGCCGTTGGACTGGTCGTAGGGCTCGGGCAGCGGCTCCTTCAGCTCCTCATGAAGTTGATCCATCAAGCAGCGCAGGAACTCCTGGGAGTCCTGGAGGCCGAGCCGGGATAATCACAAGAAACGTTAGTTGAGGTAACAAATTAGTTCTAGCTGGGAAAATTTTAGAGTTTTTTCGCAGCTACTTCAGTCACAGTAGTCTGCGAAAAAAATGTTCATTTCCTCTCTCCGAAAAGAACATTGAAATATAATGCAGAACTAATTCCCCTTCAATATAATCATGCTTGACAGACACAGCAAAGCTTTCCCAAAGCTAATTTTTTCCAATTTACAAACAGCAAAGGCTTCACCTCTTTGTTTATCCCAATTCTGCAACACAAAAATCCGAAACCGAATGCTCATGAATGTGTAATCAAACTTAATGAGCCTCAGACATCCAATCTCCCTCTCAAGCCAAATGAACTGTCCTCTCCCAGGACCTGCAGTGTTAACTTTATTCATAGCAATGCTAATTCCAAGGCTGTGCAGCCCAGGGTGGCGTGACAAATGAATATTCCTCAGCTAACTCCGCTGAACAAACACTGGCAAGCCAAAGGGAAACAGGACTTTTTATCATTTTGCCGTTCAGGCTCATAAATCCCTTATTTACAGACACTGGACAAAGATAAGACATGCTCCAGTCAACTGTCTTTCTTTATAGCTGTAACGTAAATGTTTTCTTTCACCTGGAATCAAATCAAGCAATTTACCTTCAGGTTTAACGTGTGCACTTGTGTGTGAATGAAAGTCAGAAGCTAGTAATTGCAAAGCAGAGGATTCGGTTTATCTGGCCGAGTGATTTGGGTTGGAGCTAATGTAATTTCTGTAAAGTAATGAGCACAGAGGGATACGGAGTGGAAGAGAAAAGGGCGAGACTGTAAGATCAGTGACGACTTTCCAGCTGCAGTGTGAACACAGCTCAGCACAAATTCATTCTTAAAAGAAAAGTGCCGTCACAGACATGTGTGTATTATGTGTGCTGCACATCACAGCTATTTACTCTAAAAAGCAGAGGAAGAATAATGCATTACCACACGTCTCTGAACACATTTTGAGACACCCACACATCGCTACGAACACGATAAATATTCCACTAACTGTATAATCAATTCAAACCGTAATCCATGTTTTATATTCGCATTTATTCATTTGGAAACCACCGAGGTACGAGCAAAAAAATCCACCCGTTAAATCACAACAGCTGAATGAAACAAAGTCTCAAACGCATCTGTGTTGCACACGTATTTCACCATCAGCGATGACCCACCTGCTGAGAATATCCTCTAAACATGGGGTTTATGGCTTTGATCCCCTGGAACAAGTTGGTTGGGACCACGTAGGAGGGTCTGCAAAGTGACAAAACACAGCCCATTAAGAAGAAGAAGAAGAAGAAGAAGAAGAAGAAGAAGAAGAAGAAGAAGAAGAAGAAGAAGAAGAAGAAGCGTAGAGTTTGAAATCAAGACTGGCTGCTGCAGAAATGTGACTGAAACTGGGGAAAAAGCTAATTTCCAAATTACATAAGAGAGTGGAGACTGGAAGGGAATTGACACGGTGTGTATATAAAAGAGAGGTGGGAGAAGGAGGCAAATATTGTCATATCAGTGGATGAATGGGAAGAGATAAATGAGCAGCAGCGGAGAACAACTTGCTCCTTATCATGGAGAGAACACGGGGGGAAGAACATCATAAGATTCTTCAGAACACCAGCACAGACTCTAGGCCTTTCTCAATATGCGTTCTCTGTACTTGTGTTCTTGTGTACTTGAGAAATGTCATCTGTCTCAGTCTGAGACAGTACTGTTCCAATTCAAAAGTCCACATCTCGCCACGTACACTCAAATACCCTGATGTGTTCTTGCACCTCCCATTTTATCAAGGATGCATCGGGTGGTGACTTGTGTGGAATTGGGGCAGCCACGTATCCCATAATGCATTTCGTAGCAACGATGGCGGAGGAGAGGATTCACAACTGTAAGTTACAAGTTTCGAAATACTGCTGTTTTTAGTAGTACGGAATGTGGTTTTAAGATTATTTTATGTGAGAAAGTGGATGTTAAAACTTAAAATCTGCGGTTGATTCATCACGATAGCGCGTAGTTTAAAATTTGCTCCAAAGTTTTTGGAGATGTGTCGTTCTGCTAACGTCATCAAGTACGCTGCCATCCCAACTGCAGAATGACCGTCCTGCGACCTCCCGTCCTGGAGAGACTGTACTCCCAGTTTGAACTTGCTAAGTCCGAACTGCCAAGTTTGTAAATCCGAACTTGGCGTACTTGGTATTGAGAAACTGTCAAAGCATCATGACATAAAGTGTTGGAGATTATGTGGAGCTGAAAAAGCTGACCACTTCCACATGTTCTGGGCTTATCCCTCCGTTGGCAGCTACTGGCAGGAGCTTAAGAAGTGCATGGATAAAATACTAAAGGTAGACCTTCCACATACATTTGAGGTATTATACCTGGGGAAACTGCACATAAACTTTAAAAGATTTGGGGACAAACATATTTATAGAATAATGCTGACTGCAAGCAAAAAAGCAATTACCAGAAAATGGATGAAGAATGAGGTACCTAAGGTGATGGAGAAACTAACTTTTTCTTTGAGACCGGAGGTGGGTAGATTTAAAAGAATTTGGGAAAACTGGATAGAGTACATAAAACCAATTAGGTCAGATCTTATCTGAGATGTACATTGTGGAAAAAACACCTAGTTCATAGCTACAGAAGTTGGAATGTTTCGTTTCTTTTTATTTTATTTTACTTTACTAAATTCGCTACACTGATAACACAGTAAAATTCTGTTAGTTTAACTGGTCAGAATACATGGTAGAATGTAAATAACCACTATGCCCTGGGCATAATTTAATTTGTGTACATGAAAAGGTACGGCCATTCTTTATTTTCATTTAAAGTAAAGGACTGAGGAATTCCTTTCCTTTCTTTTTTTATTCTCTTTTTTTTCTTCTTTTTTGAATTGTCATGATTAATTTAAAGATATTGCATTTGAAAAAAAAAAACACTCAGTCATTGCGTACCAGCTGTATGCAGAATGTATGTTATGATGTTCAATAAAAAGAAAATTATGGATGCTGAGTTTAACAGCACAGTCGCTCCGCAGTCATGTTCTAAACATGGGAAAATGATGAAAGTGGCCACTGAATAATGACCACGAGCTTGGCTTGCGGGTTAGCTTAAGAGGCTGCAGTGATCCAAACAGCAGCTACAAAAAGGCAAACCCACCTGTTCTTGTGCCACAGGTCTGACACTAGCTTCTGGTAGCTTTTGCAGAGCGCAGGCTTCTTGTCCGTCCTCACCATGCCACCACATTCAAGAAAGAACTGTGTCAAGGGCGGGCTGCGGTGGAAAGAGGGATAAATATATCACATATGGAAATCAAACAGGCTTTCACTGAATATCTGCCCTTTAACAGACTGATTGCTATTACCAAAAAGCTTGTAATGCAGTGGCCAATTCTCAGAAACCTGCATATAATCCTCAGGAAGTCCGAGAGAAGCAGATACAATTCAGACAGCTACGCTATAGTGCAACGTTATTATAACGCGATATGTTTGCAGGTGACTGCTTAAGATCTGCTCCGCACCAGGTTTACAATGCTTCTGATATTACATTCAAAAAGGTCACACAAAGCAGAAAATGACAGGAGCAGGAAAGGAAATCCACAGAGGCTTAAGTTCAGCATTTGTAAATAATTCTGTCTTTTTTTTTTCATTCATTTCATTTCATTTAAGTCATATTTCGCCCATAGAGCAAGAACACAAAATTCCCAGAGGTTCGGAAAACTCCGCATGCAGCTGAAAGCTGAGGGACATCGGAAATAGCTGAGAAGAAAAACAGCTGAGGGGATTTTATTTGATGGATACAGAGCAGACAGGAATTTGCGAGAAAGAGACAAACTACAGAATGAATAAGGCATGGAGTGTTCCCTTCCCTTGGCAGGAGGAAAGTCCTTCCAACTGAATAATGACCCGACAGTAAGCGAAAGAAGCAGCGCTCACACAAACAGACATCAAAGCAAAGTTTCAGAAAAGGTCCCTCCTTCCGCAGCTGCGTGACTCACTTCCTCCTATTTTTGGAATGTGATTTAGATTGCAAATTTTGACCCACATCTTTTCCCATTTTGACTTGTATCCACACGAGGCATCATCGGTTTAATTTAAAGACGTCCAAGCCTCTGGGTGGATAGTATTACAAAGGCGCAAGGGGTTTGCTGTGCCTTGCTGTACCGTGGAAGATAAAATAAAAAGTAAGAGGTACAAAGTAAGTAATAACACAGCCTCTGGCTCTGCAGTGGAGCCCTAATTTAAGTGACCGCACCAACAATCCAATCACAAAGAGTGAACCACAAGGATTGGCAATTCAATAAACAATAAAAAAAATGCAGCAGACTGGGAGAGAAACAGTAAAAGGAGAGCCATAAAAAGACATGGTGGGAAAAGAAACGGAGGAGGCGAAAGGAGAGAGGAGATTGGGAAAGAGTTGGTGTTCATTTGTAACAGAAGACCCTACAGGGAACGACAAAAGGCCATTTCTGCCATCTCAAATGGTGCACTGCAGCAGTTTTCACTCAGCAGTCGCTCTCCCAAATGAGCACAGCCACGGTCTGTCTTCAACAAGAGCCAGGCGAGCGGCGAATAAAACAGCAAACGGCCCCCCAAAAGAAACGTGCCGAAAGCGTGGGCAGCGAGGAGAAATGAACACCAAGAAAGAGAGGTGATGTGGGGTCGGCGGGGGGTGGGGGGTGGGGGGGTGCAGGGACAGAAGGCAGGTTAACTGAGGTCTCACCAGTTGGAGAGGGCCTGGAGGGCGGCGTTCATGTAGCAGGTGTTGCCTATGTTCTTCAGCCCTGTCAGGCCTGAGGGAGACAGAACACACCAGGGAAATTAAAACAAGCCACTCATCAGAAGCTTGTAAACTGACTGACGGCAGCCGGGAAGCCTCTACATTGTTAAGGGGACCCATTCCATTTCCGAGATTAATATTTTACAGCAGGAGCAGAGAAAGTGGCTACCTGGTGTATCTTAAATCAGCTGCCATGGCCGCTGGACTCAGATGTTATTTTTCTGACCAAAGCAGTGGTAGCTGATTAATCTTATACCTAAGTCTGACACTGTGGGCCCCCCATTCACTTAAAAAAACCCAGTGAAACAGTTAACATTAGTAGATTTTGTCACTCCTACTTAGTATTCTTAGTCTAACTTCTATTACGTTTTGAGACTACAGCTGCCATAATGCTTTGGGGGTGTGAACTGCTTTCTTTTAGCCTCTGTTTGTTTACATTTAGGGAAATTAGCACCATTACAGTAAATCCATGCTGAATTCGCCATCAGCCGTTCCTGTTTGCTAGATCAGATCAGTGGATTACTGTGACACTGGAGAAAACGTGGAAAACAATCTCAAGCAAGTTCTGGAGTTACAAGGAGAGTTAGAGGAGTTTTTTATTTCTATGATTTCCAAGCAGATTTATGACATTAATTCAGGATGCACACCGGAGACAATGACACCCTCAGAAACAGACTAAAAGAGTGATGACAAACTGAGTTATGACTGTGGCAGTCATGTCAAAGAAGATGAACTGCCTCTTTGGTGACCATGTTGATAAGCAGGTCAAATCAGCCAATGACTTCCTGTTGTTTTAATGGACTGCATCTGTCCCCTAACCTCAGGCAGTATCTTTGCCTCATGTCTCGTTCCACTCTTCCTCGCTTCCCTGAGGGTGATGCGCGCCTCACGTTATCAAAACTGATGACCTTATGCGACCAGCTCGCTCTGCACAGGATGCTGGTCTTACAATGCCTGTGTACTCCACCTCCTGATCACATGATCTGTATTTAGGACAAAAATAACCACGGCGGTGACTGGTGCCAGTGCCTGAGCTGCACCACATGAGGTTTAACATAACATATGCCATTTGGAGGAGCCTGTGCGCGTCTCAGAGCGCTGACTGAAAACATTATTAGCACCGGTGGCTCCAGTGGGGCCGAAGCACTCAGCACTGAAGTGTTTGGGCCCTTCCAGACTCTACACAACAAAGGCACCACTGCTCTCTGAAACATATTACTTCCAACGGCTCGCGCCGCGCCACAATGGCTTTTTGCTGTGTTGAGCAAAGCGGCGTGCGCAGCCCAGCTCGCTGCGGTGTCCGAAAGGCTCGACCCACTGAGCTACACAGGAGGGTCTGTAGTCCTGCTTAGGAACCATGTGTGACTTTGTGTTGCCTCCATTTTTTGCCAGTGCTAGCTGGCTCTAGCCGGCTACATCTAACAAAACTGTTTCTGTCTTTCTAATGATGTTTTGGATATTGGCTGGAGTCTTTCTGGTGTGTTCAAGTGCTCCTTCTAACAGAGGACTGGAGGCAGAGTGAGGCAAGGCACCAGCCAGCATTCGCCCGCCCTCGTACTTTGAAGCCCGCTCGGTGTGTCAGGGTCTTTAAAAAGCGTCCCTCTTGTCGTTTCCTGCTCTTCTTAATTCAAATCGTCACCTGTGCTCTGAACTAAACCAACTGCTGATTACAGAGCTCCTGTGTTTGAGGTTTAACCTCAAATTATCCAAGCAATGTTCACCTTTTTAATTTAGTCATACTTGGATTAAGAGCTGATAGAAGGTAATTAAATTTTAGTCACCTCACTGACTTCAAAAGCAGGTGACTTTAATTATTGAAATGATAATCTGGGCTAGAAACGTGTTTACTGCAGCAGCACTGGAACTCTTCATCTGCAGCATCTGTTTCTCAATGTGTTTGCTGACCTTGTAGCTGACGTTCGTGGCCACTTCATGTGAACACATTGTCCTGTAATAAACAGCGTCTCTGGTGATAAACTCTAATTATTTGTAGCATTCATTTTGTGGCGAGCTCACCTCTGGCACGCAGGTCATCCTCCTCCTCTGTCTCCATGTCCAGGTCTTCACAGCCTCCATTAGGGGGCACTCTCAGAGAGGTCGGGCTCCCAGGGGCCCTGCTGTTATCCTGGAGCGACAGAGCAGCACACACAGCACTCATCGTAAAATGCTTATCTAGTAAATGAGTAACAGCGTACAACAATTTGACAATTCAGCTGTCACTCCGGATAAAGTGGTGGAAGTCGTTATCCTACAGCTCTGATAGCGATAGGAACGCACGCAGTTATGTAACGAAGTGTTTATGAAGGGAACATGCGATGTATTTATTCAGACCACACAGAGAAATGTAAGACTGCATTCAATCCATGCTCAGGAATTAGAATTTCTTTGAATGTTGTCTTTATGAGTGAGCGGCTCCTACCTGACCAGCGCTCTGTGGAGAGGGGAGGGGTTTGCTGTTGGCGTGGGGAGAGTGAGGGCCTAGTTTACGCTCCAGGAAAACCTCCTTGCCGCAGGCGTAGCACCACACTCGGAGCGTGGTCAGGTTGACCGTGAGGTTGTGCCTCGTCTCCTGCGCACACAGAGGTCAAACGTTTCGTGAGCGGACATGAAAGCGTACAAAGGAAAGTGAAACAAGAAAAGAGTGTTAAAATTTATCCCAGAACAGCTGATAAAGCACATGTGCACTGTCTTATCAAAAAGCTGCTTCTTTACCTTCAACACAATCTACCAATCTATATTTCATTAGATAAGCAGCAGGCTGCTTTCGCTCTTATATAACAAACTGAGGTTTGTCTGCTGGTGGTTGGTCCTGTCGAATCCACGGTGCACAAACTGAACTTTTATGGAGGATTCTGCTGCAGCAAATATGAAAACTTAAGTCACACAATGTCAGCACCATTGACAATATTGATTTAGTACTTTTTATCCTCACCAGCAATCAAAGCAGTTACAGTGCAAACAAAGACTGACTACAAGTTGTACAATGCTAATCTGCTTTGTTTTTTAAACGTTCCACCTCTAAGTAGTAAAAAATACCATCTACAATCACGCAAAGCTGCAGTTCACAAATATTAAATTCATTTTTTGGTCTGTAAAATATCAGAAAATGGTGAAACTTTCTTATTTTACATTTTCAAACTGCTTGTTTTGTTGACTCAAAGTTCAAAACCTAAAGATATTCAGTTCCTAATCACAAAAGACAAAGAAAAACTGCAACTGAAGAGCTGGAGCTACACCTGAACGATGCTCAATACACTCAAAACCAATCCATGTTTAGATTTTACTTTTAATTTTAAAAAGTATATCCCGAGAAGCTGACATTCAACACTAACACTCACTCCCCCCTTCTATGAGATTCACTGCAAACAAGCAAAAGACAAACAAAACCTGAAACACATCACTGTGTTTAACATTTTATTTTCAAGTTGCTGGACACTAACTCTGAGCTGAACGTCTCAGGTTGCAGCTTTAGTTAGAGGCGCAGTGAGGGTTGCTGCAGGGCAGACTTTTCTGCTGTGGAAACATGGCAGAGTTCTGGGTCAGCAGAACTCGGCCATGACAAACACCGGCAGCCTGGCGGGTCGACAGGAGACCGAACGTGAGCAGCAGCCGACCAGCACACCCTGCATTATTCATCAGGGCTGCATTAGCCTTCGCGCAGCGGGGCAGGAGCAGAGCTGGCAGAGGGGATGCACCAGACTGAGCACGGCCATGAAACTCCCAAGCTTAAATAATTCATGGAGGAAAGGATACCAGGTAGGACATTAACAACAAGCTGGATTTATGGGGCTTAGAGGATGCTTTTACCAGCCCGCAAAAAGTTTCACATTAGAATTAACTGTTTTGTGGCATCATGTGGATAATTTGTTGTTACTTTACTTCTGGTCTGCAAAAATGTTCCTTAAAAAAAAACCAAAAAAACCAATGCATTGGTCCAAAACAAATCCTTCATGCTTCTTCTTCTGCACACACAGAAAAATACTTGGGAGATGAAGATGATGTAAAACCTGCCCGAGCGTGTCAGCAACTCGTATCATGCTCGCAAAGCATGGCACAGCATCGCAGCGCCCGTTTGGATTCAACACCTGCTTCACGGTGGGTCTGGTTGTGTTCGTCTCCCGCCTTCAGCATTCAGGACACGACAGACGGAAATCAATACGCCAGCGGCCGCTGTTCTTCTCGGGGTGGCTCTGTCAGTGGATGTGCAGAAAGCAAACCCGCTCGAGCACAAATCTGATATTTTAAGAGGAGTACTGTGACTGGAACTGTGGTGGTAATTTCCCCATCCTTTATCCACAATATGAAGAGGGATTTCCAAAGATTCCCACTGGTGGAATTAGCCTCAGAAGTCTTTTCTGGTGCATAATGATGTTTGAAATACGACCTACATGTAAATACTAATTATGTGTCCCATTTGGTTACCATAAGCACACACAGAACTGGAGCTTCAACTTCTGAAATTAGCCGATCGAGCTGTGACTTGCAACTCAACGTTTTAAAACAGTCCCTTGTATTTATAGGTGGCACGGTGGCACAGTGGTAACACTGTCGCCTCACAGCTAGAAGGTCCCGGGTTTGACTCCCGCCTGGGGCGCTGTGGGTGCTCGAGGAAAGGGGCCCTTCTGTGTGGACTTCACCTGGGGTATCCTCCATAAAAAAAACCCACTAAAAACATGCAAGAAGAGCACCACCTGACCGATGGTGACAAGAAGAAACAGTCCCCGGGCGCCGCTGTCGGCTGGCAGCCCACCGCTCCAGGTCTGCTGCAGAGGAAGGACTTACCCGGATGGGTCAAACACAGAAGAAATAATTTCACTGATGCATGGCGTGTGCATGTTGTGTAGTTGTGTGTTCACTGAAGCATGGCATGTGCATGTGATGTTGTGATTAATAAAGTTGTGATTATCTTCTTCTTATTATTATTCGCAGTACACAGCAGTAGACTGCGATGCAACTGCATGCGATCTGATCCTGCAGCAGTCTTTCTCATTGCATAGGCAAGAGATTTAAATGCCCATCCTCACCCCTCCCCCTTGGGGCCTCCGAAGCACTAATTAAGCATGGCCTTCTTCTTTTTTTTTTTTTTTTTACAAGATTTAAAGATGGCTTCCGCTGAAAAAACACTAAGGCGGTTGGCGTGCCGCAGACAGATGTCCTGGATAAGTGGATGGATGTAAAATCCACTGGCAATATCACTCAAAATCAGTTAGCTAATATTATGTTTCTTTGCCAGCCTGCTCCGTAACCAGAATCTGTCTTTCATCTGGGTGGAGGGCTCTGCCTCTGAAGAGGTTTGCACTTGAACAGGCCCTTTCTGGACAATGGTTTGAGCAGTTTCGTGGATACTAATAGGCAGAGCAAATTGCATGTTTGCCTTCATATTCCTCCTTTTCGCCTTCTGACCCCACTTGGCCCTGGCGTGCTGGAAGAAAAGCCTGAGTCAACAGTGGGAAGACCAGAGGCTGAGTAAAGCTGAGCAGCCAGGAGGGGCAGATACTGTAACCATGGAACTGACAGTGCAACTGAATCACCCCATTTCCCAGAGGAATGGCAATTAATAATGGATGATGTGCTGCTGAAATCGCACTGAATGTGGAGGTGTGGGCAGACAGAGATAGCTTGATGGTTTTTAACAATTTGTGCACTTCAAAAGCTACAAGATGCACGCGCTGGCTCTCAGGCCGTGTGGAGAAAAATGTTAAAAATAAAGCAGTGCTGGAGGCAGTTTTATTCCAAGTCATGGCTCCTGGGACCCTGAAGTGGTATTCCTGTCCCGTCCGGCCATCTGTGTCTGCTTCTCTACTGACTCCCCCTTTTGGTTTCAACATCACAATAAAGACTTTTGAGACGTCTGCCCTTTCAGTCACATCCTGTCCTTTTCTATGCTTTTATTAATGTTTCCTTAGTGAAAGGCACCAGTGAGGTTTGAGCTCTCTCACCTGCGAGTGCACAGTGCTGTGGTCAGTGTGAGATTCTCCACAGCCTACGTACGCACAGCCGTTCTGCAGAGAAAAACAAAACAGAAATCACATGTTTCTGGTGACAAACAAAATCGCAGGATGTTGTAATTCAAACCATCAAATCTACTTCTTCTTTTTTTTTTTTTTTTGGCTATGAGCGAGTCATACCTCCAAACATGCCCACAAATTTGGTCCTCCAACTTTACAGTCTTGGCACTGGCCCTAGACAAACATGAAGACACGCAGGTTAGAGTTGAAGAGAGATGAGAAGCAGCGAGGAGCAGCTGAGGTCAACAACAGACAGGAAAATGAGGCTGTGAATTCAGACTTGGTAAAGTGATAGAAAAAGTTATTCACAGTTTTTGCTGAGTTGACCAAGTTCAAGACTTGTAAGACCTTTATAACACCACATAGCACGCAATAGTTGTTACAGAGCCTGCTGTGCATGCAATCCACTGTCACGACAATCCTACTTTTAGTTTAGAGCTGCACAACATCTCCTCACATGTGAAGTGACTTCAATGATTATTGAGTATTTTCAAGACCTGCACGTACCCTGATAATAAAAGATTAAATAAAAGAGAGGTAAGTTGTGGTCGTATGTAGGGCAGGGTCATGATGGAGGGTCACTCACATGGGATTTCTGAATGAGTTCCTCCTTTGTGATCTCCCCCACGCAGTCCAGGTGGGGGCAGTCACTGCTGGACGCCGGCGGCATTGCTCAGCCACAGGTCTAGAGAGAGTGAGAGAAAGATGGAGGACAAAACCCAACATTAAGTGCGCAACTTGCATTTTAAATCAGGCGAGTCTTTGAGCTCCTATTTATAAAACAATGCAGGACTTTTTGTTTTCAAAGGATGTTTATCGACCACACATCTGATACGTGAGAGAGGACGAGAAGAAGAGCGCAGAGGACAAGAAAAACAGTCAAGCTAATGTAACCTGAATCACCAGCCAGCCCACGACATAAGTTTTCCATGCCCGCATGGCTGACAAATTCTTAATACCAGCCACTGACGCGCCAAGCAGCGCATCACACCACAGCTGTCAACAGCTCATGTGGAACAAGCTGCGTCTGAATGCCGGTGCCATAACTGATTTCAGTGCTGACGATGCAGAAAGAAGCAGAGACTTTAAGAACAAGTTGGAACAAATCCTGTGCGAACACTGCCCAAATGATTCAATTCTGCTAATCACCAAAGCTCAAACATGTCCATCTTCACTTCAGCTGTGGGAATTTTATTCCATTTCTCATGAGAGAAAGATGTAAAATGACGGCCGACTCTGACACGAGCTCAGCAGAAAGCGCACAAGAGCGGATCATGTGCATATTCACCACCGCTGACAGTGACATTCAAGTGGACGATGCCCCTGCAGCAGTGTGGGACATGTCTCTGCAGAGGCGACATAGAGGAAGTGGCCCATGTTGCAGGAGTGTAAGAGAAATGGGGAAGTGACACAGAGTGTGTTTACATGCGCAAATGTTACCTGGTAACACTGAGTTTTGGGAGATTGTGGTAAGCTGTGCGTGTAAACAACGGAACTTAGAAGAAACCAAGACAATAAATGTAAACAGCTTACCCAAGTTTCTAATCACCCCTTCCTTAGGTTGTTTGAAAGAAGGGTCCAGGAGCCCATCTATGACAGAGTACAGAGCCCTCACTAAACAGAGGAGGGGGTCCGAGACGCCACCTGTCCTCAGCTGATGATGCTGTGCTAACAGTAATACCTCAGTGCTTTATGGATGAACCAGCTCGCTCCACCTCAGAAGGGGGAGAAGGGGCTCTGCCATAAGCTGTTGGGAATACCATCTCCTCTGAAGAGCAGGCTTCAGCGGCACGTCAGTAGTCATGTGACTTTCCACCTCAGGTCGGGGACTGGTCATGTGACTTCTCTGTGTGTACTTCTCTCCAGTTACTTCCTGTCACTTCACAACTGAAGATGAACAGCGAAACATTTTGATGGCTGTTCTTTGACTGGCCAGTGTCCAGTATGAGCACCATACCCCCTTCCAGGCAAGTCCATTAATATACTCCTGCAATTAAAAATACAACTGCACCCCAATGCTGAACCCCGGTCCTCACGGTAGTGGGCAAGAGCTTTTCTGTCCCTTCTTTACAGGGATGCTCCACTCTACCTTCCCAGGCTCTAACTATTTATTGTTCAGAAGAAGCAATTACAATTCTGATGATACATAAGTTATGAAGTGTCATAACTCTGCTGAGCTGAGCAGCTATTCAACATAGTGACAATGTATGTTAAATAATCCTTTTGAAAAAAATCTTCAAAATTCTGCATTTGCACAAATATATTTGTGTCACAAATGTCTTTATACCCTTATGATGGACTCCTGCTGTAGCAGGCTGCCTGCTGAAGTCATTTCTCATAAGAGACAAATTATACGAGCACAGTTTGGTCAATGGTTTGTAGACGCGTCTTCTCAGCTGGACATGAACGTCTGGCAAAAGTAAATCAGCTCTGAAAAAACTGACTGTTTGAAATGTAAAAGCAACAAAACAGGAAATGCAGAAAATAAATAATATATTGATAATGCATTTACCAACCAGCAAAGTTATTCCAGGAGCCACTACAGCTGTTAATGTGTTGTAACCTCATAAAAAAAGATTAATCATAATGATTCTCTCTGGCTGAAAAGGCCTCTTCAGACCTACAACGCGTGATTTTGACATGTCTGTCACCCACAGGATACCACAGCCTCGATGTGTGACTACATTGCCCATGGCAAGGCTACAAAGTGAGGGCCATGTAAGAGGACGTTGGCATTAGGCTGTTCAAGCGTCGATGTTATGATGAGAGCAGAGCCGAGCCCACAGCTCTCCCCTGTGCTGCACGTGATTCAGCACATTCAAACTACACCAACAGGGTAAAAACCATTCACGCCGAGCGTCATGACATACGCCAACCCGCTTCGGACCCATGATGCACAGCTCCGGCTTGCCAACAAACACTTAAGGAGACAAGAGAACATGTGTGTGGAAAAAGCACACAAGACATCACGCCACCTGATATTTTGCATGTTCATGGTTGATGAAGAGCTTATTTGTGTTGATTCAGGGGTCCACAAATTCTCATTGTTTGCACACACAAGACAATAGGATCACTCTGCAATGCAAAGAGGTGGATGTATACACACCACGTATCCTGACAACAGGTCAGGTGGGAGATTCGCGTGAGCACAAGAAGAGGCTGACCCTCAGTCAAGTCCATGTTCTTTCCTGTACGATCCATATGCCTGTTTCCTCACCTAATCAATAATATTTATAAGCCTATTTAGCAATCACCCTGGTTAACAGAGTGTAGAGCTTTATTTTTCACACATTAAGTAAATCCAAACTGATGTGGAACAAGGCCAACTACAGTCATATTTGTCTTACACGTTCCCGAACTTTGAGAGCATCCATTCAAAAAGTCAAATAAAAAGATTCACTGTGTCTCTGATAGTAAAACAGTCACTATTAAACTAACAGCACACACGAGGAAAATCGCATTAACCGGTGGTTTCACTGTCAAGCCTCCGGCGATTACACACAGCTGGTGGAGGAGAAGCTGTATATCCTCACTCTTTCACCATCACAAACCATCCTCACCCTATCATTGTCTTCACAACCATCACAATCATCATCAAGGAGATTTAAATCTGCACAAAGAGGTGGTACAGTCAGGGTGGGGCGTTGACCCAAACCAGGCGGTGCACATGAAACCGATGTTGCCAGACTCATTGTCATCCCACAGCTCAATCAGACGCTAAATAATAGTGCACTAACACTGCAGCACTGCATAGTTAGTAACCTAAGCACCATCACAGTACAGTGTTACAAGCAGACCAGCCACAAAGGAATAACATTAACAGCTAGCCATTATGTTGGAAACGTAATGTTACTTGACAGCTACTGTTAGCTAGATATAGAGTGCGACATTTTGAAATAACTAGGTACCAACTTATTTCGGCCAGGTTTTCAAATATAGCAAGTAGCCAGTTTTGTGTGTGGTAGATAAAGACAGAGTACAGATGTGCGAGGCTTTGGCCTTGTCCACTGCTCAAATTGAGCTGTCAAACCCAGGCGAGGCGTTGACAGCGTCACAGACAGACTAGCAACCTTTGGCTGTTAGCATTAGCCTGTTGGTAATAATCGGTCATCAAATTAAGCTTTTAGCTAGCCATAACGATTAGAATAACGTATAAAACAAGCGATATCCATCGATTTAATCACATAAGATAATGTTGAGAGTTAACTTAGATGGTTTGTTATTGATAACCATCTCGCTAGCAGCATGCTAGCTAATGTTAGCCTGCTAACGTTCCTGATGACATGATCACCGACTATTCCACAGTGACTAACATTACACCAGTCAGCAGCAGCTAGCTAGCATCCAAAAATAATGTTATCCACGATCCTTACCTGCACGATGGAAAGAAACGACGTGTCTCGGGTAGATCCGGTTGTACTTGATGTGTAAGAGTCAGATTCAGTCTGTATTTACAGGCATATTTCAAAGGGCAATCCTTCACATTAAACGATAACCGTTCCTGTCCCTCAGCGTGGTTGCTAACGTTACAGCAGTCCCCGCCCCTTTTCCGGTTAAAAAAACCCCACATGACCCCTCCCCATCCTACTGTCAACATCACATCTTATTTTTACGTTTATGCCCTTTATACTTCAAACAAAAATACATTTGTTTATCATCACAATGAGACATATTATTTGCAATATAGCAACTATTAATTAGGCTAAACATGTGGCAAAGTCATACGAGCTCATGTGTGACAGGACATGCGTAGCAAATATGTACTGAATTGCAATGTAAATGATATTCAATGGTCTCAGAGCTTCTGTGAAATGGTTACTTCCTAAATTAAGGACAAATTGGCCAGAAAAAAAAAGAGTGTAAAGATGCTCACCTGATGTTGAAAATAAGTCCAACAGGCAGTAAACCCATCCCAAGCGCCATCTAGTGTGTTATGTGCATTTGGTGATATTAACAGTAAAGAAACACCCTTTACTAAAACTTTTAACAACAAAAAGTGTTTTGTGGGATAGAGGATGTCACTATAGGACAAAATATGCTACAGTTTTGGGACTGATAGTTCTCCTTTCCTCTGTTTTTTTTAGTGATATATACATATATGTAAAACCTCAAACTCATATTTTACATTTTTAAACTCTAATTTGACTAAGCGTTTTGACTCGTTAATATCACATGATTTTGACTCACCAAGAGTTTATTCATTTTTATCAATTCAGTTCAAGAGACACTTCACTTTTATATATAGACATTTTATTAATGATTTTGTACATTGATACCTTTATATGTATGTATTTATATATAAACTTACTTTTTCACATACAATGTGTAGATAATTGTGCTGTCTACACATTGTATGAGCACATACTGTACAGTTCAATAAAGCTGATTCTGATTCTGATCAATTCTTTTTTTCTTTTTTTGGGGGGGGGGGGGGGGTATTTATATGAAAATAGTGATGGGAACAAATGTAAATCCAGGCACCTGTTAATTATTTCACCTCTGTGATAAAAGCTCCCATTGTAATACTTAAGAAAGCCGAGTTGGGGCGCAAAAACTCCATGAAGACGACAGGGAGCGTGCTTTTATTTTGAAAGTCATGCTGGGTGAGCGCGTGGGGCCGCTGAAGACCTTCACTCGGCAACCGCTGAGGTCAGCTGGAGGACCGGGGAACAAGCGGGAGAGGAGTCTGTGGAGGCAACGTGAAAATGTACCGGTGATATTATCTACACTTTCAGCTTGTCACATTCAGTTAGGACATAATCACCGAAATGGATGAGTTTGTTTGTCAGACTGTTTCAAGCCGGTTTAACAAATGTAGCTAACACCGCTAGCCGTTATTAGCCTTGTTAGATAAGTTAGCCGTTAGCTGCTCAGCCAGGCCAGTAACAGTTGAATGCTATAATTTTCTATCCATGTGTTTATATGATTAACCTGACACACCGTTTCAGAGCTCGGATGCTGCCTTTATTCCTGTCATTGGTGTTGCCCCTGAAAACATCTTTTGAAACTCTTGAGTGACATAACTAGCTAATCTAATGGAAGATGCTTTTGGTGTTGTGCCTCTGAATGGAAGCTGTAACTTTGGGTATGTCAGTGTCAGTTGGAAGACAGTGATGATCAGAGAAAAGGCAAGGTAGGTTCATTCATAGGTAATTCACAGCATGTCACAAAAGGCAAAGCATTGGAACAACATTTATGGCACACTGAAGAGGTAAATAATAGTCATATAAAGTACAATAACATGCAAGTTGACAATAATGTATGTAATACGTTTTCCCAAATGGGATAAAGAAAATAAACGTACAGGAGAAAAGTATCTCACATGTCTCAATAATAAAGGGAAAGGGAAGTGGTAAAAGGCAATAAGAAAGCAATGAGCATTTAAAGATTCTCATAAACTGTCTCATTACTTAATGAGCAATGCTTTAGACCAGGAATCAGCCTTTATCAGGGTTAGACAGCGTCAAACGGAATAATCGTCCATGTGATTGAGCAGCACGAGTCTCTTGTGCAAGCTTAATTGGATGTTGCATGTTGTCTTGTCAGGTGGATATACAGTAGCTTAGTAGATGGGGTCCTATAGGGCGTGACCATGTTTGGGAAAGCAGTACTATGCAGAAAAATAAACGTCCAGTTTTCTTATATACTCGGCAGCCACTTTATTTCAGGCATGTATATAATGGAGGTTAAGGTTTGAAGTATTCACATACCTTTGTTGGGTGTGCATTGAATGACTCATGCATTTCACAGTCTGTCAGTTCTTCAAGTAATAATTGGGAAATTGATAAAACATTTTATATTATTAGGACATATTTGAACAATATTTAAGTGGCTGATCAGCCCTACTTTACTCAGGTCAGGCAGGCATTGCTGCTTGCACATACTGTATGTTAGAGGCTTTATGTAATATCGTCATAATATCCCCTGTTGAGCCGCCAAGGCTAAATCCTTGCATGTCACTCACTCCTGTCATCCTCCTCAGTTCCAGCAGAATGGTGATGAGGATAAGAGAGGTGGCGAGTCATGGATAGATCGCCAAAATGACACACGAGACCCTCAGAAGCTCCCAGCTGTCTCTCAAGGCTGCTGCCCTGCGCATGGTCGACCTACCGCTGTCCGTGTGCGGCTCCCTGGCACAGGTGAGGGCGTGATTGAACGTGGTGGGAGTTGGTCAGCTTTGTTCGTACTGTTTATTAGATGTGGGTCATGAGGGGTGAGGTTCTTGAAGGTATGACTGCACTTTTTCTTGACCTATCATTGGCCTAAAGAAATAATTGGATCAACATATGGGGGGTTGTTCCTCCTAATAGCTATCTTACTAGGTAGTGCTAATATTTGAAGCTAATGTCTGTCTGTTCTTTGCGCAACGTCTTCAGAAGAGGTACAGAGATACCTGGGGGCCTGCTCAACACAACCTTCCAGTATTACCAGTTAAATCTGTGTCCATGTTTGTGTTTCTTTTCTTCTAGTTCTGCACTTAATTAAGGGCAGATGCAGAAGTGTGTCTGCATGTGGCGTTGTGAGTTGTCGGGTGTGTCTGTTTGAGCAGTTCAGCTAAAGGCTTTGTGATGGAGAAATACTGGCCAGCAGATGAGCTTGATACTGTTTCAGACAAAAGCTTGTGAAGGGTTAATGTGATAAAGGCTGTCCCTGTCTGAATACTGCCTGTGCTGTTACATGTGAGTACTGTATGTACTGTACGTGCGTAGGGATGTGTGCCTTAATGGATATTTTACCAAACCAGAAGCCAAAGTGTTTTTAATAAAAATCTACTAAAGTAAAAGCTCATTAAAATGTATGTTAGTGCTGAATGGGATGTTTCTGAAAGGGTATTTGAAAATATAAAACAAAGTGCACAAACATCTGAGGCCATTCTTTCCAAATGGCTCTGCAGTTCTCAGTTTTTCAACAAAATCTAGAGATAATGCGATTTCTACTTAACAAGTACACAAATGAAGTACAGTTTAGACGTATGCACTAAAAGAAGTACACCAAATCTCATCCACTGCTGTAACAGGACCTCATGTGATAAATTACTTCCGCTTTTGGCTGTGAATGTTTTTTCGTTTGTTTGTTTCTTGTTGTTTTTGTCTTTGCTGGTCTTGTCCTCTTGGACAGACTCCAATATTTTCTCTTAGGGGCCCTCATGTTACAGTGTTTACGAGCGGTGCATGAGGAGACTGTGTGGCCGGAGTCACGTAGCAGATCTGACATGACTGAGGATCCAGCAGGAGCGCGCCTGACATGTGGCGGTGGCAGGAAGAGAAACGGCATGCGAACGCTGCAGGAAGCACCATTTAATCATCCCGGCCCATTTAGTGGCTTTTCAAACAAGTCAATATTATGGCTGCTGTCATAGCTCCCAATTCAGTGTTTATGTAATGTTCAGTTGTAGGGAATGTGCAGCAGTGCTGTCTGTGTGGATAATCTCCCTCGTCGTTCGGTGTTTCTGTCTATAGATGGAGGGGCCATGCACGCTATCTGAAATGGATTCTCTCAAATCTAGATGACACGCTGGTAGCTGACTCTCGCCGCCGCTCGTTACATCATCAGTAGCCAGTATATTCTGAGTTATGTATCCTCAGATGAACTCCCGTCAGACTGCAGATATATTCTTTCTCCTTCTTTTTGGATGCTGTTCTGTTCTTTTTTTGCACCCTTTGTGCTGTTCGGTCATCATAGCACCATCGCTGTTTAATGGAGACTTAATGGACAGTCTCAGCTGCAGAATTACAAGAGTAAATCCAACCTTGGACCTTTGGATGTGTCCTTGACCTGTGATATTTGTAGCGTAGGCAGCATTAGACTGCAGTAGTCTTTTATAGCTACTTTGCCTCAGTCTACCTCTGTTATCAACTTTTTGTCTGTTGTACTATTTTAGCCAGCCAGTTCCTGACTTTCCCGAGACATCTCTCACAATCCTTAAAGACCTTTACCGGATTTTCAAACTTCCACAGAAATGAAACCCGTCTGCTGCTCAGGCTTCTTTTTAAGAACAGTTAAGCTGAAACTCTTCCTCCTCTACCTGTCCTCCAGGTGAGCGTCAGCACAGGGACCAAGAAGCTGGTGGCAGCCACTGCCTTCAGCGCCATCTCGCTCCTTTTCCTCGCACGCCGCTTCCAGAGGAGGAAGGGCAGAAAGAAGACTCACTCACCTCAGTGGGAGCAGGCTGGCTTTGAGTTTTTGTCCCCGGCCTCAGCAGAGAACGGTAAACCACTGTGGTACTTGTTCCTCTCAACCAGCAGCTTACTGGCCTGTGATCTCACTTTAGCACGTTGTCCCAGTTGGTGATGTAATCAGAGGGCCGTATGAGGCTGCTCCTGTATGACTTTGAACTGTAAACAGCAGGTCCGGATAAATGCTTTAACTCATCTGATCCCACTTAGGAAGATTTGAAATGCAGGATTAAATGGAGTCAAATGAGCAGTTCGCTAAAGCTAGCTAACAAAACTGATTTAATAGATTGATGTTTTTGGCTGTTTTCCTTTTCACAGCAGACAGGAGAATATATGTGCAAAGCCAGCTCTGTTTCTGCATATGTGAACTTCAGTTAATCCAACACTGGACAATGATTATCTGAGCTTGTTGATGCGAGAATGTGAAGCAGCATGACGTGTAACACAATGACCCAGGCAGTCGGAAATCAGTGTTCAGAAAAGACCGAAGTGCTGTGTGACCTGCTGCTGCAGTCCCTTTTTGAGACTCTTTACACGTTTGCAGTGTTTGACTGTTGCTTTCGCTCAAACTTTGTTCTTCCTGGCCTCTGTGTACAATTTACAATTTGTCATTTGGCAGATGCTTTTATCCAGAGCGACGTACATATGAGATTTTTCATACAACACAAGCAAGGTTCTAGACGAGAGAGAACAACAAGAATAAGTGCCCTAACGCAACTTTCTGGTCCAACTGGACAGAGGTGCTACAAGACAATGCTACGAAGTGATGCAAAAAGTGCATGGAGTTTGTTTTATTTATTTTTTTTATTAGAGAACAAGGTGTTCAGTAAAGAGCTTGGTCTTTAGTCTTTTTCTAAAGATCGGAAGGGACTATGCAGAACGAATGGAGTTTGGTAACTCGTTCCACCACCTGGGAGCCACAGAAGACAAGAGTCTAGAGACGTAGGGGTTTTTGGAGGTGGCAGCAGCAGGCGCCGTTCCTGGGCAGAGCGTAGTGAGGGAGCATAAACCTGAGTGAGGGAGTTCAAGTAGGTCGGAGCAGTTTTGGTGGCAATTTTGTAGGCAAGCATCAAGGACTTATACTTGATGCGGGCAGCAACTGGGAGCCAGTGGAGGGATATGAACAGCAGAGTGACATGCGCTCATTTGGGCTGATTAAATACCAGGCGAGCCGCCGCATTCTGTATCAGGTGCAAAGGTTTTAGCGAGCATGTTGGGAGCCCTGCCAGTAGGGAATTACAATAGTCCATAGTGATAGTACCAGTGCTTGTACTAGGAGTTGCTCAGACAGGCAGGGTTGTGTAATCCTGCTGCATGCTCATGCAGCGTGATCTTTGTATTCTGACTCTCCCCTCAAACTTTATCTCTTGCATCTTTTTTTACCCAGATAACACCAGTCAAAACATCACTCTCTCCCTCAACTCCAAGAATGGCTACTCGTCTGGTCTGGTTCTCACTACAGGAGACTACAGAAAACTGTCTGGGTCTCTGCTGAGCCTGGCCTCGGTAAGAGATTTTTAGGAGGTGCAAGGAGTTGAACATGCTTGGTGTGAGAACCCCCTTAGATTCAGTGCAAAATGCTGAATTATCCAGGTGGTCAAATAGCATTTACTCTTCAGTATTGTACATGTAATTCGCACTTGCAGCGGTCAGTCGCACTATGCCAGTGCACTGGCTCACAGGATGTGCTGAGTTGGGGTTTACCTGCGCTGTGTTCGCAGTGAGATGCTGCTTCCACTGCTTGAAACTGAACGGGTAACTGTTGTGTTCCTCTGCTGCGTCTTTGCAGGTAAAGAGCATGAACTCATCCAGCAGCAGCACCTGCGCAAATGACTCCACCTGTTGGGACCGAGGAGGGGAAGCTGATATCTGCAGCGTGGTCAACTTACCTGTCACCACACCTGAAAACCTGTACCTTATGGGTAAAGGAGCTTTCACACTCTGTCTCCTCCCTGTGTTCTAAAGAGAGAATGAATCACATCATACATGCAGTGAACTAGTAGAAGTATTCAGTCTAACACTGAGTTTTTGGTGCTGTGTTTCTAAATGAAGCTTCTGCATTGTGGATTGTTTCAGGTGGCTCAGCGTTCATGTGTTTGTTCGCAGGTATGGATTTATTTGAGGAGGCTCTGAGGCGGTGGGAGGAGGCGTTGACGTTCAGGAGCAGGCAGCGGGAGGACGATGCCAGCTGTGCATCCGTCAAAACTGGAGCTGGAGACGCCATCGCAGAGCAGAGCATGGAGGTGAACACAGAAAGACAGATTAAGCACACCAACACTTAACAGTGCAAATGCAGCGTAATGCAGAGGGAGTTAGCCAGAAGGTGCCTTTCAGATCCTGGATCTTTTCTTAAAATATGCCTCCTGACAAACTGTGAGTGTTTTGTGCAGAGTTTAACCTGTAAATAAATAAATAAATAAAATAATTGGCAGCAGCTGCCTGAGCCGAGCGCCTAAGAGCTGCTGCATGGATTCAAGCCCTGCCAGCATTTTCTCTGCTCCTGTCTGTGAACTCACTCCTTTTACACCAGAGGAAGGTGTAGAGGAAACTGCCCACAAACGCTGCACTGCAGGTCACACATATGAATAAGCAGCACACTGACAACCCACCGGTGTCACGGAGTTTGGATTGTATAACAGCTAAGTCATTGGCTCTCCAGCCCGGTTTGAAGGGTTTTTTGGATTAGTGCGGGTCAGATGGTTACGCTCGGACACCCAAACATACGCCCAGTCGGCTGCTCAGTCTTCAGTGAAGGACATCCCCCGGTCAGGTGTGAAAGCTTGTTAACAATCCAGTCGTGGTGTGTTCTCACGAAACCACCGAAAGAGATGTTTGCAGTCAAAGAAGGTTTGAAAAAAATCCAGATTCTGCCTCTCCCTCAGCTGTTGGTCATTTTCACTTGAATGAGTTTATTAGGCTGTTAAGCTTTAGTGCCTGACTTGGTGAGTCACAGTTGCATAGTTCAACTCGAATGTTTCTGTCTTCAGGACGTCATCAGTGCAGAGTTCATCCACAGGCTGAAGTCTCTGCTGCAGAGAGCTTACAGCCTCCAGGAGGAGTTTGAGGGCGTGCTGTGCATGTCAGAGCCCTCATCCCACAGCACCAGCCAGGGTGAGTCACCGGTTATACAACCCTGAGTCCACAAGAGTGTATAAAACAGAAAGTAAAACACAGTCTGATGACTTGCTAATGCCTTTTGTAAAATGCTCATGTGATTCATCACAGATAAAATGGCAGACGTTTTGGCCCGAGAGGAGCTGGATGACGCCTGTCTGAGGGACAGCATCAGCATCGCCTCCACTGACTCGTTTGTGTCTGCTGCTGAGGTGAGAGAAGCATGCACCCCCCCCAAAAAAAAAAAAAAAAATCCTCGGATGGTCTCCCAAAATGAGGAACAAATGAGCAGTTTTTATCAAGCAACCAGAGGTCTTCATATACTTCATATCACAGGAGACATCAAACAGCTCAGAGAAGCAGGACCCAGCGAATGTTTGACACCTTCGTTTAAAAAAATGACTGACACAACTCCGAAATAGCTGGCAGTTGACTTTCCTTCCAGCTATTCGATGAATTGACCGGCCGTCACGAGTAAGATGCTCTGTAATCCTTCAGGTGGCAGTAGAGGAGAAACGAGTAAACGTCTGAATCTCAGACTGTCTGAAGCTTCACATGTACAACAGCTCACAGCAGGAGTTTGATTCAAATAGCTCTGACCTGCCTGGAAGTCCTGGTGTTTATCAGTACTCAGCTTAGCCTTATCCTTTACTCATTAAGTCGGTGGGGGGGCTCGAGCTGTGTGTCCGGTGCTACTGGTGCACTTGATCCACACACTGGTTGTTTACTGGAGCTACAGGTTAGATTCCTGTAAATGAAAGCAGGGTGTTTGATCTCAGCTCAAGCTGCCGTGCGTCTCGAGGACGAGTTTAACGTGTGCGGCATGCATAATTACAAGTAATAGCTGTTAAGCCTACACCTTCAGTTCAGTCAATTCTTCTAATGTTCGTTAAAGCTTTTAAATGAGGGCAATTTTCCCCGGCGGTACGGTGGAGCAGCAGGTGTGCGCGTGCCTCACAGCAAGAAGGTCGCCAGTTTGACCCCGGGTCGGGCCTTTCTGTGTGAAGTTTGTATGTTCTTCCCGTGCATGCGTGGGTTCTCTCCGGGCACTCCGGCTTCCTCCCGCAGACCAAAAACATGCTCATTAGGTTAATTGGTGACTCTAAAGGTTCAGGGTGTACCCCGCCTCTCGCCCGTTGAAGCTGGGATAGGCTCCAGCCCCCCTGCAACCCCCCAACCTGTTCGACGTGTGCAGAGCAGTCGCTGTCAGAGAGCTCGCAGCAGTCAAACTGGGTCACTCATGCTTAGTGAGACACTATAAATAGACCTTCAACATTCTTCAGTGTACCACATACAGCTCGCTGTTACTCTGCAGCTCCTCACTGGAGCCTCCACACACACCAAACAGCATGGAGAGCTGGTCTTCACTGCTCTTCCATGCAGATCCAAACGGCACAATTCATAACTAGTAGCGGTAAAAGCACGGCACATGATGAAAAAGCTTTGTTTTTGCACGAATGTTCAAGAATCTCAGGAGGTGGATTATCGCTGGAACAACTTAAAATTAACTCTACTAGCCTTTTCATCCCTCTTGGCGAGACGCCGCATTTTACTTCTGTGGAAATCTCCTAAACCCCCCCATCAATGTCTTTATGGCTTAAAGATGTTATGTCTTTTCTTGAACTGGAGAAGATGAATTTTACAGTGAGAGGCAGTCCTAACAGGTTTATTCAGAAATGGAACCCTTTCATAAACTACTTTAAATCCTTACCAACCCTGTCCTTGGACTAACCCCCCATATCTCTTTCATTCATTTAGATATTTATTTTTATGAATTTATTTCTCCTGTTTTTTCTTGCTTTCTTCAGATCAGATTTTTATTATTACTTATTTTCTTTCTCTTCTTTTTCTCCAGTTTAGTTTGCGTTTAATTTGATGGCTTATCTACAATTAGATTATCAACACATTGCAGTCTTGTCTGTAAAAATATTCAGTAATATTTTGGTGATTTATTGTCAGAATTCCGAATGCAGACACTGTTCATTGTTCTGTATAAAGAAAAGAAAAAACCGATTAACTTCATTTTGTACTGCTGTTAGGACACACAGAGCAGGACTTTTCTTTCTACTGGAGAGACACTGATCATCATTTATAATAATAAATAGCCGATGGTAACCTCTGCTGTCTGTCTGTCTGTCTGTTTGTCTGTCTGTCTGTCTGTCTGTTTGTCTGTCTGTGTGTCTGTCTGTCTGTCTGTGTCTGTCTGTCTGTCTGTCTGTCTGTCTGTCTGTCTGTCTGTCTGTCTGTCTGTGTGTCTGTCTGTCTGTCTGTCTGTCTGTCTGTCTGTCTGTCTGTCTGTCTGTCAGCTGTCAGAGCACAGGGAGCTGAGGAGCGTCTTCGCTCTGGGTCATCACCCTTTCTACGAGGAGGCGCTGCAGATGGCCGAGGACGGCAAGATCTCCTGCAGAGTGCTGCGGTACTTACACTAATTAGCGTGACACACACGAAAGACAGAGAACCTACTCCAGCCTTTTTGTTTTCTGCCAACATTTTAATCGACGACATCTTTCGTTCTCAGGACAGAGATGCTGGAGTGTCTTGGGGACCTGGATTTCCTGGCCAAGCTGCACTGTGTGCGACAGGCATGTCAGGTACAGGATAAGCTTATGCTTAGAAATATAGATGGAGACTAATGTAATAACTGGATTGAATAGAGCAGGGATTTGAATTTGAAGGGTCAATATTTTTGCCCCTGTTTGAATGAAATGTTTTTTCTCTCCAGCTCATTTTGCGTGAGAGAACGACGAGGACGTTTCTGGCCGACACGGGAAAGAAAGTACTGTCTTCCATCATTGTGAAAGGACAGAAGGTAAAACTGAAGCTGCCGCTAGTGAATGATAAGATGACACGCGTGCAGTGAGTGTTTGCCTTCCTAACGGTTATCTTTCGGTTGTCAGAACCCGAACAGATTCGAGGAAGTGTTTGAGGAGATGATTTCCTTCCTGGAGCACACAGAGCACTGGGAAAACACAGAGGTGGAGCTGGCAACACGAGGGGTAAGAGTGGAGCTCACCAGAGTGTGAAACTGCTCCACCACATGCTTTTCCTCCTCTGACGTCTTACTCTCGTCCCCACCAGGTGAAGCACCTGAACTTCTACGATATCGTGCTGGACTACATCCTGATGGACTCCTTCGAGGACCTGGAGAATCCACCCATCTCCATCCAGAACGTGATCAACAACCGCTGGCTCAACAGCTCCTTCAAGGAGACTGTGAGTAAAGTTTCCTCAATGCGTCGCTGCAGCTGAAGCCAAAGTGTAGATGTTGGTTTGAGAATGGCAAATAGAAAAAGACGAATTAAAGGGTTAAATGAAGAATTTGGAGGCACAGACTGTTTCCTGTGATGTGATTTCTGTGTTTAGGTTGAATTTTCACACGTGATTAATCTGCATGTGTTTGACAGGCGGTGGCATCAAGCTGCTGGTCAGTGATGAAGCAGAAGAGACAGCACATGAAGGTACGAGTCCAGCCCTCAAAATGTCTCTGATGAAGTGCGGCAGGCCTGCGATCAAACCAAACACCTGCTCCGTGTAGTCGTCACTTCAGTAACCTCCGCTCTGTGTCTCAGGTGCCCGACGGCTTCATCGCCCATTTCTACGCTGTGTGCGAGCAGATCAGCCCCGTTCTCGCCTGGGGTTTCCTGGGGCCCCAGAGCTCCCTGCACGACTTCTGCTGCTTCTTCAAGGTCAGTCTCAGCACCAGAAATAACACTGACACCAAACTGCCAGAAACCTCTTCACCTCTGTTCTCGTTTCTGCCTTCTCTAGCAAGCTTCTGTCCAAAGTAATAATTATCTTTTAAACATAAAAAAGTCTGGTCTGTATGTGAAGGAGCTGCCTGAGCTGCCTCAGTGGAGTGTTCCTGTCCTGAAACTGACCAACCACAAACCTTGTCCCTCCTTCAGGATCAGGTGCTGCATTTCCTGAAGGACATTTTTGACCTGGACAAAGTGCGTTACTCCTCTGTGGAGAGTCTGGCGGAGGACATGCTCCACCTGCTGCACCGGCGCTCTGAACTGCTGCTGGCCTACCTGGGAGCCGACTCCCTGCGGCACGGCAGCGGCTGCAACCCCCCGCAGGTTCAGCTGGTGGCCGGCGCCCTGCTGGAGGCGCCGGTGCAGTGAGGGCAGAGCTGATCTCCAAACAGACCCGGCATCATCCAACACTACACACTGGAAGCTTCAGCGTTTATTCGAGGGTGAGTTCACGCAAACTGTCGGACCAAAGGACTCTCAGTAGGTCTGAAGTGACCCGATCTTCATCCCATCTGGTGCACAAACTGTTTAAACCAGGGTTGTCACTCCTTTCTTAGACAGTTCAAGACGATTCAAGGGCAAATAATTTCAAAATTAAGGGCCAGTAATTCACATGGATGTTCACATGTACCAGTCCAACCCAGCAGTGCTCTACAAAGACCTGAGTGGTTCACCTCAATTAGATGGCACCAAACACAAAACAAATCCATCAATCAATGCTGAATATTGTGAACTTATCACTCAGAAAGACTGTCGTTTTATCAAGCCCTGTATATTTAATGAATTTCTGTGCCCTTTGGACATTTTCATGATGTTAAAGGAGCGAAATAACCACAAATCTCATCAGAGGGCCCAGATTCAGGTGCCTCGCCTTCACAGACACTCTGTTGATATTTAATACTTTTCACCTACTTGATAAATTCTGAATACGTTTTAGGATTATTTAGCCAAACGCCGCCTTCGCGCTCACTCGTCCATCTTTATCAAACCGTTAGACTTTCCTAAACTGCAACTCTGTAAACTGAAACGAACAACTTAAGGAAAATCTGGCTACAAAAGAAACACTTTACGGACTGGGTCGATGGTCTAAGACAGACCCGGTCCTCCTGGTTTAGATGAGTCCTCCTCCAGACCCAGTTTGATTTTTGGGGCATTCATTGGACAGTCTGACAGCTCGGAGGCAGACAGGAAGCGTGGGGAGGGGCGGGGACGTGACGTGAAACAAAGGTCCGTGGCTGGAATCCGTGTTGCGGTTATCAGTGACTGTCAGGCCGCCGAGGTGCTCCACCAGCATTAACCCAGCACTTAAAGACAGACTTTAACAAGAAGCACTGGCCTCCCCCATCACGCCACCTGCTCTCGTCGCCGTGTGTCAGAGGATCCATGTGAACTACACCAGCCGTCTGCCTTCACATTAACCATTACCTCCAACCCCCCCCCTTCACTGTGCCACGCCAGCACACCTTCCTTTGAAAAGATCATAGCAATAATATGTCATTACAGCTTGCTGTGAGACTGCTGTGAATCCTCTCGCAGTAGACGTTCTGCCGTGTAAATTGAGGCGTATTTATTGCTGTTCAGAGCAGTTTGTGTGAAGAGAAGAAGCTATTTCACAGTATTTATTTTGCTAAGCGGCGAAATGATGCAGGATTTATTTTTTAGAAGTAGTTTTACCTGTAAGCACCAGTGGATTTGTGATCGGCTTCAAACATGCAGTAGAATGAATACAATGTTGTATATTAGACTTTATCAGATAGATTTATTCAATGTATTTCCACATCCTGTTGAACATCAGCAATGCAAAACCATTAATGTACTCTGTGTTTTTGTGACGAGCACATGTTGCCCAAAGAAATGTCTGATCAAAGGGACGGAGAAATGTAAAAGGAGTCATTTTGTGATTTAAAAGGGAAAGCTGTTTTCGGCTTTTGGACTCCCACACCTTGATGCATTCTTCTAAATGGAGTCCAGCACATGCAGCCCTCAAAGCTGATACAGATTCTCCATCTCGCTGCATGATCCCACAGCCGTTCAACTCGTGCCACTCAGTTTTTCACGATGGGCGAACACACAAGAAGCCTTACCGTCAGCGCACACGTTCGAGCCTTGTGTTTGCAGCTGGATGTCGGCCTGAGAAGTCTTAGTTTTTCATTATCTGCGAGGTTTGAAAAACACGGCAGCGCTGCGCCGTCACTGCCATGTGGACGAAGCCGCTGAAGAGGAGGTCATCTCAAAATGCGCTGTCTGTGAGGACGGATGGCGTCAGCTGCCCTTTTTGCAGGATGTTCCTCATAAAGGAGTTTCATTTTGAAGTCCACCTTAAAAGCAACGCCCACATGTCCTTATGTAGCTGGACAGTTTCAGTGATGGGGGACAAACTCCAGTCCTCTGTGTAAATCCGTGGGCTGCAGCAGCTTCTGCTGGGCCTTTTCTCTGATTTGATGACAGACTGTGGACTGAATGATTTTTTTTTTTGGGGGGGGGGGGGGGGGTGTTAAATTTCTGAAAAATAATTTTTTTTTGCATTTTTGCAGTGATGGAAGCTCTTCACTTGATTTGTGTAACTCATGTTTTTAGCAGATGAGGCGAAGGACTTGGTCCCCCATCACTTCCATTAGACTTAGTCTTTTTGGGCCAGTATGAACAGAAGAAATGATGAATCGAAATGTTTCATTGGACATGTGGCCATGGAAGTTTTAAGACTGACTTTTATTTTATTTTGGCAACACAGGGAAGAAAATGTGACATTTGTGATTTCACCTCATTTCTCTGTATAAAGAAAAAAATAAAGAATGATGAGAATTTGTTTTTCTTTAATTCTTTAAAGATCAAATTCAGCTGGCTCTCATGGTTGGTGGATTAATTAGGGGGGGTCTAATGAGGCTATTGTATTGAAAACCCCACACTTGCTCCAACTACCTCCTTCCTCTAGCTCCTGCTGACAGGATATTGTACATACCTACCAAAATAAGATAACAATGATCATATCCTCGATCTGTTCTGGCCTCTGAATCATACTTTGAGTGGGCAGGCTGAGGGTCTTCTGTGTATTTTGAAGTTTTCTCTACAACCCGATAATAAAACTCCAGTAATTAGTCCAGTTTGTTACAACTTTATTAATGAACATGGCAACATTTCAAAAGTCAGTACAGTTGATTCAGAAAACAAAGTCCAATAGATTTGATAATACACACAGCACATGAAACCTTTTACCTCTAAGGCATGCTCCTTGTTTTGTCTTCTACACCCCCACGAACTCTGTGTCGAAACACCGAGCATCTCACATGTACAGAGCCAACAGTGTCAAACAAACTCCACCCTTTAACTGCACAGAAAAGTGATCTTACACTGAAAACCCCAAATTTACTGCCAATAGAAGTGCATATGTCATTGAGAGTACGTTAGTTCCTGTCCTCATCCAACTTTCTAAAGCACATTCCTACTGACTACAGGTTACTGATGAAGGCATTGAAGCGATAAACAACCATCAGACAACGCTAAATACACTATGGCATCATGGGTTAAAAAACAGGCAGTCCCAGCTGAAAAACACTTTGCAATCACAGAAATTGAATTTCATTGCGTTGCTGTTTTACCTTATTACTGGAGCTCTTGAACGGTCTACGTTCAGCAGTGGGATTGACTCAAAGGATTCCTCCTTTTGGGGACAAACTACGACAGGGCCTGATTTCTATGACCTAAGCTTGCAGCATCCTCCAACACTGTGAGCGAGAAGTGAAGGCAGCAGCATTTCAATAGGAGATTTGCACTGCACTTCAGGGCAGATTCACACCACGACAGAAATTTGCAAGAGAAAAATAATCATGTATTTCACCGTTTGTTTGTTTTTTTTAACCTAACAGTTGAGCACATTGCTAACGTCTGTCAACAGGTTTGCATGGCATGCAGATTAAAGTACCATCGCTGTACGGTCACTCAAAGACTTACCGGGGTGCAAAGATAAGACTAGCATCAAATATGAAATCACATACGACAATGACAGCATTTCCTCAGTGAGCCTATGCAACGACTGGTTCTGAATAGTCAGACTTCATGGAACAGATCACACAGCTCATAATCATGCAGTTCATTCAAGACAGATCATCTTAAAGGCCTGTTCATACTTTTCTTTTACGATTGGGCATGAATGCATTGAGGCAAGTTAAAGACACAGGTAAGCATTTCTTTGCATGGATATTGGTCATGTCACTAGACAAAAACACTGGTTTCCTTAGGTTTCGCTTACCTGTGTTATTGCAGCAGAACCTAAGGTGCAAGGTCTGGGACGACACTGCAAAGATCAGATATATTGCACTGTTTGCCATCAGTGAACAATGCAGTCAAAGATTTTTTTTTTGTATATATCTTAAAATTAACAGCCTTTCACAAGAGTGCTCATTCAGAAAAATGTCAATACTGAGCTAGTCAGAAGCACTTCCACTACTAGCATTCCACATGCTCATATAGGACATTAAAGTAACAGCAGAAACCTAAGCATGCTACACTGGAGTTAAGCAGTATGACTTCTTTTTCTAAGCAATGTGTTGCAATAAATGGCATTGAAAAACATGACAGTCTCAACTAGACAATGGCACTTAGCAGGTCAGGAATTCAAAACGCAAAAAACCACATGGACAAACAGTTCCTGCCGACAGTGTAACAGAGTGCTGACAGTCAAAGCCTCAGTTCAGAAATCCAACTGGCACTGAAATGCTACCGGCACCATCTACAGAGAGTCAAGGTGTGAATGGTGTTCAGTCACACGACGAAATGAGTCTCAAACATGTGGCTACAGGACTATTCCTCTCCTCAGAACATTTCATACTTACCCAGAGACATGGGGAAAATGGCAATATTTGACAAAAATACTACATCTTTTGCAGTTCATAAAGCATCAAAAAAGGCGGGTATCTCTCAAAATCAGTCACAGGTTTGTACTTACAGTATAGGAGGGCTCAACTGATGGATGAGGACTGCTTAGCCACCCCCGACCCTACAACATCTACGTTCTTATCTTGGATAAACACTAACAGAATGGGCACAGCAAAAAGGATTTTTGCAATGTTTTTATATTAAAAAAACATTTAAAAAAAAGCAAATTTACACATTTGAGGCAGTTCGCAATTTCAAATGGGCAAGACAAACGTTTCAATGCATTTTTGGATACAGTGGCAATTTTACCTGACTGTCCTGGAAGAAGAACAGCACAAAAAAATAGATATACGCAACACTAAAAATATGCAACATTTCTTGCAACCACGTTTTCTGGGGAACATGTTAAGAAAAATGCTTGCTTACCGCCTTTCTAAACTTGCCTGTGGAGGAGGAAGTGTCTATCAAGGGAAAACAGTGCATACTACCTCAACAATGTCAGCACAGTTTCACACAAAAGAGCGCTACAGCAACGCAGTTAATGCATGAGTTACGGCACAGAAGATATCTGTCAACTTTCTGAGGACAAACATCCGTCTACGGCTAAAGTCAGGAAACAGAAGTGTAAAAAAAAGTCTATCAACAAGGACGTTTGCTGGTCTGAACCGCTCAGGATCGCTGCACGCACATAATGTATTTAAGAGCCTTATAGACAGTTGGAGAGAGACAGGACAGCACAACTTTTGAGTCAACTTTTTTGGGACAATTAAACCCACACATGGCCTCGCATTTCAACCCCCCCCCTTTTGCGTAAAACAAAAACATACAGAAATCCATCTCAACCCTTTTGGTTTAAAACCACCCCAACTTACCAACACAGGAGGTTTCAGTTTGTTTTATTGCAAAAACACAACAGGCAATAGCATTTTAAAACTGAGATGATTTACATGGTAATGTCTACAGTTTAATAAACATGACTTCTAACCACATTTAATGTAGATACAGGGCTGGAATGACCATATGTATAATTACCTCACTAAAAATAAAGCATTTACAAGAAAAAGGAAAAAAAAAAGAAAAAAAAGAAAGAGGACGTGTTCGCCGGGTAATCTGCCATCTATGTGAAACACTTTGAAACCAAGGAAATTTAAGATCTTCATCAAGGCGTCTGCATCCAAACATTTAACAAAGGATTTTGTTTCGACAATGTAGCATTTACTTTATGTCCACTTCACATTACTGGCCCTGTGCAAAAGAAATACATAGAAGATACATTGCATGTTAACAGCAGAAACAGTGGACTCAGCTTCCCAAAATTAAAGTTTAAAACCTGTGTGGAGGGAAGTGTTTTGGTTAAGTTTGTGAAGCTGCTGCGCTCACTGGAACCCTGTAAACCCTGAGGACTGAAGGCGGTTAGAGCACAGAACAATTGAGTATTCAGTGGATGTGGAGGGCAGATTCTAATCGGGGGTGTACCTGAGGGGCTTGTGGTGCTGCACCCATCGTCTGGGGGTTGGCTGTGCCGTAGTAAGCAGCCTGCTGGCGGTAGTACTCCGCCCAGGCGGCGCTGTAGTCTGGCTGGCCTCCTGGCTGGGAGGCTGCGGCCGCCGCTGTGGCCTGAGGGGCCGCTTGACCTGGAGGGTCGAACAGAGAACCCATCAGTATGACCCGTCGCTTCAGGTTACTACATCCATATTTAAATGCTTTAAAGTTGCATAGTGTGATCAATTAACCAAGAAGTTAAAAGCTTTTTCTCTTTTCACTGTAAGTAAGATCTTTACGTGTACGCATCCCAACATATTAAGCAATAACAGCGTTTCAAGAGCCGTTTCTAAAGTTTGTGAGAAGGGGAACGAACCCAGCACCGCTGTCTCTGGGCGTCGGGTCAGAAACCTTCTGCCTTTGTGTCGGGCAGCTGGGGGAGCAGCTGCTCTACCAAAGAGGACTGCTAGAGGAGCGCAGCTGCCCTTCAACACTAAAAACATCCACCTCAGAGCTACACGGGAACCACTACAGCACTGCGCATCATCCATTTTATGGACGGTGTTCTTTATCAGAAAGGGAACTAAAAAGGACCTCAGCAGGCAGTAAGATGTACACATACAGTCTGATTTCAGGAGTACCAACCTTGTTTCTTGTAATACTCCTCCCAGGCTTTCGTGTAGTCCTGAGGTTGCTGACTCTGTTGACCTGCAAAGACAAGGGAAAGAAGTGTCAATGCATCCGAGCGTCAGATGAAATCAGAAACAGATTCACAGCATTGACCCTACATCATTTAACTCTACACACATTCAGTCGTGGCACGTGGAAAACTCTGCCATCAGTGTTGATAAAACCCTAAGATAGTCTGGAAAATAAGCTACTCTAAGCTCATAAAAGGTGGTTCTGTGTCGACAGCTCAGTCCTGCAGACAGTCAAGTGTTGCAGTCTAAACAGCACAGGCGTCAAATGTCAAAGCAAGTGGATGCACAGTGAAAAAGCTCCACAGCAGGCCAGCAGTACTGACAAATACCCAGACCTGAAAAAGAAGCCCAATGAAGCCCTGTGGCTGTTTAGACTGGCTTGTGTTAATAGGTGTACACTGAAGCTACGATCATATACCCATTTTCTTGTAATATTCCTCCCAGGCCTTGGAGTAATCTGCCTGTCCACTCTGACCTGCAGCCTGTGGGTCACCTGTTAAAAAAAACGGTACTTGTAATTAGTGAATCATTCTCAGCAGTTTGTCCTCCACCTGCCTGGGTCGAGCTGTAAGCCTAGGAATGGTGGAGGAAAACTATCCTGTCCCTGGGGTTACACAAAAAAAAAAGGTGCTGTGTAAAAGCAAAGTCATTTAAAAGGTGAAACCAAACCAACTTCTCTCCTGTCAGTGACACCAGGACGTCATGAGCACAGACGCTACTCAAGTAAAGCGAGTAAACTACGCTGCTCTACGCTCGTCTAATTCCTGAAGCGCAGACACTTCGCTATCTGAGAAACGCTTCAGTTACCTTGGCCGTTGGTTTGAGTCGTGCCTGGAGCTCCGCTTGTCGGGGTCATGGGAGCCTGCGGCTGCTGGCTGTACTGGGCATAGTAGGCCGCCCACGCCGCTGCGTTGGCGTCAGCTGCTGCTTTATCTGGACACAACAAATACATTTTTTAACCAAACAAAAACCAACATAATAGCTATAAATATCCAGTTGCAGCTATCCATTATATAACGTGATGTGGGTCTGAGAGCATTGATGGAAAGGTCTGCTCGAACAGGAGGGATAATCATGAAAAGCTTTTTAATGTCTGGCAAATGTCAGCAGGTACTCACTTGGGTCAGGCTGTCCCTGTTGCCAGTGTGGGTAGCCATTGCCCCACCCCTGAGGCTGGTAAGGCGCAGGAGGACCGCTGAAGAAAGAAAACAAAAAGCCATCAGCCCCCCAGTCTTCTCCAGTATTCACATCATCACAAAGAACTTGAAAGATGTGCCACTCACTGTGGTCCTGGGGGTCCCTGGTTGTATGGGCCAGGGTTGTACGGGCCCATGGGAGCACCAGGGGGTCCGGGTGGTCCAGGAGGACCGTGTGGGCCTGGACCTCCGTGTGGACCAGGGGGGCCATGTGGGCCACCCATTGGAGTGACTGGTCCCTGAGAAGAAATACGTCCCGGTCAGTAAACGAGCTCAGATGAGACAATTATCTCCAAAATAATAAATCTCTGCGTATGCGCCTCACCCCGATTTTCTCCTCCACCAGCTGCCTGGCGTAGTCGATCTGCTGAGGGGAGCCGCGGACTGTGAACATCTTGATGTTGGGATCAGCGTTGGGGGGGGGATTCCTCTGCAGCTCGATCCTGGCTCCGGACTGCTGGCTGATGCCCTTGATTGTCTCACCACCTGAAGAGTTCATCCACAAACATTAGCCACAAACACACTGACATCCCATTAATTCGTCAGGCTTTCTCCATTAGAGCCCTCGAGGGGGTGTGCGGAGGACTTGCCTTTTCCAATGATGAGGCCGGTCTTCATGGTTGGGACAGTGAAGGTAAACTCCTGCAGGCCACCAGGGGGGCCCATGTTCCAGTTCCCCTGCCCACGACCACGGCCCCTGCCACCCCCGTGTCCCGGAGGCCCGCCGGCCTGGACGCTCCTCAACAGGTCAGATATGATTTCTGCCGCGTGCTGAGCCTGGTCGGGGGGGCCCATGATCTGTGCTATCCTGTCTGGTGTGCTGCCATCGTCTGGGGGGAGACAAGAGAATGTGAAGACTTTCTGGTGCTGCGATTAAACTGAACCAGTGTATCATAATCTTTTAATTGACATGACTCTAAAATCTATGGCCTCTCTCTCTACAAAGTCTCGAATGTGTTCAGGTCTCAGATAAGTTTAGGGTTGGGGTTATACATCAGCTTTTCAGCGTGGTGCATGAGTTTTCATCACGGACCGTCCACATTTCTAACCACTTCGCTGGCTGTGGTTGCTTCTCAGTTCTTTTCAGAAATCTTAATCACTCACCTGGTTTGAACTGAATCCTGACGCCGGTGTCGTTCTGTATTTTCTTGATCATCTCTCCATTTCTGCCAATTACGATGCCTACTGCAAACCGAGGGACGGGAACCTGATTTAAAGCAAACAAAACCAAATTAAGGAGGAGGTTCAAACCCTTGTCTCCAAGCTGAAAAAAGAAACAATGTCTTAGTAACACTCACATCCAAGCTGTCGCCTCCTCCAAGCCGTGAGCCATACTCGCCCCGCTGCTCCCTGAAGCCTTGATCTCTGATCAGCTCCATCACCATCTCTTTGGCTTGCTGAAGAGAAAAGAAAAGTACATCTAATTACAGCACTCCACTGGTCTCCATGGAGACAAATAATGAGGCATGTTAAAGGACGTTCTGGATTCACTCGACAAAGGGATGAAAGCGGAGACCGCTCACATACAATCGAACATAAAAAGGACACCTCGCTCTGTCAAAGCTTGTTTAATGTTCTAAGCATAACGTCACAGAGCGACGACCCACCTGAACTTTAAATGGTTCTCCTGAAATGCGGAGTGGCTTGTCTGCTCCTGTGTTTTGGGGTCCGTCTTGGATCATGACCATCTTCACTCCAGCTCTTTCCTGCAGGATCACAGAAGAAGCAAACACACACCATCAAAGGGTGTCTGTACCCAATGCGTGCCCTGCTTCAAACACAGTCCCTGTAGTCACTAGACCCCCTGCTCCTTAAACACAGACTGGACCCTCACCTGAAGGCTTTTGATGGTCTCTCCTCCCTTCCCAATGACGAGTCCGGCTTTAGAGGCAGGGACCATAATCTCCTGGACAGTCATGCCGGGGCCGTCGTTGTGGTTGAACGCTGGAGCCGGACGCCCCTTCTCAACAATC